>NC_059372.1:14340491-14940491 GCF_019703515.2 Myxocyprinus asiaticus | reverse complement strand
GGTAAATAGCCATTACAACTTCCTACAACCACCTGCTTTCCCTTTCCTGCTGTTACTTTTGGGACACTTTATAAAAAAGCTGTTTGTGAAATTAAATTTTTCAAGTATTGTCACACATATTTTCCACATAATAGGCCAGATAATTATTATGCAACTATTTGTTATTTGGCTTTCCTGTCTTAATGGCTGTCATGGAAATAGACTTTGAAATTACATGCTGATTTACTATATCCAAACAAACATTAGTCACAGGATGAGAAGGGAAATTATGCTAATGTTGGGCAGATGGTGTCCACTCGAGAACTGACGTCTGTGCTGATAACTGCTATCAGAGAGGTTCTGTGAGTTAATCAGCAATCATAAAACCGCTGAAAATGAGGAACTAACTCCTGAGGCTGACATACAGATGGAGCACAATTTAGATAACCTTCTGTTTTAATGCCTGACAACGGCCTTCATATCCTGGTTTTAGGTCCTTTGAGTGTTTAGCTACAGAAACAGACACACAGGACTTAAAGGCATATTTCACCTAAAAATGAAAATTCTGTCATACTCACCCTCATTTTATTTCAGACCTATATGACTTTCTTCTGTGGAACACAAAAGGAGATGTTAAGCAGAATGTTAGACTCAATCATCATTCACTTTTATTATATGAAAAAAAATATGCAAAACAAATGCATTGCAAGTGAATTGTCATGGAGGCTAACATTCTGCTTAATATCTATTTAGTGTTCCATGGACTAAAGGGTTTGAAATAAATAACACACTTCTGTTTAAATGTGAATTTAAGTTTGAGTCTGGCTAAAGCGCAGCTGTCCATACTACTACAGTTCTTAATCTTTGTTCAGCAGAAGCATAAGAGTCTGCCCGACCGTTTTACACCACTCAGAGAGACAGACGGCAAGACTAGAGAGCTGGAGGGTGGGAGCAGTATTCACTAACAGACAATAACGAACCTGTTACACCCTGAGACACTGAACTGAATGTGTGTATACAGTATGTATAGTTGACAGATAACATGTCCAGCTTTTTTTTATTTTTTTTATCAGCATTTAGATTTTAGGTCAAATTTATTGGAATGTTTAAGGGAAAGTATTCTTTTTTTTTTTTTTTTTTATTGTTGTGACTTCACCATGTCTCTTAAGTTTTTCACAATTTGTATCACATTTTTCCCTCACTAGTTCATTTTAAATTGTTATGTGGTTTGACAAATGATTGCTTAAAGGGATAGTTCACCCAAAAATGAAAATTATCTCATCATTTAATCATCCTCATGTCATTCATGACTTTCTTTCTTCAGCAGAATACAAAGAGCTTTTGGAAGAATATCTCAGCTCTGTAGGTCCATACAATGCAAGTGAATGGTGACCAAAACTTTAAAGCGCCGAGAAAAGCACATAAAGGCAGCATAGAAGTATTCCAGTGGTTTAATCCATGTCTTCTAATGCAACCAGATCGTTTTTGGGTGAAAACAGACTGAAATTTAAATCTTGACATCAGCAGTCTCCTTGATTCATGATATCATGATTTCAAGCTCCATACAGCGATTAATCGGCCGATATCTGACCTTTTGCAATTATCGACATCGGCAGATTGTACACAGATTGTTTTTTTAAAGAATATAAGGGACAAATTGAAGTTAATCAACATTATACCACAAATGCTGTCAATTGCGCTTAACTTGTATTGAACCCGGAATTTTCCTTTAAGTATTAAAGTAACTAATATTAAATGTACTTAAGTATCAAAAGTTAAGTAAATGCATTTAAGTCAGTGGTTTATGTTTAAATGGGTTTTGCAAATGTTACTGCTAGACATTTTTATGTGCGCATCAGGTCATTATTGATTCAAACACATGGTGCCTTGGTTAAATGTAGGCTAAATGGTAACCGCATTCTATTGTCTTATGAACAGCTAAATATTACACTGAACAGTTCTCGAGGAAAGGTGGGAGAGTTGAAGAAATCGATTAAAATTTACATTTTAAAATTTACATTAACTTCTTTACATGTCTCTTCTCTTCAAATTTTGAAGTGGAGACTCAACACGCATTGTCCGTGGTTCCCTAGTGATTTTGGTTCAGAGTTGCGAATCGATTCGCTAAACTAATCGTTTTGCCGCTTTTTAAACTGATTTGACCGATTCAAAAGAATCAAATGAAGGAAATGTATTGGAGTAAAAGTTTTTTTTATTTTTTTTATTTATTTTTTTTTTAAATGTAGTGATGTAAAAGTGAAAGTCAACAGAAATATTTATACTCATGTACAGTAGAAATACTGAAAAACTGTTGGCTACTTACTGTAACGAAGTATTTGCCTTCCTTACCATACACCTCTGTTTAAATGTACCAATAGAAATCCAATCTGTAAACTAATATGTTCAAACAAATGGCATGCACAATAATGATAAAATAATGAGTAAAAATCTGTTTAAAATAGCCTAGTTTTAAATTCACACTGCAGGAAAATTCAACTTTCTTAAAGTTTTTAATGTCAATTACCTACTGTATGTATGTAAAAAGGGACTATAGTGCAGCTGCAAATATTTTGGTTTGAATAGCTTGAGAATGTATAACAATTAATTGCTATCAATCAATAACCTTTATAACCTATAATTCCGTTAGCCATTACAACAGAGATGGTTTATTTTCTGAGCATAAAAAATAAAGGGGCATAGATGCTTGTTTTGAATATGTCAACTTGATATGAGGCCATTATTTACTCACCTGCTGTGCCTGGAAAAGTCATATTAAACCCTGTAGACAGAAGGAATATTGTCTCAACTGCGCAATAAGCTGGAAGTACTACCCTCAGTGTGTACAGTATATGGAAAGAATGAGGTGCTGTAGTTGGATAGCGATTAGGAAAGTGCTTTGTGTTGTTATAGAGCCCTCAAGCATGGTTGTGGCCCTCAACACTCTTCATGCAGGTTAATGAGCTCAATGCATTTCACAGACTTGTACTACTCACTTATCCAAACTGACAATGAAGTGTTTGTAATGCACCATTTGCACTCACATTTTCATTCAGTTATGCAGTGAATGATTAGAGAGGGACAACTAGCAATAACCACTTTACACTGTTTGGGTTTCTCAGTTTTGTTATGCGTAGAGATAACAGCTAAAGAGTATCTTATTGCTTAATTTAAATAGGTAATCACTGGGGTTCTTGCTTTGGAAAATAGCCCCTTTTACAGTTTATTTACCTTCATTACATTAGATTTCAGTACAGACAACTTTGGTGTATTAACTACGATAAAATATTGAAATGCATTCATCTTACATAGGATCATTGTAGGTGATTATTGGGCTGGAGATATGATCAAGTGTGTAGGCTTGTAAAAATGTCTGATTTCTTAAAGGGAATTTTTCAAGAGGATTGGAAATAGCCTTTTCCCTTCAATTTAATTTATCTAGAAACTTTATGCAAATAATCTCCTGTGAATCCCCTACGAATGGGACAGATAATACAAAAACATTTTCTTTCTCTGGAAAGACCAATTGGCTTGTGCAGTTGTTTTTAGCTAGGCAACACAGCATTGTGATGCGTTTCCTGTGCAATCTCTCTGCCACATCCTGTCTGCACATGTGACTTAAGTATCTGAACTCTCTCACACACATACACATGCACTGTGTGACAGCACGCCAAGATGCCACATATACCAGTTTAATTTCCTTGGCAACATGTACAACATAAAATGCACCCATGGATTGTTACAATATTTGGTAACACTTTGAAATAAGGTTGTAGCTACTCATTAACATTAGTCAAATATATTAGGTAACATGAACAATGAACAATGCTCTTTTGTTAAAATAAAATTATACATTATAAATTATGAATCTATGTTCTGATTACCATTGTCCCATGTCTGCCAAACATGTTGAGTGGTCCAAACATCATCTGCAGTCTAAAAATGTACTTTTGATGGATGTTTGGATTGAATGCACTTGGCTTCATAGCAAAGCTACAGGATGCTCCCTTGAGCCCTTGCTTCCTATTTAGTGACTGGCTTAACCTCCAGTGTGCTGTCTGTCTGCACTGGTCTCAGAACAGTTTGAATTCTTTTCGAGTATTTTCATCCTAACTACATATAAAGCCTCTGACAGCAATTTTTTTTTTCTTAATGTGAAAATGCACAATAAATATAGGATTTCTAAAGAAAACCTTGTGTGATTGTACACATTAGTGTACATTTTGTTTAGCAGTGTGCCGTTTTGCGAGAAATCGCTCAAAATAAAAATAAATAAATAAAAAACGCATATTGGATGAAACTACAGACTCTAATCTTTTGACTCGAATAAGTTTCAATGTAAAAACGTAATTAGGTTTCTTACCAGATGTAGTTTTGTTGGCAACTCTGCCGTGATCGGTGCCATGTTGTTTTGTCACATGACTCAGTCTGTCAAAAATGTAAGCCTTTAATGAAAGCACAGTCTCCTGAACTGAGATCAGTCGTTTTAAATGAAATTAAATTATACGTTGCGTATAGCAAAGCCAAAATACAACATCCACGCATGTGTACACAGGGTCGCACAAGCCTAATCTAAACCCTAAGCCCGTATCTCAACTTCAGTAGCAGCCAAAGGTGAATCTTGTGAGAACTTAGCAGAACAAAATGTAATAACACAATAAGTACATTGTATTCTATGTATTTTAATGTTAGTACATAGTAGTTAAAGACACCTAATATAAAGTGGGATCAGATCATTTACACTATTCCAAGCCATAGTTCAGGTGTTTTAAAACATATATAATATTTATAATTATTATTATTTTTTTTTTTTTCAAAGGAATTCTTCACATTGTATTTTGCCACTGCAATGCAGAATGACCTAGTGGTATTAGAAAGGCAGCATTTTCACCGGACATCTTAGCGCTCTCATACATGGTTGGACCACTTCATGTTTTGTGGATATATATTTACGTAATATTATATTAGAAAAACATAATTGCTCTTTTATATACTTATGTCTGTAATCACATATTTCCTACACAGATATGCAGAGTTTGGACAGATTCTCGTGTCATCTGTTTGATCAGTGGTTTGGAGAGATGTTGTTCCTCACAAAAATGTTGTGGCCTACACCCTTGAGACACTTAGGCCTAATTTCAACCAGCACCACTGTGCACCCACACCTCATTTATTTCCTGTCCTGACAATTTCACACTGATCAAGGGTCAATTTTGCCAAAGCAACATTAATCTCATATCTCGTAAGTGTAGAAACAATAATATTTTCAGATCAGGGTGAAAAAGCTACTAGGCAACACCAGCGTCTGGCCAATAATATAGTTAATGTTTACTACATGCAAAGAGGATAAGCAGGATGAGAATGTGGTGACACAATAGTCAGTAGAATAGAATAGAAGTCAAAATATGACATGGGATTCTTGTTACCGTCTGCCTGTCTGTCTTGTGTGTGTGTGTGAGAACATCATGACATCACTGTAGTCAGACGGAGAAGAAATGAGCCGTTTAATTCAATCTCGCAAAAGTATTCGTTATAAAGCCAACAAAATAGACATGTCAGAGAACTGACTGCATACATGTTGGCAAACAGAATTTCTTCTTCCCTACTGTTTGTAAATTTAGATAGGTAACATTTGTAAGTGCTTGAAAATAATTGGGCAATAGTGTTGTGTTCCTTTTCCAACCAGTTCTGTCAACCGCACTACTTTCTGAATTCATACAAAATGTAAGTATTATATAGTTTAAGTCCAAGCAACTTCAATGAAACACCAGTGACATTCAAAAGCATATGAATTTCACTAGTATAATACAATGCATAAAAGGTCCTTTTCCTTTAACCTAAATTATTATATAACAAGCCCTAATGAAAAAACATGCACACAGACACAGGCTGTTTTGTGTGAGGGTTGGAAACACAGAATTAAGGATGCAGTCATGCCGTCAGAGCTCACAAAACTGGAAGATCATCACTGGCAAATTCCCTACTGCTGGGACTTCCCTCTTGAGTTTTGCATGTCAGTTATAACATCACAAACAAGCTGGAGTGCATGAAGACAACATAATGAGCCAGTTGCCTCTGCAACAGAGAACTGATTCTCTTTAAAACTTGGTTTTCATTCACCCAGATATAATGTATATAAATTTATGTTCTTTTAGTTTTGATGCCGATCTAATCATCTAAACACATCTATTTGCCTCAGGACTTTTGTTACTGTTTGCTGACTCTGTTGCTCATGACATCAACCACACACTCTGCACACTCTGTTGTAAACATTTGTGGTTTTAATAGGTTGTTGATTTATGTACTGTTAGCATGTTTTGTACCATCTAGATCTAGTTGCTGCCTTTCTTGGCCAGGTCTCTTTTGTATAAGAGATTCAAATCTCATTGGGGCCAATCTGGTTAAATAAAGGTTAAACAAATAATTAATAATCTATGCAATATACTATTCTTTTTTTTTTTTTACTTTTCTGAAGTAAATGTTAGTGGAACTTGTCTGTGCAAACCTCATCGCCAAAATGCAGGAATGTTCTGAGTGATTGCTAAGATGTTGCTAAGTGGATTTTAGCATGTTGCTATGCATTTCCTGGGGTTTTCTGAGTGGTTGCCAGTGCTTTGCCATGCAGTTGCCAAGGTGTTCTAAGTGGATTTTAGCATGTTGCTGCTATGCGTTTGCTGGGATGTTCCAAGTGGTTACTAGGGTGTAGCTATGTGGTTGCTAAGGAATTCTAAGTGGATTTTTGCATGTTGCTATGCATTTGCTGGGATGTTCAAAGTGGTTGCCAGGGCATTCCTATTGCTAAGATGTTCTGAGTGGTTTTTAGCATGTATGTGGTTGCTTACTGGCCCAAATCAAAAGAGCTCAGCCCCTAGTCACCCCCTGTGATATTCACCTCTTCTCAAGCGGCATAATTTGAGGTACCATACAAATTAGAGTGTAAACTCCGCATTAGGGATTTAGAAAAAAAACTGTATGAGCAATAATATTAGCAATGCCTGCTTTACTAAGCACAACTAATAAGATACAAATATGCATATGAACAGTAGTGCTCCTTATCTGCCTTCTCCAACTGTGCTAATCACCCATAGCCCACTGTCAGCCTATTGTTCTACCCAACCATTCAAATTCCCATTCATGACTTTACTTTGGGTCTACGAATTATGCATTCACACTTTACGATCGTCCTGACTTGAAATGGATTTAGCCTTCAAAATCTGTTTAAAAACCCAATTATGTCTTCAGCTGACATGTTACCCACACACTGTCTCTGTCACTCAAGAGACAGGCACCAAACAATAGATAATCAAGACAGAGGGAGCAATGCAGTATGGACACCAGTGGACATCCAAAGAGTCTCTGACGTAACGGGCACTGACTGAGAAGGCAGACAAAAGGGAAACAACGAAAGAGTGGGCTGGGGGGGGGGGTTGGTATTGTGTGACCTGGAAGGTCAGGCGCTACACAGAGGCGATGAGGCTGTTTGTGTCTTGTCAAAGCACCATAGGTGGATGTGTTTGTGCATGCGGGCAGAGGGCAAGGGTTCAGCTCTGACCTAAAGGAAGAGAATTGAGGGTTGGGGGTTTGGAATCCTGGGGGTCACTCTTTTGACGCACATTCCAATGCATATTCTAATGCAAGAAAAAAAAAAAAAAAAACAATGATCCGAGCATTCCCTACAATGAATTCATTAGACAAAATTGAAGGTTTCTTCGTGCTCAGCATCAGAGGAATGTAACCAACTTCTTCATACTACAATACACACATAGTCTTTACCCAACAGGACGATGCTGTTTTTGAACAAGGTTATAAAAGCACATCAGGGCCTTTTCTTTGAGCTTTGTATAATAAGCGCAAAGAAAAATATTTTGGAAAGAAATTAAATACTTATTTGCACAATAAAAGCACTTATGCCCCAATGGCAGGAAATGTAGTATGAAGTGCCCTTCTGTGCCGACAACCTGAACTGCAGCAGTATAAATTCAAAGAAAGAACAAAAAACATATGAGGAAAAAGAAATAACATCCTTTTATTTTCAGTCAATATTTCCAAAAATAGAAGTCACGTATGCAGACATGCCAAAAAGGCGCTCATTAAATATCCTTCAGGACCAAAAGTATTTACTAATTTCACATACATATGATCAAGTAAAAAATCCTTTATTTTGTACATCTTAACAAATAACAAAAGCTCCACAAAAACTGAAAACAAATTAAATAAATAACTTAACATGACTAAACATATTTACAAACATTTACTTCTTGTTTTAAGAAAGATGCAAAATGTGCACCAAGAAATAAAGTTGTTAGACAATGTTAACAACTGAGATTGTGGAGTGGGCAAAGATATTAAGACACATTTGTTGTTTTTGTTGTCCCCAGACATTTTGATGTTATATTATTTGCTATAGTATTTTAAACAATATTCCAGCAACAAAAAGTAGTACATCCATGTCTACTCTCAGCAATTTAAACAGACCTGAAGCATTATACATAAATATTAGATTTGACCAAATAATTCAGGACATATTTTGTTTGTTTTTTTATTTAAATTTTAAACACCAGGACGAAACTTTTGGCACACTGAAAATTACAACCGAACTTACTGACATTAGAACTGAATGACACAAAAAAACAAAAAAACACCAAGCCAAAAACACTTTTTTTCTCTCAAATAAAGTTTCGTTTTTAGTCTTTCTAGAACTGAACACTCCAGCAAATGAACAGTGAATCTAAGATGGACAGGGTTGAGTGTGTATTGCATAAAAAAAAATACAAAATAATAAAAAAAAAAAACTTTGACTTGCAAACCCAATTTATCCTTTACCGAGTATCACTTTGATGTCTCTGGATTCTTAAAAAAAAAAAAAAAAAAAAAAAAAAAAAAGATAGCCAAAACACTATTATTGACCTAAAACTTAATTTATCTTTTGCCGAATATCGCTTTGATGTCACTGGATTATTTTACGAAAAAAATAAATACAGAAAACAAACACTATTATTGACTAAAAACCTGATTTATCTTTTTCGGAGTATGACTTTAATGTCACTGGATTCTTTTACAAAAGCAACACACAACAAAAACCCTAAACATTATTATTGACTTAAAACCTGATTTATCATCACTTTGATGTCACTGGATTCTTTGGTTTATCTTGGCCTTTTGGTCTTATATTTGTATGGTTTTGGATGCATTTCACCCGTGTTAAACATTTAAAGTGTTTGGCTGAACGAGTCTCTGAATCTCAGTTCTCTCAGAGTTTGCTTTCCTCCTCTTCCAGGGGTCGGTTTAGTCCAGGAATGTACTTCAACAGTTTTCTTCTGAAGCTCTTCTGTTTGTGTTTACGTTGCAGTGTGCTAAACCCTCCACACTGCTGCTTCTCTTTGTTCGGCACTGAAGACGATGACGTGGAGTCCCTCAGATAGCTGCGCGTACTGGCACTGCGAGTCAGCGTTGTCTTAGCTGAAGCAAAGAGCTCGCTGGCTGGACGGATGTGCCGTTGACGACCCCCCTGACTCTTCTCTTGATTTGTGTCAAGCTCGTCATTGCTGGCACTGTTGCTGCCGTTGTTGGAGCAGCCGCCCTGGAAGATGCAGGTTTGGTAGAGCGGGTCATCTTCAGCTGTGGCGGCACTCAGATGGCTGATGCTGCTGCTTGTGCTGCCGGTGCCGAGTAATGCCCGCAGGGTAGCAGGACTTGGAGCTCCCAGACTACCATACACACCGGCTGACTCCAGAGACTCGTACACTGCCACGTCACTCATGACGATGCCTGAAAGAGTGAGAAGAGAATGGTGCCATTTTAATGAAGCAAAAACCTTTGGAACGGTTTAAAGGAATTATTATTCTGTTTAAAAATACGGTTGGGTATTGATATAGATTTCCCGATTCGATTCTGATTCACAAGCTCTCGATTCCGATTCAATATCGATTAATATAGGTATATTTCATTTATAATGTCCCTTTTGCTTACATATAAAATAAATTCTCTCCCAGCTAATTCTGTTAATAATACAGGGGACCTTCTAACTAGGTACAATATGAAAATATTTTTTCATAATGTCACATTTTAGCTTTTTAAAAAATGAACAAATCAATGCATTTAGTCAATATTACATTATATTGCATATATTATGTTACATGATTGTTTACTTACATAATTCTTACTATTTACATTTACACTGATTTGTTGAACACGTTAAAAAATGGCACTGTCTCTGTAAGAATCCGGCATTTCTTTAAACAGCGTCTTGAAATGAGCGCAAGTTAACGAGAGAGACTCAAATGGCTTTATCTTATCTGTGCCATGCCGGATTCCAATTAAATGCTTATTTTTTGTTGTTTTTGATCGAAAACTGACTGTAAAGATCAGAAAGGGTATTCAAAAGAAACATCATTCATTGACAAATGGGTTGCGTGTATCTCGTTTTTGGACACACATGGAACAACTTTTACTCTCAAGATGCAGTAAAAGGATCTCGCTGCTGAATACTCCACGACTATAGGCCTTTATTACACTTTCGCGTTCGCAGAGTGGAAGCTTCGCTTAGTAGCATAAAACAATGACAGTGCGGGATTATTATGGACTATTTTATGTACAATTCATCTCAAATACTTAATACCTACCACACCTTCAAATCACTACTCAGGGATGATAAAGTAAAGAAAAACGGTGTCATGTTGTTTTATGATTTTAAACAGGATGTGTGAGCAGGGAACTCTTCACAGAGTACAAGTAAAAAAAAAAATTATTGGAGGAATGCAAGAATATAGTACAAACAAGAGCACATTTACACATTAAAGAACACTGAAACAAGACAGGAGTATATAGTATGTCACACACACAAAAAAAGTTTATTCCGAGTAAAGACTATACAGAGTATTTGCGATGATTTTGATCACATTGCTTTCATGTACTTACTTTTTATAATCTCCATGTATGATTTAAGATCCATTTAAAAATCAGCCCAGATTCCAATGACAGAAAATAACTGGTTTCATCGTTGTATACGTGGAGATATATCCTCATAGTTTGAGTACGATGATTGAACCGTCCACTTGCGAGTCGCGATGGAATGCAATGTAAATTAAACAAAGATGAAAATGTCCCAGTAGCTACAACTGTATTTTATTTACAATAGTGAAATCAATTAAATTCAATCCTCTGGGAGTAAGCTGAACAGCAAGCGCAGCTTCTCATGAACTGGGAAAACTTTGTGCTGATAATCGCCTCGCTTAGATACTATTACACATTAAAGTGGTAGATAACACACAAGATGAAGTGCTGTTAATCCAAAGAAACGATTAAATGGCTGATGTTTACTGCCAAGTGCATCCAAGTCCAAACTTATTGAGAAATACTGTGATCATCCATATACAGATCGATGGGCGGATGTTTGGTTACGCTACTATTCAGTGCCGGATGTGATGACACGCAGACTGTGATAAAGGCCTATACTACACAATCACTGAGGAGTGAAATGTAAACATTTAAGAAACCGGTTGCCAAATATATACATTTTTAGTCGCATAGAGCGAAATTTGGTTGCAAATGTGAGTGATTCTTCTCGTTGTGGTGGAGGGTTGCGCATAGGGTAAAAGATCTGACAGAGATAGTTCACATGAAAACCGAAATGCAACAGGAAATCGATATTTTTTACCCACCCTTAGTTTAAAAGTCCTATATAGCTACATTGAGTCTTTAAATACCCCATGAGATTGTTTGGCAAGCATTTTTTTTCTGGTGTTGGCGTTTGTTATATTAAAGCGAAGTTGATGCAGGATATATGGTGCGTTCACGTAATGTCATAATTACTGTAATTACGAGATGACAACTCAGAGATTCTACTGAAAGCTGTTCACATCCATTCGTTTCTATGGCAACACTCATAAGACCTATGTGTGGATCCATTTGTTGTTGATGATAGTAAAATAGTTAATCACTACAAAATTAATTTACTCACCTCTATATGTTCCTGCAAAATGTTTAAGACAAAAAGAAAGCGCTCAAGGTAACCCTCTGGTATAATAAAACGGCATATCAAACTGTTGAGGCTGCTGCTACGTTGGCTCTTTTTACATTACATCACGACTCAAGTCGGAGCTCTCACAGACAGGGATGCAAACTCGAGCAGTGAAAAAGGTGAGAAAGTCATAGCAGGTGTTCCAGATATTGATTTGTTTGCTGTATTTAAAGTTTTTTTTTTTTTTAAGTGTTTAAGCTTAAAGTAACCCTTTCAAGTGATTTTAATAAGGAAAATTGTGGAAAATTTAAATGAACAATCTGGGCAAATTAGCTTCAGACAAAGGGATTTTAGCTGAACAGCGAGTAGTTTGCATACCTACATACAATTCCAAGTTTACAGCTTGTAATTACGAGTTCTATGAACAAGTGATCAGTTTTTACAAGTCAAAATCTCGTAATTATGGTCATTCCGACATGGGTGAATGCACTGATATAGAACCGTGAGTGCAGAAAGGCTCAAACTGTTTTCGATCTTTTGGAAGTGAAAGACTCTAAATTTAAAATGTGTATATCTGTTAAGTATTGTCAACTTTTAGGAGGTACACTGAAATTCAGATGGCGATAAAGCTTACAGACATAGACAAAAAGCCAAAAACCACCAATTTTGATTTCATGGGGTCATACAGGCTATTTGAAAGTATTTGAACTAATGTTTGTATGCTTAGGAGTTACTCTGATCTTTGTTTAATTACACTGGAGCAAACAAACATCTGCTTCTAAACATGTTTCCCGTTGCTCTCCTTTTATCACACTCTTAAATGCGAAGTCTGTAACAATACTCTACACACAGGAAATGCTTTGTTTGATACAGATACAAGCCAAAATTGCTCAAACTAAACATTCTCTCATGCCCTATAAAAGCTACTGACAGACTTACCATGTACAAGTCTCTGCTCTTGTACCATTAGAGATCTGTATTCATCCCATTTCTCATGAAGGGTTTGCTGGTGGAAGGAGAGAAAGATACAATAAGAGTCATTTCACATGTCATTCAGCTAGTGTTTTCACTGTACTTTTTCCCATGATCAGAGAACAGGGAAGTGTGCGGTCAGAGAGGTCAGACGAAGCTCTCAGTTCTTTAACACCATTTCTGCTTTGAATAAACAATCACATTTAAACTCAACATTGAGTACAAGGCTCAAAGCAAGAACCTAGAGTTCGACAATAACTTGTAATGCTACTTTGAGTTGTTGTCTAGTTCCAATTTTTATCTTAAAAGTTTATTTCCTGGAAGTTGGTCCCTAAAGAGTTTTTGGAATTTACAATATTTTTAACACAGGTGGTTTTGATTGGTTTTTTCCATTTTGTATGTCTATTTTCCCATTGGCCGTTTCCCTTTTAGTGTTTTTTTAACTGGTGGATATTCACACTTTGTCTATTCTAACTTCCATATGCTTGTATTTTATTGATTTTACACATACAATTGAAGTAAGAAGTTTATATACACTTAGATTGAAGTCAATAAAACTCATTTAACCACTCCACAGATTTCATATTAGCAAACTACAGTTTTGGCAAGTCGTTTAGGACATCTACTTTGTGCAATTTTTCCAACAACTGTTTACAGACAGATTGTTACACTTTTAATTGACTACGGTATATCTCAGTTCCAGTGGGTCAGAAGTTTACATACACTAAGTTAACTGTGCCTTTAAGCAGCTTGGAAAATTCCAGAAAATGATGTCAAGCCTTTAGGCAACTAGCCAATTAGCTTCCAATAGGCTAATTGGAGGTGTACCTGTTGATGTACTTTAAGGCCTGCCTTCAAACTCAGTGCCCCTTTGCTTGACATCATGGAAAAATCAAAAGAAATCAGCCAAGACCTCAAAAAAAAAAAAAAATGCTGACCTCCACAAGTCTGGTTCATCCTTGGGAGCAATTTCCAAATGCCTGAAGGTACCACGTTCATTTGTACAAACAATAATATGCAAGTATATACACCATGGGACAACGCAGCCATCATACTGCTCAAGGAGGAGACGCATTCTGTCTCCTAGAGATAAACGTAGTTTGGTGCAAAAAGTGCAAATCAATCCCAAAACCAGAACAACAGCAAAGGTCCTTGTGAAGATGGAGGAAACAGGTAGACAAGTATCTATATCCACAGTAAAATGAGTCCTATATCGACAATCTGAAAGGATGCTCAGCGAGGAAGAAGCCACTGCTCCAAAACCACCATAAAAAAGCCAGACTACAATTTGCAAGTGCAGATGGGGACAAAGATCTTACTTTTTGGAGGAATGTCCTCTGGTCTGATGAAACAAAAATTTAACTGTTTGGCCATAATCACCATCGTTATGTTTGGAAGAAAAAGGGTGAGGCTTGCAAGCCGAAGAACACCATCCCAACCGTGAAGCATGGGGGTGGCAGCATCGTGTTGTGGGGGTGCTTCATTGCAGGAGGGACTGGTGCACTTCACAAAATAGATGGCATCATGAGGAAGGAAAATTATGTGGATATATTGAAGCAACATCAAGACATCAGCCAGGAAGTTAAAGCTTGGTCGCAAATGGGTCTTCCAAATGGACAATGACCCCAAGCATACCTCCAAAGCTATGGCAAAAAGGCTTAAGAACAACAAAGTCCAGGTATTGCCATGGCCATCACAATGCCCTGACCTCAATCCAATTTGTGGGCAGAACTGAAAAAGCGTGTGCGAGCAACGAGGCCTACAAACCTGACTCAGTTACACAAGTTCTGTCTGGAGGAATGGGCCAAAACATTTGACCCAAGTTAAACAATTTAAAGGCAATGCTACCAAATACTAACAAAGTGTATGTAAATTTCTGACCCACTGGGAATGTAAGCTGAAATAAATCATTTTCTCCACTATTATTCTGACATTTCACTTTCTTAAAATAAAGTGAGTGATCCTAACTGACCTAAGACAGGGAATGTTTTCTACGGTTAAACGTCAGGAATTGTGAAAAACTGAGTTTAAATGTATTTGGCTATGGTGTATGTAAACTTCTGACTTCAACTATACTTCTTTGAACCCCGATTAAGACCTGTGTGCCATAACACATTAAAACTGGACAGTTAGATAAATCTTCATATGGATGGATGCAGAGTCTATTTTGCAGAGACGGGCCACTTCTATTAAAAATGAATGGCAGAAATTGGAATGGTCAACGGATATAGAGAGGAAGTCCCGCCTTTCAAGTAAAAGAGCCAATCACCTTTTAGATAAAGACATCGCCCGTCAATCAACTCGAGAACGTTTTTGTTTTTTTGCATAATCTGAGGTATAGAAGAATATTTTATGATACCAGTGTTGTCAGATTTTACAGCAAAATATTCTTTGATCTTAATCTTGACCAACCATTTTGGGGATTTCGATCTTTCCCCATTCAAGCAGATAGGAGCCACTTGTTTACATAGAAAAACAGCTGCATGGGAGTGTTCCAAAGATGGCGCTGAGTGGACTGACTTGCTAAAAAAGACTTTGATGGATGGAGAGCACAACTTATAGCAAATTAAAAGGCCTTTTGTGGGTTTATTTACATTTTAATTTTTGACAGTTGGCACTTAAATTTACAGGCATTCAGTTGGCCCATTTGAACATTCCGTCAGTGTAAGTCTACAGGAGTTTTCAGACTTTTGATCATCCGCTGTGTGAAAATTTTGAGTCCGGTCAGTTAGAAAAGACACAAACTATTCCAGAACAATCTGAAGTTCTGTGCAGAGTTTGGTGGATGTAGCCTGAAAGCTCTAAGAGCAGTTAGTGCAAGAAATTTAAGGATTTTGAAAAAAACCCTATTCAAAGTTTGTAAGATTACAGTATGTTGGCTTTGTTACTGTGTTAGGTACTCCAATTAAGTGTTGCTGATTTACCTTCTCTACTGGCATAGTTAAATCATCAGCTCAGTTAATATTCAAAACATTTATGAAGAGAGTTTGTGCATGACTTGCATACAACATCAAATTCAAAAGAGCCGAGTGTCAAATAAGCATGAGCAAATTTGGCTCACATGTATCATAAATAACTGCATGCACAATCATTAAAGGAATTGGTTTAGTAAGTGTTAAAAACCACTTCAGTGACGATCAAAAAAAAATGACAGTTCAGTTCAATTTAATCTAGACATCAAGAGCTGTGGCAATCATCACAAACCTAACTTCTCTTTTTGCTATCGCTCTAAAAGCACGTACGACTTCAGGAATGTAAAAATATGCCTTGCTCTTTTTGACTGCGCTATGTCAGCTGTATTGTGGTATGTAAGGGATTAAGACTGGACTGTCATTGTAACAGGTGTGGAGAGAGAGGAAACAGGTGTGGCCAGTGCTAGAGTTCCGTGCCAGACTGGTGCAGCTGTGTTAAATCTTGGCTTACATTGCAACACTATTAAACATCTCTATATATGAGACACCATGCTGCTTGATGTGTATGTCGGTGTGTGTGTGGTTTGTATACACTTACCTTTAGATACTGGAGTCGGGCTTCCAATTCCGCTTTTCTTATAGAGTCGCTATACAACGTTTCTAACCTAGACAGGGAACAAACAAACACAGTGTTGCATGGCAAAGTCACTTCCTATTTTGTGTGGTATTGTTACACATCTTTAATCATTCAAACTACTCCACTACACCACAAACTACTCAAAGTACTACCACCAAGAGCTTCAAACCTACAACCAGTCAAACTAAGCACTGTTTAAAACACCAGACTTCAGAGCACAAACATTTGAATTTTAGTTTAGTGCCAGTACAAAACTCCCCTCCCCTAGTTGTATACGATTTCAAGACCGGCGTTGGTGATATGGATATGAAGCGGGAACCTCTTTTTACTGGGCAGTTATAAACTCTCATTTACAACACAAGCCCATGCTTTAAAAGTGGAAATAATTGTGTTAAATGCTGTGGAAAAAGAAGGCATGAACTGCACTTTATTCATGTGGTTTGCATTTACTGGTCTCCACACTTTATAAAATGGAGGTTCATTTACGCAGGCCTTTCATCTTATATTAAACAGGAATAAAAGGGAAAAGGGAGAGTGTGGTTCCAATCAAGTAATAGATGATTTAATTTTCTATGCTTATCAAAAAAGAACACAGGTATAATTAGAACAAATGAAACCAGTTTTATTTAGAAAAGAAGGCTGAGAAAATGCAAATGTCCACTTACCTAATGTTGTTTCCTGATGATTTAATGAGTTGAACGATTTCTTTATGACGAAACCCTTCCACTGGGGTGTCGTTCACACTGGAAATTGTGTCCCCTACAAAAAAAAAAAAACAAACGTATTAAATTAAGAACAGATCGTGAGATTGGACAATGAATGCTGAAGCTGTGCAGAACATTTCCGGTAGTGGGATTAAAAAGTCTGACACTACATTGAAAATCTGGGATTTAAAATCCAACTTAAACCTGGAAATAAACACTGTCTCAGGACTTTGAAAATAAATAAATAAATACAAATGTATAACATAAAATGAATAATAAATACTTATAGATTTTGTACTATTTCAAGGTCACTAATCAAATAACCCTCAGAGACCCAAGCACTGATATTGATGAAAAATGTTTTTAAGGAAGCCACTTGGTTATGAAATGAGCATATTTTGTTTAGGGGTACATTTTGGAAATGCAAGCACAATTGCAACACTGGGCTTTTTGGGTTGCAAAATTTTACTACTGTTTTTTTTTTTAGACAGCAAGAGAAGTTCTGAATTCACACACAATTCAATACCCAAAAGTAGATATATTTATTACCAATTAAGAAATTTGTCTATTTAACCCTCCTATTGCATTCAAAATCTGCATGCACCTTTTTGCATTCACGGGTCAGTTTTGACCCGGTGGAGTTAAGCTTATAAAACATTCATAATCCAATTGTTTTTATTAAAAAACATATTGTAGATCATTGTTAACTTAAATGATCAAAATCTTTGTGGTGTAGTACATTTAATATATCATGAATATCATAAAACAAACATTTTAATGATGGAACAGAAAATCTGTTTATCTATGATTCACTGAATAGTTTCCATTGTGTGACCTCTAATGAGTTGCATTTTTGCAATGCTTAGAAAACGGGTCTCAAATTGATGAAAGTTGTTATTTTTTAGGGATGTAATCATTTTTAATCAATAAACATGTTTGGAATTAAAAACAAATATTACAGGTCAAATACTTACTTGGAAAATAGCTAAATTTGTTCTAAAAGTTCCATAATTAGCAATTGTGTCAACTGGCTTTTTCTCCTTTTTATGAGACTTTGCAAGCTCTGACAGTTGATATGAAAATAAAAAAAAAAAAAAAAAAATAAAAAAAAAAAAGTCAACTATTGTTATGCACAGTTTTAAAGCAATTCAATAATACCTAATATTCAGTAAATATAGGTTAAACAAACTTTTTACTTTAATTGTAATGCTTATAATTTGTAAATGGGGGAAAACAATATAGAATCTTTTTTTTAACAAATGCAAAAGGAACATTTTCAAAAGTGGACTCTGACTGTTGAAACTCACTGTTTGTGTGTGACATGTGTGTGGCCTTAATGCTAAACTCTCTTGTGTGGCCTCATGGCTTGAACCCACTGGTAAACATGACACTTTTTTTTTCTCTTCCAAAGACAAACTAACTCAAAATAGCACCTAATCTTACTTTGTGTAATAATATGGCCTTTTTCCATTACAAAACTTAAGAGGATTGTGTAAAGACTATTTAGAGTTTTTGAGATGCATTTGCAAAAGTGGGGTTGGACTGCACAATCATCAATATGTAATGCAACTATTCCTCTTCTCCTAAGAGTTTTGAGTTTTCTAGTCTTAGAATAATGAGCTCGTGTCTTTGAGAGACAGGCCAAAATAGACAATAGTGCAAAGCATGCAGGGAATGCAGGAAGCGAAACCAGCAGACACGCACAATGAGCTCTAAGTTGGAGTTCCTCTTTTCTACTGATCTGACATCAGTTTTTCTATTAATCGTAATTGTTATGGTCAGGATTTGGTGAAGACCAACTGATCCCAGGACTGGGCAACAGGGTAACAGAAGCAGAATTGTTTGTTCTCTAAAAGATGGTAGAAAAGAATGCAGATTCTGCATGTTTAATTTCCATCAAGTGTTAATCTGGAAAACCCAGAACATGGCATCGCATATCAAAGACACTCGATAGAAAACAAAACACGTTCACATGTTGTAACTAACAACAGACAACTTTGAGAACTATATTACTGCTTACTAAAGAAGTTGAAAGGCACACAATTTAGTGAGCACTGAGAACATATATGACTGTGTAAATACGCACACACACACACATATATATACATATATACACACAGTTGAAGTCAGAAGTTTACATACACATTAGCCAAATACATTTAAACTCAGTTTTTCACAATTCCTGACATTTAATTGTAGAAAACATTCCCTGTCTTAGGTCAGTTAGGATCACTCACTTTACTTTAAGTAATGTCAGAATAATAGTAGAGAGAATTATATATTTCAGCTTTTATTTCTTTCATCACATTCCCAAGTTTATTTACACTTTGTTAGTATTTGGTAGCATTGCCTTTAAATTGTTTAACTTGGGTCAAATGTTTTGGCCCATTCCTCCAGACAGAACTTGTGTAACTGAGTCAGGCTTGTAGGCCTCGTTGCTCGCACACGCTTTTTTCAGTTCTGCCCACAAATTGGATTGAGGTCAGGGCTTTGTGATGGCCATGGCAATACCTGGACTTTGTTGTTCTTAAGCCTTTTTGCCACAGCTTTGGAGGTATGCTTGGGGTCATTGTCCATCTGGAAGACCCATTTGCAACCAAGCTTTAACTTCCTGGCTGATGTCTTGAGATGTTTGAAGGTAGGCCTTAAAATACATCCAGAGGTACACCTCCAATTCAGTACACCTCCTATCAGAAGCTAATTGGCTAACTGACTTGACATCATTTTCTAGAATTTTCCAAACTGCATAAAGGCACAGTTAACTTAGTGTATGTAAACTTCTGACCCACTGAAATTGTGATATAGTCAATTATCCAACAACTGTTGGAAAAACAACTCGTGTCATGCACAAAGTAGTTGTCCTAAACGACTTGGCAAAACTATAGTTTACTAATATGAAATCTGTGGAGTGGTTAAAAAAAATTAGTTTTAATGACTTCAACCTAAGTGTGTGTAAACTTCTGACTTCAACTGTATATATATATATATTAGTATATACAGGGTTAAGGAGTAACGGAATACATGTAACGGGATTACGTATTTAAAATACAAAATATAAGTAACTGTATTCCACTACAGTTACATTTTAAATCATTGGTATTTAGAATACAGTTACATTCAAGAAGTATTTTGATTACTGAAGAGATTACTTTGCATTTTTTTGTCATTTGTTTCATTTAATATTTAGTCCTTTCAGATGGAAAACATTTATACATATAAATGATGTGATCCAAAGTGCATTTGAACAGCGGTGAAACACTTTCTTATGATGTGTTACATTCATACGAGCAGACGGAGAAGAAATAAGTTTGAAGTAAGTTTGGAGCAGAAGAAATTTAAATATACCTTGTGTAAATTGTCATGTGAACTTTTAGCTTTATGCTAAGCTAAAATGCTATTTCTAGACATTTTACATGCACGTTACCAGACATAAATCTTATATATATATATATCAAGAAAATCCACGTTATCCACGTTTTTCTATACTAAGACCTTCGATATTAGGGCAAAAATCTTATTCTTTGAGAATTTTTGTATTGTTTTTTTCTGTAAAAATATACAAAAATCCTTAAAACAAGATCAGTTTGCTTTATCTTGTTTTAGAAGCAACACTGCTTAACATATTTAGGTTTTTCAGAGAATTTATTTTTAACATCTGTATTTTGTCTCACTGTACTGGCAGATTTTTTTTATAGTCAAAACAACTGAATAAATCTACTAGTGCTGAAAAAGTAATTCAAAGTATTTAGATTATGTTACTGACCTTGAGTAATCTAACAGAATGTTACAAATGACACTTTACAGCATGTATTCTGTAATCTGTAGTGGAATCTGGAGATATATATATATATATATATATATATATATATATATATATATATATACACATACACACACACACACACATACGTGCTTCATAAACATGTTCATATCTCACAGATTGTATTATATTCACATTAACTTTAAAATTATAGGTTTTGAATTTAAACTTTTAAATCAATAACCTATCATTAATTTAAAAGTTTAGAGAAGAAAATAAAAATACTGGACCTCCAAAACGCTACCAGAGCACCCACCCCTGCCAAATTAGCCAATTATGAAAATTAATGCTCAATTTTCAATCAATATTTTAAGTTCTCTGCAGTGCACTGTGCAAGAAGACGGGCCAGTTTGTACAAACCTCTTCCATTTATGTTCAGTGAAACATTTATGCTAAGTACAGTAAAAGTTTGAGAAAAAAGGGAAGTGACATGTTCAGAACAAACCTCACTGATTAAATAAAAATATTCAGCCTACAGAAAGCCACAGAGTGACTGACTGTATCCGGTTTTACATTATGAAAGAGTTAAATTGTATCTTCAGTGCATGTTGGCTGAGAAACAGGTAGGCACATTGCAATATTTGCTCTTCCTTAATTAAACAGGAAGCTGCCACTCAACTATTTTGGTGTCCAAATATACACTACCGGTCAAAAGTTTTGAAACACTTACTCATTCTTTATTATAATTTTTTTTTTTTTTTTTTTTTTTTTTTTTTTTAGAATAATAGTAAAGTCATCAAAACTATGGAATAACATAAATGGAACTATGGGAATTATGTTGTGACTAAACAAAATCCAAAATAAATCAAAACTGTGTTATATTTTAGCATCTTCAAAGTAGTCACCCTTTGCCTAGAATTTTCAGACATGTACACTTGACATTTTCTCAGCCAACTTCTTGAGGTATCACCCTGGGATGCTTTTTAAACAGTATTGAAGGAGTTCCCATCTATGTTGGGCACTTATTGGCTGCTTTTCTTTATTATTTGGTCCAAGTCATCAATTAAAAAAACTTTTCTTTTTATTACATTTTAGTTTTATAATGAAATAAATTAATATAGTGGCACAATTATATTTTTGTCTACAAAACTAATTTCAAACATTTAAGCATACGCCTTCAGATCAAAAGATTTTTAAGATCATGGGAAACATTTCAGTCAAGTGTTTCAAAACTTTTGACTGGTAGTGTATATCCAAATGAGAAAGACAGTCGGTCTTTTGAGATATTACTCCTGTCTATGTCGATAGATTTTACAACAAAACAGGATGTTCAAGAGGTGGATGAAGAGGTGCTTGCAAAAGTTAATGCGTTTGATTCCCAGGAAACACACCACTAAAAATGTATACCTTGAATTCACTCTGTTGCTTTGGATAAAAGCATCTGACAAATGCATAAATGCAAACATACCCTCTGTGACCTTGAGGACCACTCTGAGTATTCTTGCCTCTGTGTCAAATGCCAATTTAGAGTGGGACTGAAATAAGCAAACAAAACTCTGGTGTTAATGCGAGCACACTTACCAACTTTAAGGCCAGCGAGCTGGGCAGGACTGTCTTCGTAGACTTTGCAAACAAAGGTGCACATCTCCACCGATTTCTCACTCTGATGATGAAGCCCATATGTCTGTAGACACAAAATCAGATGGTAAACAGGGCTGTCTCTTGTTAGGTGAGTAAAGATATTTTTATATGTGCAAACAGATTATACTACAGTAAACAAAATGAGTCATACACTCACAAAGGTGTCATTTTGCTGTCGTTCACAAGAAGCTTATTGTTCAGTGGGAGCTTATTGTTCGACGGAGCATTGCTAAATCAGGTTTGATAATGTTTCTACAGTGGCTGCTGTGTGGGCTTAACAATATAATATGCTCATTGACATGAATGTTGACCTGCTTGGTTCACAAAGACTGACTGACAGACTGAATGGTTTGAAGGAAGCCAAACGTGAGCGATGGCTCCAGGCGGTTTGGTCACATGCAAAACATCCTTGATCAACAATCCAAACCGAAACTGGGCCATTTGAAACTCCTGGTTTTGTTGTCATTTCAATGTTTGCACTGTCTACGAGGTTCATTTGACAAAATACACCTCTGGTAAACACCCAGCCATATGGCTGATGCTAACAAAAATGGTTTTCTAATCAGCAATTTGGGTTCTAACAACAATGCTTAAAACCATTGCTGAGTGTTAGCAATAGATGCAGGCAGTTTACGTTGTCGAAACAGAGTTCACAGCGCATTTCACTTCTGTGTTTCCGACTAAAACGAGATACTCAATGGAGGGTATCATTTTATTCTTTTGGACTGATTGGATATTAAAAAGTGATCTCTATATGACAGGTGATTACCAAATAGCTTTCAACTGTGTTTGATATAACGGCAAGTGATTTTCTAGAACCAAATTAGCAATTTAGCATGATTACTCAAGGATAAGGTGTTGGAGTGATTGCTGCTGGAATTTTCAAATAGCGATGGCGCTATTTTTTTACATCAGTAATGTCCTGACTATTGTGGTCAGTTGAATGCCACTTTGGTGAATTAAAGTACCAATTTCCTTCCGAAACAGCAAAATCTGTACATTATTCCAAACTTTTGGCTGCCAGTGTACTTCTGATCAAAACAGGAATTTTGAACAAGATATATTGGAGAAAAAAAAAGCCAATAGCCTTTAGTGATATTAGTAGGAATGACATTGTCATTTTAGACAGCAATCTGTGTAATGTAAGGTAAGTCATCAACATTTTTGGTCCATTTTCCTGGAAGACAGCAACTGTAGATATTAAATGTGTATATCTTTGCACATAGTTGGCTTCCAAGTTAATGTACATAAACTAAAAGCTACAAAACTTCCATTCTGATTTCATGGGGTAAGAACACTATAAGAACAGTAGCAAGGAAATGTAGCCTGCACCAGTAAAATACTGTACAGTTTAGCCACAATGAAATCAAAAGTCTCGAGTCAACTGCGATGGACTAGCAGCCGAATATCTGTGTGAAATGTGTGAATGAGGTTGAGCTGTAACGTCTCATAGTAGTGCAAGATATTTCAGAGAATTACACTGCAAATACTAAAGCCTGAGAAAGTGATGCACCACCAGAGCAAGAGAGAGTTAAAACAAAGAAGTAAGAAGGATTATGTGTTAGACTTCAATATGCAAAACACTGGCTTTAGTTTCCGCCTTAACTATGATCAGTAGCTCATGTCGAGACGAACACATTTTTACATAGCGCCACTAATATACTGTAGCCCCTATTTGATGGGAAGTCATTAAATAGGGTCACTTGCATTTTGGTGCCTGTGGTATAAGTTAGGGATGTGCAAAAATACCAATTTTCATAATCGACTAGTCGGTGTTTAGGAACCCATAAATATATAATTAGGCTCCATTATCTTCACGTGACCCTGACCAGATGCGTTTTGGAGGATATACGGATGCTAAGCACATCACTACAACACAACTAAACAATATTTAACAAATAAATAGGCTAAATAACTATAACATATTTATGTACATAACTATAAAAGAAAAATAGGAAATAACAAAGGCTCCAAAACAGAGTGGCACGAAACCGCTTATGCGCAAAAGACTGAACCTAAAGCATTAAAGAGACTAAACTTCTTGAAGACGGTTTTACTGTGCTAACTGTTATTCACTGTGAAGCACAGCAAGCTATTATCATGCAAAAACTCTCTCCAAGAAGTGGTGTCTCTTAATTAATTTGAGAATCCCATTAAAACAACCACCACTAAAAAAGTATTAATGTTAGGAGTCCACCCCACTAATCGACTAGTTGGTTGCTGAACCACCATGGCACATCTCTAGTATCAGTGGTACTTTGCTTCAGCAACATGTGCAGATTCAAATGAGCATCACTACTCTTTGCTTAGTTTACTGACGTGCATTGGAGCCTAAACAATATTTGCTGTGGCACTCAATATTTTCATTGGTCACCATGGAGATACACTGTGGCATATTTCTCTCAGGCTCTCTCACAATGTTCAAACACTTTCACGATGAATGAAAAATTCTTTAGTGTGTGATATGCCTAGCAATGCCTCATTTCGACAGCACTGAGAATGACTGATGTTGATACTTGTTTCCTGTACTAAAACCCAAAACTCTTGTTGAGGTTAACAGCTGTGAGAGCAGAGGACACCCCTAAACCTCAATTTGTCAAACAGACAAAGGTGAATTTAACTCAACTCTAGGTGAAATTCTTCATTGGGACAGTCTCAAGAAGACACATCATTCTGCACATGCTAAATGGAATTTTTTATGTTTTCGAAATCATTAAGAGGGATTACGAAGCAGACATCCCCTTTTAGAGATCTGAAAAACTCAACCTGGTATATAAAATCACATTACTACGATACCTACGTTTTTGGGTGGCTTTTTGTATGCATCGCTGCAATATCCTGGTGAAATGAACACTACAACAAATCACAAGTAAAACGCAGATTATCAGTTGTGATAAATACTACTTCATTCATCCCCAGGGGGAAACTGAAATAAAATAAATTAAAAAAAGTTAAGCACTTTTCACCATGTTCCTCTTACAATGCTATAGTATGTTATATCTTATTATAAAACACATTTTCTATTGCACGACTTCTAAGGTAATCCATTTTAAAGTTTGCATACATAAACAACTACATTTACAAGCTTGTTTGAATGCAAACAAATTGTGCAATAGCTCAACTGATAGTGCATTGGCCTTGCGATGGAAGGAACCGGGGTGCAAGTCCTGAAGTGCAAACAAGTCGGCACGAGACGAAGTGTCATGGAAGCACCACGAAATGACAAGTTTGCTTTTTATGACACTTTCAGTTAAGTTTAGAGTAGGAAGGTAGGTTTTGTTGACTTAAAATTTGATAGCGCATTAACTTTCATTGCTACCCATCCCTATCCTTTATAGTGTTAGATTTCTAATGCAATATTGTAAAAGGGTTGGGGTGTACTCAAGAAAAAAATTGTCCCAATAATAATAATAAATAAATAAAACACCACTGGCAAATTTACTTTTCAGAAATTAACCATTTGTAAAACATTTTGAAATGTCTGAAATCATCTGCTTCCTTCTCCACCCACACATTTCAAACACTAACTTGAATCTCTTAGACACAAGTGCCTAAGGAGATGCAGAGTACATGGATATTTACATCCATCTCCTCGCTGCTAGGAGACTCTGAAAATGTTGTCTACAGCACGCCATCCCAGAAAACAATTCATTTCCGGATACGTCGCTTCTCATATGACAGAAACGTGATGTGATATCCTGTACTAAAGGACAAGGCAGGAAAGGAGGGGTCCACCATCCTGCATTTGAACTGTTATCTATCACTAAATATAAACTAGCTATCTAGTACATTCATAACGAATGACACACTGCTGTGAAGTAGGGTAAATAATTCTGGGTTCAATACTGTCAAGTTAGGCTCAATCGACAGCATTCGTGGCATAATGATCATTACCACAAAACTTAATTTCTACTTCTTTAAAAAAAAAAAAAAAAAAAGAAAACACAGACAGGCACTTACAATGGAAGTGAATGAAGGCCAACTTTTTAACGTTAAAATATTGTTTCAGAAGTATAGCCACAAGACATAATATGCGTGTTAACATAATTTTAGTGTGATAAAATCACTTTCTAACCTTTTCTTTGTAAATTTATGTCTGCTATGGCTGACATGTAAATCAACATTATGCCACAAATGCGGTCCATTGAGCTTGTATTAAACCCAGAATTTTCCTTAAATGTTTGTAATCAGTTCCACATTCAGAAACCAGGCTTTGATAAAGTGAGCAATGAGCAATGTAAAGAACAAATAAACTAACAAAACAAGACATAGATTTGTGTTTCTGCCACAACCACTGAAGGATCTGAAAAGACATGCTAAAACCATGCCCAATTTTGTGGAAACCTCTGTAATAGATAAACATTTGCTAGTAGTTATTTTAACCAGTTTCTGTTCAAATGAGGTCATCCATACAGGGAGATGATCAACATAGTCTTGCTAATAAAGAAACTATTAACAATGAAAAGCTCCTTCAGTCAAGGTCTTTGCTTTTATTAATCCTGGATGGCCCACCCACATCTACATGCTAAATCCCTTTTAGAAGCTTTTACATCAGTCATTCATCACCAACTTAGACATTACTTACATCAATTCAAATAAACCAGCCCCATGTACAGTGACCGAGTTGTTAAATTCCTCTTACCTGGATCTCAAAGCCAAAGGCCTCTTCCTCTTTTTTCTCCAGAATTACTGTTTTCCTGCAAGGAAATTCAGCAAAATATAAGGTATTCTGATAATATGAACAGAGGAAAAAGAGGAAACTGTCTTAATAAAGCAAGGGTCTGAGCTCTTGAGTAAATGGTGATGCTTATAGTAAAGATGATGAGGAAAGATCACATTCCAGAGGAAATGCGTAATAACCCACTGATATTGCAGTTATTTCAGAGATGTGTTTGCATGGTGCAATCGGAAACATGTTTGCAGAAGGAAGAAGGTGGTGTGAAAATTTTCTTCATGTCAAATGAACTCTTTGAAGGCTCTGACATAAATACATTTGTTTCTCAAAAGTAGGACTGGACAATATATTGATTTTTCATGATAATTTTGATACAGATAAAAAATTTTTTAGCAACATCGCAAATATCGCTGTGATTTTAAAGCCCTCCGTTTGGCCATTAAGTTTCCTAAAGAGCATGTTGTAAGATTAGTTTCACGATCCCACTCTTTTAAGCATCTTCAGAGCAAATAAACTCAGCAAAAAAAGAAACGTCCTCTCACTTTCAACTGCTTTTATTTTCAGCAAACTTAACGTGTAAATATTTGTGTGAACATAAAAAGATTCAACAACTAAGACATAAACTGAACAAGTTTCACAGACATGTGACTAACAGAAATGGAATAATGTGTCCCTGAACGAGGGGGGGGCTAAAAATCAAAAGTAACAGTCAGTATCTGGTGTGGCCGCCAGCTGCATTAAGTACTGCAGTGCATCTCCTCCTCATGGACTGCACCAGATTTGCCAGTTCTTGCTGTGAGATGATACCCCTCTCTTCCACCAAGGCACTTGCAAGTTCTGGGGGGGAATGTCCCTAGCCCTCACCCTCTGATCCAACAGGTCTCAGACATGCTCAATGGGACTTTCACTGGCCATGGCAGAACACTGACATTCCTGTCTTGCAGGAAATCACGCAAAGAACGAGCAGTATGGCTGGTGGCATTGTCATGCTGGAGGGTCATGTCAGAATGATCCAGCAGGAAGGGTACCACATGAGGGAGGAGGATGTCTTCCCTGTAACACACAGCGTTGAGATTGCCTGCAATGACAACAAGCTCAGTCCGATGATGCTGTGACACACCACTGACCCTCCACCTCCAAACAGATCCCGCTCCCCTGTATCTCGGTGTAACGCTCATTACTTCAACAATAAACGTGAGTCCGACCATCACCCCTGGTGAGACAAATCCACGACTCGTCAGTGAAGAGCACTTTTTGCCAGTCCTGTCTGGTCCAGCGAAGGTGGGTTTGTGCCCATAGGTGACGTTGTTGCCGGTGATGTCTGGTAAGCACCTGCCTTACAACAGGCTTACAAACCCTCAGTCCAGCCTCTCTCAGCCTATTGCGGACAGTCCGAGTTGTTGTTGCCATCCTGTACCTGTCCCACAGCTGTGATATTCAGATGTACCGATCCTGTGCAGGTGTTACACGTGGTCTGCCACTGTGGGATGATCAGCTGTCCCTCCTGTCTCCCTGTAGCGCTGTCTTAGGCGTCTCACTGTACAGACATTGCAATTTATTGCCCTGGCCACATCTGCAGTCCTCATGCCTCCATGCAGCACGCCTAAGGCACGTTCACGCAGATGAGCAGGGACACTGGGCATCTTTCTTTTGGTGTTTTTCAGAGTCAGTAGAAAGGTCTCTTTAGTGTCCTAAGTTTTTATAACTGTGACCTTAATTGCCTACTGTCTGTAAGATATTAGTGTCTTAACGACCGTTCCACAGGTGCATGTTCATTAATTGTTTATGGTTCATTGAACGAGCATGGAAAACATTGTTTAAACCCTTTACAATAAAGATCTGTAAAGTTATTTGGATTTTTACAAAATATCTTTAAAATACAGTGTCCTGAAAAAGGGACTTTTCTTTTTTTGCTGAGTTTATATATTGTCATAGACTGAAAATATTAGCCCTTCTCAGAATCCAGTCATAGGTGTGACAGTCTGAAATCCCTGTACTCAGTCTCAAAATATGTTTTTACCTGCTTTCAATTTCATTATTATAAAAGGTACATTGAGTCTACATTGGGTTTTTACCATGTTCAATAACAAGGGCCCAAGGGCTGCCGTGTAGATAAAATTAAACTGTTAGTGTAATACCTTCACATGACTTCTGGTAAGAGGGCAAATAGCAGTAGTCTAGACAATTGAGCAATGAGTGAATCTCTGGATTCAAACATGTCAGTCATTATTACCCTAACATGACAAGTGCCCTGTATTTCCAAAAGCACTCATGCGTCATTAGGCAGACATGAATTATGTATAATAAATAATAACAAGAGATGCATACAATGAAGAACATATCTGACCATTTGCCTAATCCAAAACACACTCTCTTTTCATTCACTGATTTATTCACCCTCCATTCATTTAGTCCTCTGAAAAGGGGTCTAAAGCCATCATTGTATATACAGTAGATCTATGTTTGATAACTGTACTGAATGAGGGCTTGTTCAAGGGTGTTTATTTTTATTCCATGACACCTGGCAAAAAGGCGTGAATGACTATAATCTGACGTTTTCTTAACTGTTGCAATAAATAGAGTGTATTTTAGGGAAATTACTGACGAATACATCCACCAATCAAAAATAAGTGGGTGGAAGAAAAAAAAGGCACTCTTACGTTTGCGGTTCTGGTGACTGAGTGAGGGGCTTCCATTTCTGCAGCCCACCATTCTGTTGAGAGATAGAGAGAAGACAGACATATTAGAATCTGTATCAGAATTGACATTTGGAATATATGCCCTGGTGTTGAACTAGGAATTCCCCCAGATTAACAGGTTTAAAACAATTTCCATGAGCATAGACTTTATAAAAAAAAAATTAAACAAAAAACAGTCTGAGCAGTAAGTTGAGCAAAGTCTGTAATTAATGCATATGCTGGTTAACAGCCTGAATATCAGACACAGACATAACCACAGACATAACTCATGTCTACTACAGATATCAGAAGTCTTCTATAGTATCCAATGTCACCATTTTGTCATTTACAGACGACACTTATCCAAAGCAACTTACAGTGCATTTAAAGTTTACATTATTTTAGCTCCATGGAAATTGAACACATGACCTTGTTGTTGCTTCAGCAATCCTTTACCAACTGATCATGCAGGAACCTCATTAGTTCTCAAAGTTTTTCCATTTCATCCTTGAATAAATCAATATACTTTAAAGTTTCCGGCTATGAACTTGTTTTATCTCCAGACTACCTATACACTTATCCGTTTGTGTCTCGGAAATTAGGTCATTCAAAGATGCGGTCTGTTCTGCACAGGTTTCACCCTTTTGGGAAATACAACAACTGTCATGTGCTAACAATAACGGCACTGATGTATGGGCCGATAAGATTGAAAACTCAACACAAACTGCACAACGGACATAAGGATTCATTTTATGCCTGCTCTGACAGACGCCCATTCACCCAGGCTCTACCTCAAAACCCTGACAACTTCTGCTCCCCACAAAGTGAACTTTGTGTCCAAATCCTCTTAAGCTAGTAAAACGTTGCCTTTTTTTATTTTCTTACACTGTGAATTGTTGCGGTCCTTCAATGACTTCATTTATTTCCAAGTAAATGAGAGGGTCCCTTGGGGGCAGTTGGATCGGGAGCCAAAGCTCTTAGCTGCACAATACCCTGTTGTTGGCCAGCATTCACAGAGAGTGTAGGAGTCTCCATACAGAGAGCCGTTCATAAACCTGCCCTGCCCTACAATCCAAAAGCATGTTGTGCAGTCCTTTGCTGTGAGCAAGCTTTGTTTATGCCTAATTTCCGTATATAAAAAAAACAAAAAACATTTACATGCTATTGGCGTATTTCTATGAGTTAAGCAGGAATGTTGCCAAAGAGCCATTATATTTGACCTTAAAACACTAATTGAGAAATTGTTGTCATTCCACACTAATGCAACCAATTAAAACATTTTGTTTTCAAAATGAAAAACATTCATAATTAGTGACAATAAGCAATAACACTTCAAGCTCAAGTATGTAAATGTAGTTTTGGTTATCAGACAGCTCTGCAGAGATACCAAGGGCAAGTAATTAAAAGTAATCCACTACAAATTACTAGGCTAACTGGTTCTTTAAAATTGTAATCAGATTACTTTACTGATTAGTTCATCGAAAAATGAAATCACATTACTAATTACGTTTCTTTCTAATACATGTTTCAGAGAAAAGTTCGCTTTTTTTCTCAACAAATTTAAAATAATATCTATGGCTGCATCCAAAAGCTAGAAAATGCTGCCTTCAGAGCCAGGATGAAAATAAGGTGCCTTTCAAACTGTTCTGAGATCAGTTCCCTTAAGATGTCCACTCATACCGAAACATTGTTGGTTAAGCCATTAACTGATTAGGCAGCAAGAAACCAAGTCTTAGGAACTGTGCCTTAGGCTGCGTTTTCATTTGAAACATATTTTTCTCTATATGTTTTGGCCTTCCGTCTTCACGTTGTAGTGTGGACAGAGAAAACGGAGATATCTGAAAATGATTGTGTATTTGTTGTCATGTGATGCAGTCATGTGATCAATTCAATCCAAAACAATGAAGACGGTGGCCCATGTTGCAGTGCTGTTGTTGTGCCTGATATCCACTTTGATAGCATTGTTTAAGATAAATGTTACTTTGTACAACCTTCACATTGCTTTATTTCAAATGCGACAGGAAGTTTACTTGGAATTGCTGTCTGGCAACGGAACACAAGGACAATTACATTTCACACCATACATGGAACGACGATTTTTCGCATGCGCAGTAAGGGGATTTAAGAGTTTTCATATGTTTTAGTGTGGACGAGCAACTTTTGGAAAACAGCAGTGTGGACGGAGTGTGGATTTTCAAATGTATCACGATTAATGTTGACGTAGACTTAGCTTTAAGATGCAGTTTATATTTCCTCATTCATTGCAACACACAATTCAAACACCACAAGTTGCTCCCTTCCAATGACTTATTAGGCAGTGTACGCCCTTCAGCTGTCACAGAAACACAAAGACATACACATATGAAAATGTGTTTATAAATGATTTTAATTTTACATAATACTATTTTAAAAAGGTGTAACCTAAGTTAGTCCTTAACTGAAAGTCAGTAACTGTAATCTGATTAATCGAATTTAAAATGTAATGAGTTACACTACTTTTTGGACTAAAAATTAACTAGCCTAAATATTTTATAATCACTACAATGACCAAACAAGCCTATTCAATTCTGCAACTAATTCAAACACAAGTTTTTTTCATGCGAAAGATATTATTTATAATCAGCAACATTGTCTTAAGCTCACCAGAGCAATGACTATAACTACTAATATCCTAACTCAAGAATGTTTGATGTAGTTTTGGTTGTATCACCAGACAGCTACCCAAATATAAAGAGAGAACCTATTTAAATTTCAAGAGCCTGTGCCAAACTAATTTGACCCCGGGTCAATATAATGACCAAACAAGCTTCTTCAATTCCGCAGTAAATTCAGTTTCACAGAGAACTGCCACAGTGTCTAAACAGCAATTAACTGGGGGAGCTCCACTGCCCCGGACACTTGGTCAGGCCCAATAACAGCTTTAAAAGAGCATGCAAAGAATTTAGAAGGGACAGATATGAGCTGCTTTACAGTGGCTCAAAAGAGTTAGAGCGGATCAGACCTGTGTGTGGGTGGTCTGAAGAGACCATTAAACACTTTACACCATGAATGACCATGAAACACACTTCAACGTGTGTGAAATCTAGAGTCAGATACATCCAGGCTCACTTCTGTATGGTCAAAGCCCTGGAGAGCAACTACTTTTGCCAAAGCTGTGTACAGCGTAGAGTTGCCAAGCAGATGAATGGCCCTTTTAGGATTTGTAGGGAACTATATAGAGGAATTTACATCACAACATAAATTACCTCTGGTGTGATGAATTCATGATGACTAAAACTCATGCAGAAGTGAAAAAGTGTAGACAAACCTCAAGTTTCGCATGACTTCTGACACGCATACATGTAAATGAGGATTCTCAGAGGAAGAGCGGCGTGCTGCTGGTCACACAGATGCACAGTGATGGACAGGTGTGAATGAGCACAGGTGAAAACATTCTTTGCATTCCAAGCAAAGTGTGACAACTGCTTGTGAGCCATTCAGACCAATTGGACTCAAACAATAAGATGGTTTAGTACGTCTTTTGACTACCTGATTGAGTCTAACTAGTACTCTGATAGGGTATCATGTGAATTAGTAAGGAACTACACTTGTGTGCCTTAAAACCAATCAATCTCGTGTCAAAGAAAACTCATCACAGCACAATTGTTTCAGTGCTTAATTAAGTCCAGACTCCAGACAACAACACCATACAATATACTGAAGATGTTCAGCATAGAGAGCATATGCACAGGCAGCAAATTAACTTAAGTGTTTCCCCCAAACTTGTGTTTGTGTGTTAATTCAATAAACTGCTACTCTACTAAATAAACATCTGTTCCACCCATTAACAGTTTGACTATGCCACATGTACAGGAAGACCTGAATGTCACTTCAGCTGATTCCATAATATGTATGTATATATTTGTCAAAGTAAACACTTTATTATGACAAATAACATTTCTTGAATATAAAAAAGACTCGAACCTTTCTAAAGCTCCTCGGTAGGGTCCCTCCAGAGTAGGCGAGGGTTTTATAATTATAAACTTCAGAGTTGGAGGGTCCACGATCCACAGTCCCACAGCTGTCCGATTTGGAAGACGGAAAATAGATATCTCCACTCTCATGACACAAGGATCCGCTGTCCGGTTCGTTTGAATTCAGCTTCATTACACGTCGGAAAGTCATATTTTTCACAGTTCGGTATCACTCAATAAAAAAGAACAACACTAGAAGAAAGAGAGACGAAAAGTATTGCGTGTGGGTGAAAAGCCACCCACGAGCCACCAGCCTACACTGTCCTGTTCTAAATTCTACAGTTCAAGCTCAGCAGCATCTGCGTCCAGACGCGACGCGCACATGTGAAGGGAATACTTCGAGGGGCGGGGCCAGAAATTGGAGCGATACGATTGGTCGCGATGTTTTGATATTCTGAGGTAAATTTTTGGCGTGATAACCGATAATACTTTAGAATGTTTTTGCAAACTCAAGTAGTATTATTTACACCAACATTTTCATTTAATACATTTAGCAGATAAAGAGTGACTGAAAAGATACTTTGGTTTCAATGTAATGGTATATTAACCTCAATAAAAAAAAAGTTACTCAGAGGTCCTTAGAGGACAGAAATGTCCGCGTCAGAAAACTGCCATAATAATATTATATATTAATATTATTTTTCACTTTCAGTGAGTTCATTTTTTTAACCAACATAACTATCAAATATTCATTAATTTTCAGGATTTTAACCCTTTAAATGCCAGTTTGTTTATATAATGTCACTGTTATTTTTTATGAAAACAAAAACAAAACACAAGAAATGACTTATTTTACATACACTAAATGCTAAGGGAATTTTAATTTATTTATTTTGTTGGATTATCACAGTCTGGGATATGTCAATGATTAGCAACAACATTGAATTTGATGCATTATTATTATTTGTGCAGTGTCAGATTAAAAAATAAATAAAACTCACACTCAGTACCTTAGAGGACAAAAGTGTCAAAAAACTGCCATAAAAATATTCTTTATTAGTAATATTTTCCACTTTCACTGACTTAGATTTTTTTAACCAACATCAGTCCTAATAACTACCAAATATTCATTCATTTTCAGGATTTTAACCCTTTTAATGCCAGTTTGTTTACATAATGCCACTGTTGTTTTTTACACACACACACACACACATACAAAACACACTCTGACATCCATACCAACACACCCACACAATTTTAGCTGCATCATTTATTCAACTGGCCTGCAGTGCTCTATAATACAGCAAACAGAAAATAGGAAAAAAGCATGTATTTGCTCCATAGGCTAAACATGAGAAAAATGGCGCCATCTGGTGGAAAATATACAAATAAAAATTTTGAAGCCTGGACTCCGGAATGAAAGCATAATATCATAGAATTCATGATTTTATGCTTTAATGGCACTGGGATCAAATATTGCAGATTAATGGGTTTCAATGGGGACATTTTTGTCCTTAATGTCCTGAGTGTAACTATTTTGTGTACATTGTGTATTATAGATGCATTATAGGAACTGAGGTTGAAATATCAAAATTCCCCCCAAAATACACATATCACAGCCAAAATGATTGAATAAACAAAAATGAAAAAGACAAAAATTTCCCTAAGGTCGCACAAGGGTTAACTTAAAATTAGTTAAATACCAAAAGCCTTATGCTATTAAAGGAATATTACAGGTTCAAATCAAGTTAAGCTCAATCGACAGTATTTGTGGCATAATGTTGATTGCCACAAAAAAATAAAAAATAAAAAAAATATTTCGACTCATCTGTCCTTTTCTGAAAAAAAAGAAAAGAAAAACAAAAAAACAAAAATCGAGGTTACAGTGAGGCATCTACAATGGAAGTGAATGGGGACAATTCTTGTAGGGTTTAAAGGCAGAAATGTGAAGCTTATAATTTTATAAAAGCACTTACATTCATTTTTATTTTAAAACTCATGTATTATTCGAGCTGTGAAGTTGTTTAAATTGTAATCATGAGGTTTGTTGTCATTGCATCCTCATGGCAACGAAGTTGTAAAATTGGCTATAACTTTACACAGAAAAGGTCAGTAAGACATTTTATCACACTAAAATCTTGTTTACACAAATTGTGTTTATGTCTTGTGGCTAAACGTTTGAAATAGTATTTTAAGGGTAGGGGTGTAACCCCGGTGTCCTGGCCAAATTCCCCCCATTGGCCCTTATCAATCATGGCTTCCTAATAATCCCCATCCATTAATTGGCTCTATCACTCCACTCTCTCCTCTCCACCAATAGCTGGTGTGTGTTGAGTGTACTGGAGCACTATGGCTGCTGTTGCATCATCCAGGTGGATGCTGCACGCTGGTGGTGGTTGAGGAGAGTCCCCTATTCACTGTGTAAATTGCTTTGAGTGTAGTGTCAGAAAAGCTTAACTTGCATTGAACTCGGAATATTCCTTTAAAGATCAGTCCGTAACCTTGTAGGCACACCCTACCTAAAATATTTTCAGTTACATTTTTTTGTTTAGTTAAAAGTATTTGCACAAAAAGTATTTTAAAAGTAGTGAAAAAAGAATTAGCAAATGTTAGCTGTTTTAAGAAATGATATGAACTTTAAGTGGACTTTTATCCTAATTAATAGTTTTGGTAATAGGAACACAAACTAATATATTGAATTCTTCAATAAGGCAATGAAAGCCACTTGAACCGACGTTACAAATTAATTTAATCCATATCACATCAACTGGATTGATTATGCTGGTGCAAAATTATTTCAGTCTAATGGCGCCCCCTAGTGCTTATATGCGGTCCTACCAAAACAAAGACTCGAGGCAAATCAGTAAACATTAAAATGTTTATTCAGACAAATTCACAAAATTAAGAGATTCTCTACATTCTCAGTAGCGGCGTAAAATTAAAAAGCCTGTTAGAGTGCCAAAAATGTTATATACAAGCAAACTTAATCAATGATTAATAACAGATGTGTGCAATGTGCTATCTGGACTTTACCATTTTGTCCATTTAATGATTAGATATTAAGGAGCGATAGCACCCTAAATACAATAGAATGACTTTTCATGAACTATCACTCCATGCAAATCAGTGCAAAAACAGTCTCACCGAACTAACTCAATACAATCTGGATACAATGAAAATAACCTAATGAAATTATACTTTTGATTTAGTTTCAATATGTACTCTAAACATTACACCTACTATTTTAGGTGTAAACCGTTTAAAACAGAAAATAAATTAGATGTGTCAAAAAGCTCTTTGGAATTTCATTTACTAACGCTAGTCATTATTCTGGCAAAAAGCACATTGGCACCTTGTTTAGCCTGGTTTAATCTGGATTAAACATACATAATGATTAGTAACTGCAGTGGCCAGAGAAGATTTACAATATAATAAAAACAAGCAGTGTTCCTGCTGTGCAGATTTAGCTCAGATCTGTTTAAATCACCTATACTACAAAGCTACTGAGCATATTCTACATCAACCCTTAGCATCACAACCCATACAATGGATGCTTTGGAGCGAAGCATATTTTTATGCATATCTACATAACCTTAAAACAAATATCCATCTTATTTACTTGGAATGAACTGTGCACATGATATCACAGCAAAAATGCATGCAAAAATTGCATGACCTACTGTATAAGATACAGTAACTATATTTCTTTCAAGAGTGCACATTTGATGCACAGTTGGCGTTAAGGTAGGCTAGTGTGAAGAGATCAGTTTTAAAAACACAAACTTATGTAAGGATAATCTCCTAAGGGTTTGAATAAAAGCTGAAACCTTAATAAGCAGAAATACAAATTGGCATTTTGGCTGAAAACAGGCATCGGCTTCAGTGTCCTTGTTAATGTATACAGAATTTTGAAGCAAACTGGACCATCCATAGCTTTGTTCAGGCATGGGCAAACTCTATTTCATGTTGAAAAAGCCAGAAGATTTGGCTGGAGGGCCCATTAGCATACTGGCTTGGTTCTTATGTGTTATGTGAATCTAAGGAAGAAGAAAAAAAAATGGATAAACAAGATAAGAAGTTACATCTTTATACATATCTCACTTTATGGTGACATTTCTGTTTATCTTAGTAGAAATTAAAAGGTGAAAAATCAGGAGGCAGTGTTGAGTGTACAACTGACAGCAAAACAGCCTTGTTTCAGTTAAAGGAATATTCCAGGTTCAATACAAGTTAAGCTTAATCTGCAGCATTTGTGGCACAATGTTGATTACCACAAAAAATTATTTTGACTCGTCCCCTTTTCTCTAAAAAAGAAAAGGCAAAACTCAAAGTTACAGTGAGGCACTTACAATGGAAGTAAATGGAGCCAATTTTTGGAGAGTTTAATGGGAGAAAAGTGAAGCTCATAATTTTATAAAAGCACTTACATTCATTCTTCTGTTAAAACTCATGTATTGTTTGAGCTGGGTTTTTTTTTTAGGGTTTAAGGGTTTGTTGACAGTACATCACAATGGCTACGAAGTTGTAAAATTGGCGTTAACTTTACACAAAAAAGGTATGTAAGCGATTTTATCACATTAAAATCATGTTAACGTGCATGTCTTGTGGCCATTCAAGTGCCATTGTAAGTGCCTCACTGTAACCCAGATTATTTATTTATTTTTTTTTTAAGAAAAGGAGGGACAAGTCAAAATACATTTTTGTGGTAATCAATATTATGCCACAAATGCTGTCGATTGACCTTAACTTGTGTTGAACCCAGAATATTTCTTTAAATTATGATTTTTGGTTGACATTTAGAGTGATTATTTAAGGCAATGTTTTGAAAGTGGTGTACACTTACGGTACAAGGTGGCTGCATCCACGGCTCTCCATCAATCTGCATGGGCAGCGGCTTTTTTGTCCTATAATTAAATGTGCATTTTTTAATAACAACAATTAGCAAGAAGAAACAGGAAGAATAATAAATGAATCATCTCATATAATGGACAATTGCTTGGATGAATAAGCACATTGCCAGCATACGAGTCAATAATGGTTGACACAGAACAAGTTGACCATCTGATAACCCCCCTACTTCATGACAAAAGAATTAATGGAATGCAAATTGAACATTTTACCTTTGAATAAAATGTGAATAGTGTTAGTGTAAATGCAGAGAATGTAGTGTAACAGACAGTGATGGACATGTCTGAGCATGTCTTGGCTTGATTGTGCCAATATGGGCTTGTTAAAGTCAAAAATTGTAACAGTTTTAATGAATGTTCCTGGCCTTATTGTGCACAATTCATTGCTGCACATTATTAAAAATGTTTTGTCTTTGTAATGTTATATCAAAGTGTAACAGTTTGTTCTGTCTCTGAAACGACCTTGGAATTTACCTTGGTCCCATTTGACATCTGTCCAACATGCAACAATAGACACAGTTACAAACCTGTGTCAAGGTCCAACATGTGTTTTGGGGTTGCTGGTGTGCTGGTTTATCCCCACCAGGCTACTTAAAGAAACAGTTAAACCAAATTTTTAATTCTCTCATCATTTACTCACACCATCCCAGATGAATGACTTTCTTCTGCTGAACACAAACAAAGATTATAAGAAGAATATTTCAGCTCTGTAGGTCCATACAATACAAGTGAATGGTGACCAGAACTTTGAAGGTCCAAAAAGCATATGAAGGCAGCCTAAAAGTAATCCATATGACTCCAGTAGTTAAACCCATATCTTCAGAAATTATATGATAGGTGTAGGTGAGAAACAGATCAATATTTAAGTCACTTTTTACAATAAATCTCCACTTTCACTTTCACATTATTCTTTTGTTTTTGTCGATTCATATTCTTTGTGCATATCGCCACCTACTGGGCAGGAAGGAGAATTTATAGTAAAACAGAACATAAATATTGATCTATTTCTGACCCACACCTAACATATCACTTCTGAAGACATTGATTAAACCACTGGAGTCTTATGGATTACTTTTATGCTGCCTTTATGTGCTTTTGGGTCCTTCAAATTTCTTGGACAATTCACTTGCATTGTATGGACTTACAGAGCTGAGATATTCTTCTAAAAATGTTTGTGTTCAGCAGAAGAAAGTAAGTCACATACATCTGGGGGTGAGTAAATGATGAGAGAATTTTCATTTTTGGTGAACTCTCTCTTTAACTAGCGGCACCCTAAAACTGTTGGACTCACCTGATGGTAATTTGAGATGTTTTGGCAAGTCGGACTGCACTTTTCAGCCCTGTGTATATCTGTCCCATCTCCATGGCTCCTTCCAAACCCACCAACTCCAGACGCTTATCGCTCATGTCTGTTTGGAGGGAGAGACATTTTATGGATAACTTCAGAATTAAAGAGGTCATACATTTTTGTTATTTACTGTATTTTCCCCCCCTTAGGTCCACTTACAATTTAATTTTTGGTACCAACAGTCATAATTCTGTTTTTCATGACCATTTTCCACCCTGTCTTTGACTCTTAGAATGAAACAGGTTGGTTTTTGCTGCTGTGCCTTTAAAACGTAACTATGTACAATGCCGTTTCTGGCGGGGGAGGGGGGGGGGGGTGTTTAAAGAGGAGAAGCCATGTCCACCACCTTGTGCTATGTAAATTCCCTTTTTTGCATGTGAAGTGAGTAATAGCACTCTGCTGTACTTGTGCTAAATACAGTATGCACTGTCCCGTCCTTCAATAGCTGCCTCTGCAAAATCTGCATTACATTGTGACAGGTTCTCAAAACAATCCACGCTGAAATGTGCCACAAACTGTTAAGATCATACTGACAGAGGACCTTTTTAAACAAACTTCAGCCACTTCTTTCTTAACATTGCTGTGATCCTCCAGAAAGATATGCACAGCAGCACAAGGCTTGACTGACTTATCCACATTTCAATCTAATGAGTTATTCTGGTGTTTAGGTATAATAATATCTATCTAGTTTCTCCTTATTACCTCACAGTGACTGGACAGATCAAGTTGATGAAACACCTAATAGGTGTTGCTGACATGTAAATGTGGGCGGTTAAGCGTAAATTAATTTGGGTTTCTGACATCAGAATTTCCAGTGATTTCAGAATGACCAGTTTTTGCAGCTTGGGTTCAATTGGTGGCATTTTTGGACTGGGGAGGTTTTGAGCTTTGAAAGTTACAGTCTGTTTTCATCGTACGATGAACTCTTATCTCTAAAGACCAATTTGATTCCTCATGATATGACCCTTTTGACAGTTTATCCTGGTATAAAAGCCAACCTACCTTGTGGGCTCACTTTTAAGATTTCAGGGTCAACTATGACATCAGGCAAGTCCTGGTCAGCTTTGTCAGTCTTTTTGGCTTCACCCCACAGGTTGGACCCGCCGTGCATGCTGGGAATGTTGAGGACAGCGATGCCCTCCAGGGAAAGATTACTGAGATCCAACTGGGTCCCACAACACTGGATAAGGCAAGACAGAAGGGTTGGGTCACTTCAGTTTCATGTTTATATTTAAAATTCCCATTATTTCAAACCAAATACTTCTAACATGCATAAGCAGATTTTTAAGTAATGAATTGCATTTGCTTCATATACTGAATTAATGCCCTTGATTGAAATGTGCTTGGCTTGAGCCCTGCCAGACAACTAATACCAGAAGCAGGTTAATAGCAGGTGTTTATCACTCTAAGTCTAATGGCCTGACAATGCTTATGCTATTAGTTGGTGCTTTTTGATGAGCTGTTGGTGCCCTTTCAACACAAGAGAAGATGGAGCAAAGAGCTAGAAAGATTATTGACTTAATTTTCAATCACATAGGAGTACGATTCTTTTACTCTTACCTCAATGGTGAGACACTCCTTGAGTTTTTTACAAGATGCTGAGATGGTCTCGGATGTGGCAAATTCAAAATACCACAGTTTGTTCTTCATTCTAAAAGAAAGATATACATGTTTAAAGAGAAAGCCACAAACTCATCCTAGAAATGACCACCAAGGATGAGCCTTTTTTACAAGCACTTCATAATTCACAAAGGCCAAGACTGAGGCATTTTCTTATTTCATAATATTTATTTATTATTATTATTATTATTTAAAAATATCTTACTATTATATTTAGATGTAATTTAATTACATTTATAATTGTATTATTTATAAAAATATGTATTAAATATATATTATTTACATAAATAATATATTATAATATTGTAATGTAACTATATTAATTATAATGATAATATTTATAATTATTTTTTATCTAATTATTTTTAGATCTGCTTAGTGTGCAACATGCCCACCTGCTGTTAAACTTCTGTGGATGTTTCTCCCTCATGGTGTGGAAGCGGTGAGCAATAGAAGCGTCCTGTTAGACAGAATCAATACAGTGAGAATGATAAGCATACAGCGAGCGAGACACTATACAGTTGAGGTTATAAAAAGATGTTATTGAAACTATATGAAAGAGAATATGAGGGGATTTCAGATGGATGCTGTTCTGTATGTGTCTTACCACTCCAATGGAGAAGTAATTGTTGATGATTTCGTAGGGAACTGGGTCACCTCTCTCCTGACTGTCCTCTAGAATCACCTGTATGCTCCAGCGATCCATCGGTACTACAGAACTGCCCTCTATGTCCTTCAGGATCCGGCCCAAATCCACCCCGTCATAACCTATAACATCAACCATCAACAAGGGCACTGGTGTGAAACACTTTCAAGCACTGTTATCTTTCATATGTCTTATATTTCTTAAAGTTTCAAGTTTACACAGACAAAACACATTATCATAATGCAAAACATAATTTTCATTACTGGAATGTGATTTTTTTAAAATATATTATTTAAATGGTAAAATATATATATATATATCATGGTAGTATTTTTATGCTGATTTAAATTAATATTCCAGGTTCAGTATAAGTTAAGCGTACTTGACAGCATTTGTGGCACCACATCGATTACCACAAAAATAAATATTTTCTTTAAAAAAAGCAAAAATCTTGGTTACGGTGAGACAATGGAAGTGAATGGGGCCAATCCCTAAACGTTAAAATACTCACTGTTTCAAAAGTATTGCCACAAAATGCAATATGTGTTTTAACATGATTTTAGAGTGATAAAATCACTTGCTAACCTTTTCTGTGTAAAGTTATATCCAGCCATTACGACATAACGTTGTAAATGCTAAAACCCTAAAACGACCTTAAAAACAAAGATTTAAACAACATTTCAGCTTAAATAAAAAGTTTTAACAGAAGAATTAATGGAAGTGTTTTTATAAAATGATAAGCTTCATATTTCTGCATTTAAACCCTCTAAAAATTGGCCCCATTTACTTCCATTGTAAGTACCTCACTGCAACCTCGATTTGTTTATTTTTTTATAAAAAAAATTAATAAAAAAAAGGAGAAACGAGTTGAAATACATTTTTGTGGTAAACAAAATTATGCCACAAATGCTGTCAATTGATATTACCTTGTCTTGAACCTGTAATGTTCCTTTAAATTACAAAATACAGTATATTGTATAGTATTTTTACTGTAATATCGCAAAAACATTACGGAGAATTACAAAAAACTTAAACGCTCTCATGTGGTTAAATAAATAGATTTTTCTTCATACAGAATTTTTTTTATAAACCACTACACACCTCCTCCCCATCGAAGGCAGCGAGCAAGATCATTCCCTGTTCCAAGAGGAAGCACGGCCACAGGGGGCCGCACTGGCAGGTTGGCTTTATCTTTAGTGAGGAATTAAAAATAATGGTTAGTTGAAAGTCAAGCAAAACCAAGAAAAAAAAACATATTTAATATCACGGTCACCACAAAATCTCACATGCTCTCCTGTGGTGCTGTGTTTTATAGAGCTACCCACCTATGGCGTCAAGTATCCAGCCCACTGTGCCATCACCTCCACAGACTAATATTTTATAGTCTGGCAGATTTCTGAAGAAACACAACCTGGTTTGGAGAAAGTAATTTAAGATTTTGTTAATTTATAATAACAATATTCCTACAGTGGGGTCCAACAGTCTGAGAGAACTAGTGAAAAATATTCTATTTTGCCTTTTTCCTAATTAAATAAAACATTTGTCATTACAAATTATATGACCAATTAATAATCAGCATAACAATTTGAGTGAAACATTCGACAAGCTGATTTCAAAGTACCAACCGTGCAATGATTGTTGACATTTTCAGGTTAAGACTGGTAAAACTAAATATGCTGAAATGGTACATAAATTCTTACCCTGGTGTTGGTCCACCATTGGAAAGGTTATAAACTTGCCGAGGATTCAACAAGTATTGGAATTTTCGAAGGACTCTATAAAAACATACACTTTTAGTGAGTGACTAAAGCTTATAGTCAAAAAACAAATTTCCAAAGTATTGTAGATGAAACAAGATGAAATGTTGTCACCTCTCTCCTTGTTTTCCACCACTTTTAGGGTTCACAAACACCAAAAGAGGGTGAGTGTCAGGAATTGGGTTTATCTGTTTGGGGACAAGATACTGTCTGTTAGAGTCATTGCAATCATACAGTGTCTGTACATCCCGCTACTGGAACTGGCTTTTGTCAACAGTACAAACTAAAAGGATACAGCACACCATCAGACCAAGGTAAAGCTTGTACCTAATACACGACAGCATAAATATCAACATACAATACTGACAGATATATTTATATATAGGTTTATCTAATACCCTGGAATCAGAATACTCTATGTGTTCAGGCTTTAAAGGGATAGTTCACCCAAAAATGAAAATTGTCTCATCGTTTACTCGATGACTTTCTTTCTTCTGCTGAAAACAAATGAAGATTTTTAGAAGAATATTTTAGCTTTGTAGGTCCGTGCAATGCAAGTGAATGGTCTCAAGAACCTTGAAGGTCCAAAAATCAAAAAGGCAGCATAAAAATAATCCTTACGAACCCAGTGGTTAAATACATGTCTTCTGAAGTGATATGATAGGTGTGGGTGAGAAACAGATCAATATGTAAGTCCTTTTTTACTATAAATTCTCCTCCTTACCCAGTAGATGGCGATATGCACAAAGAATGTGAATCGGCAAAAACAAACGAAAAAGAATGTGAAAGTGGAGATTTATAAAAATATTGATCTGTTTCTCACCCACACCATCATATAACTTCTGAAGATATGGATTTAACCACCGGAGTCATATGGATAACTTTTACGCTGCCTTTATATGCTTTTTGGACCTTCAAAGTTCTGGCCACCATTCACTTGCATTGTTTTTGGTCATGCATTGCATTGCATTGTATGGAACTACAGAGTGGAGATATTCTTGTAAAAATCTTTGTTTGTGTTCTGCAGAAGAAAGTAAGTCATACACATTGGAGATGACATGAGGGTGAGTAAATGATGAGACAGTTTTCATTTTTGGGTGAACTATCCCTTTAAGTATAATTCAGTGCCAGGGTAGATAGACAATAAAGGCTTTTTTACCTGTAGTACCTGTCCTTCAGGTGTAGTGTTGTGGTCACTGTCATCACCTGCACCTGAGCAGCTGTTCTTTATGCAGTTTGGCCTCTCCTATGTGATAACACAAAGGGGACACAAAGAACAAAAAGAGTGAAGGATAATGGAACAACACTGACAATCAAAGAATAATAAGTGGGCATTGTACACTCTTTCTGCTTTCTGCATATGCTTTGTACACACCAAAGCTAAACAATGCTCCTGTTTAATATTATGACATATTATGTACAGAAGAGTTTGCTTACTCACTCTATTATCTATATCACAATAAGCTATGATTGACTTCATTTAAAGCCAAACTTTTTGGATCTTGAAAAGTCATCAGGACTGATTCAAACTTTCATCATTTTGTTTGTTAGTATAGTGAAATGGCATTACAGTGCTTTTTGTGCAGTCAGAGTTTTGAAGACTAAATTCATTATCTAATAAAAAAAAAAAAGTACAGTGGGAGCATTTGCATTGTGTCTTATCTTCTCATCTTATTTATGGAAGCCTTTCTTGGAATTCATTTAGATAAGAAATTGTCTAAATAATTGAAGTGTAAATGTAAGCCTACATTACATTTGAGTGTATATAGCATTATATTAAAGTTGCAAATGGTGCTACTTGAATCCATGGAATTTGCATTATTGGGTCTTTCAGTATTGCTACAGGGTGGGTTTATTTATTAAGGGATAGTTCACCCAAAAATGAAAATTCCCTTGAATGAAAATCATTTACTCACCCTCATGCCATCCCAGATGTGTATGACTTACTTTCTTATGCTGAACACAAACAAAGATTTTAAGAAGGATATATCGGCTCTGTTGGTCCTTACAATGCAAGTGAATGGTGACCAGACCTTTCCAAAAATCAAATAAAGCCCACATAAAGGCTCATACGACTCCAGTGGTTAAATCCGTATCTTCAAAAGAGATATGATAGGTGTGGGTGAGAAACAGATCAATATTTAAGTCCTTTTTATTTTTTTTACCATAAATCTCCACTTTCACTTTTAAAATGTGAAAGAATGTGAAAGTGGAGATTTATAGTAAAAACTGACTTAAATATTGATCTGTTTTTCACCTACACCTATCATATCTCTTCTGAAGATGTAGATTTAACCACTTGAGTCTTATGGATTACTTTTATGTGGCCTTCATGTGATTTTTGGAGTTTCAAAGGTCACCATTCACTTGCATTACACATCTGGGATGGCATGATGGTGAATAAATGATGAGAGAATTTTCATTTTTGAGTGAACTATCCCTTTAAATACATTTGTTACGGCAGTATTACATACAGCTGTGTAGATTTAGCACTTACAGATTCAATGTCTAGGAGTATTACCTTAATGACAGGATATATGGCCCATGGTGGTAAAATATGATCCCTGAAAGGGCCACAATCGCATTCTAAGGGTTCCTGGACTGAACACTCATCGTGCCTCTAAAATATAAGAGTAAAAAGGACAATTGTCATGGAAATATATGAACCACCAGAGTGAATGAATATAACAAATTCAGTGATTTGTTTTATGTTTTACTTTATCAACAGTGATTATATATTTTCATCATTTATTTTATCATGACTTTCTTTTTTCAGTGGAACAAAATAAGAGATGTTAAGCACCTTACAATGAAAGTGAATGGTGAATGAGGCTGTCATTCTGCCTAACATCTCCTTTTTTGTTACATGAAAGGAAGAAACTCATGTGGGTGTGAAACAACATGAGGGTGAGTAAATGATTACAGAATTTTCATTTCTGAATGAGCTATCCCTTTAAGGACACTGTAACCTCTTGTTTAAGTAATGATACTAAAGCCATAAATACTAAAACGCAGAATGAAAGTCTCACAATCTCACCATGGTGTGACACCAAACGCAGCGTTTCCCCGTAAGACCGTGTAAACTTTTGATCTTCTTCTGACACCTGTCACACTTTCCAGAATCACAGTTTCCACTCACCCAGTCATGGGACGCAATCTGTATGCAAACACATATGACACGTACTGTATGTGCTGTTTAAAATTCCAGTGTCCACTTGATGGCAGTACAAAAGTAAGATGCTTGTTGAAGATGGTTTATGGGCAGAATCAGGGGTTAAATTGGGCCGGTACGGTTCAGATCGGCGTTCCGGCACCTTCGATTCCAAAAAAAAAAAAAAAAAAAAAAATGCTTGTTTGTCAATCAATTCCATTTCTTGTATTCTCCGATGCAGTTTTTGTTTGATCCATTTGACACATTCCGTCTCTATTTAGCGAGTGTACATGGTCAAAAATATTTCAAGTTCATTATGCTTCGCTCTAGTCAGTTGCGGACGCTGGTAGAGGCAGAATACGAGAGCAGCATGAGACAACGTGCCCCTGCATTCAGACGCGCGTTCCGCTCTCCGTTCCAAAGAAATCACGTAATATGCAATCTTCTAAGATCCACCGATATGCAGTAGCGATTTCGCTTAGTTTTATTAAAAAGCTGTATACACGAAGGGGGTTTGAATCTGGAATCTGTCGCATTCAAAGCGACATCAACTTAGATCAAAAGACCACTCGACCAAAACACTGTAAAAGTTTTCGCTGTTATTTGTATATTTATGTGTGTACTCCTTTTTGGTTGATTCAGCTTTTATTTTTATTTTGTTTTCCTTTTGAAAAATCAGCTTTCTTCTGATTTTTTTTTTTATAAATGGTTGTGACATCACCCAATTTTAGGGTTCCCCCACCTCCAAAATCCCAATTTAACCTCAGGGCAGAATGGTATAGTAGTGTCCTGCTTACTGCACAGTATACACTGAATACTGCCTGCAATTGTTTTTTAAAAAGAGGATGTGAAACAGCATTTGGTATGCAACAATAAGCATTTCAAACTGTAGTATGCTACAATGTTATCAAATAACCTTTTTACGTGCATGTTTTATCAAGAAAGTTACATCCAGTTTTCATATCGCTAATAAAAATTTTTATTTTGCACTTTCTGTGTATGCTGTAGAAATAAATGTGTGTATAGCAGGGTCAGAAATGAATGGGGACCCGGGGCAAAATCCCACGGGAACAGAAAAAAATGCCCCCTAAATTCAAAATGAATTCTCCTTTTTTGTTCCTATCATTTTATATGTTTTATTCTAGTAAAATATATTATAAACTAAATATGAGTTGATGGTGGTTGAATTTTTTTAGGTAACAACCTAATTACTCAGATTGAAAATATATTTTAAAAAATTGCTTGGGCTTAAATATGGTTCTATAAACTGATTCACTGAAAATCCATTTTAGGAGGCAAATATTTCTCCGTAATAATAAAGTTAATTTCTGACACTGGTGTTTAAGCATTGAAACACCTGATAATTATTGACTGATCAAATACACATTGTAAATCATTGCTGCATTGTAAAATACTGTATTATATAAAATGTGCATTCATTAATATCCACAAAAATATAGATACTTACCCCTGTCTCCTTCTTTGACTTCACATATGTTCGGGTGCATGGAGCAGGATTCTTATTGGCACACCGGCCATGGACTGTGTATTTGCAGCCTGTGTATAACAAAAAAACTGTTGTGATAACAAACTGATAATAGATCAGAATTCAGAACTAAACATACCGGTTTGAAACGTCATCAACATAGCTAGGTAGATAACCACAGTACACACTGCAATTCTGGACCATGTCTATTTTAGCATTTTTACATTACTTTTGGGGCTTTTTGACATTTTACTGAGCGGAAGTGGAGAAATTATTGGAAATGTTGGTGAGAAGAGATGGGGAACTGGATTGGGACATGATAGAGTCTAGATTCAAACCTGTGTCTCACACATGGACACCATGGCTCAATGCGCCTGAGGCCGTTGGACAGATTTTACTTGTAATTTTTTTATTTACCAGGCTCAACCAAATATAGGATTTACCTATTCTGCACAAATAGAGGCCTCTTGAGGCAAAAGTTTTTTTTAACCTTTCTTGTATATTACATAGAATTTCACTCACAAGTGCAACAGAGACCCTGTTTGCGTAGACCCAGCAGCATATTCTGACAGACGTTGCAGTACACAGGCTTGTTAAAATGTTTCATCCTCCATAGATGTTGGCCGTCTCTTTGAGTAATCTTGAGAAAGACCAAAAATAAATATATAAATATTTGGAAGGAATCTGAAATGTTACACAGTATATCTGACAGTCTTGATCAAAATGCAACTAGAAATTGTAATTATAAATATACTTATAATCCATTCAATACTGAAAAGTAACCATAAAAACAGTTTAAAATAATAGAAATCTGGCCATTTTACCCAAAATGGGAATGTGCCATGTATATTTATGCTCATTAGTGTATCACATCACCTGTTTTGAGATCAATTGTGAGTTTTAGTCTAGAGTTTTTTGCGTTCCAAATTATGAGGTTCCATGTTGGTTAGGATGATGCCATAGAAGGCAGTTGCCTATATAGACAGTAAGCAGAAAGGCAGCTCACTAGGTTTTGGAATATGCCCTATGATCAGGGCTGGATCGGTAATCTGGCATACCGGCATTTTTCCGGTGGGCCGACGCACTTTGGGGCTGATCAGGGGCGGACTGGCCATTGGGAGAACCGGGCGGGCCGACTGCAAAACAGGCTGAATGGGCCGAAATAAGCTGAAATGAGCCGCCGTGTTATGCAGAACAGATTATGTCTGTTCTGCAGAACTATTGAAATATGTCTTTTAGATGTATTGCAGATGAGCAAACAATGTAAAAAATGTGTCTTCCAGATATAAACTACATATCAAATAGACATCTGGGTGATGTACGTGTGCTAAGAGGGCTCTTAATAGATAAGATGTTCTGACAACCATAAACAAAAAAACACAAATGGAAATCACTCTCAGTGTTTCACATAAATGGCTTCCATCAGTTTATTACACATTGTGTCCATATCTTACACCTACTAGCTATTCATTGTCAATTCTATGGGTGACTGGAGGGGGTGAGGGACACTCGAGACATTGTGACTCACACAGTCACATCAGTTCTTTATTAATAGAATAAAACCTTTAGTTTTGATGACTCCAGTGAGAACTACAGGCGACCGGGCAGGAGATCTGAAACTCTAACCCCCACATGCATGCTGTAACTGGGCTTATTCTGAACCATTACAGAATACCCCCCAGTGTCTCCTTTCTGTGCAGGTGGAAATAGCACTCGGGGAAGTCCCTGGCCTTGATATGTGGCTGAGCATGACCATGCTGCAAAGGCCTGGGTTGCACACACACATCACATTCAGGAATATGCTGGAATTTAGGCTGACTAATTTCCATTTCAAGCTAGTTGTGTTTCATAATATGTACATAATAGATACGAACTGCATTTACTGAAAATGACCATGACCACTGGCGACACTTATCAGTGTTAATTTAGGGGTTGAACTTTTGTTTTTTATTGTATTTAGTGATGAAAAAAGCTGCTGTTATCTCTATGGCTTGTCTTCTGGTCATGCATTGGTACAGTATGAACAGAAGACTGTTTGTGTTAGTTTAAGTTAGCATTATCTCTCTGGAAAGTGTGAAGCCAGCTAGTGGTCTAGTGTTACTTGCTGGATTTTAACTTGAGGACAAGCCAACACTCCTCATGAGGAAAACAGCTTAATAAACATACTTAATGTCTCTTTCCAAAAGTGTTCATTTAAGGGTTAGTCAATAGTTCAGTATTGAAAAAATAAAAGTAAATGAAAAGTCTTAACCATGATAGAAAATCAATTGTGCATGTGTATGCAAATAGATACAGTATATACAGTATATAGATACAGTTAGTGAATTGCTATTTGTAATTTTCATGTGAATGGTTGTGCATGTTAGTGTACGCATGCAAGGATTTGTTACAAGTGTCACGGTTGTTTGCAACAGTGCAAAGTCAGCATGGCTTTGGTATGCTATGGTGAGGTTAAGCCACTGTAACAATAGAACGTGATCTATTCTGAACAGTGGAATGTTAGACATAATGAATAAAATGTATAGAGAACAAGCCAAGCTTTCTGAGTGGTACACTCATCAGAAGTCGTTGTTTTATTAAGTAATCTGACACAGAGGTACAGACTGTCTTGTACTCTCCAAAAATAGCACCCCAGTTCTTTGCATCTGGAGCCAGAGTATGTGAGTGGAGCGACAGTAATTTACTCTCCTGATTCCGCTTTGGGTTTTTCATTTCCCGCTCCTTGTTTGCTCCCTGCTCACAAGTGAAAGAAACCACACTCCAAGTTAGCTCCAAAGCAAAATTTCCGACAGCAATTAGAAGTTAGAAGTGACAGTAATTTTCCCCTCCCACTCCAATCCGGGATTTCCGTTGCCCAATCCTTGTTCGATCCCTGCTCACAGCTGAAAGAAACCCCACTCCGAGTTTGCTCCAAAACTAAATTTACGGCAGTAATAAAAAATTAGAAGTAACAATAATTTTCTCTCCCCACTCCACTCCACGTTCACTCTGGTTTTCCATTTCCCGTTCCTTGCTCTCCCCCCTGCTCACAAGTGAAAGAAATCCCACTCCAAGTTCACTCCAAAGCAAAAATTATCTGGCAGTAATTAGAAGTAAGAAGCGAAAGCAATTTCCTCTAACCCACTCCGATCCGGGTTTTCCATTTTCCACTCCTTGCTCACTCCTTGCTCACAGGTGAAAGAAACCCCGCTCCGAGTTCGATTCAAAGAAAGATTTGCAGCAGCAATAAGAAATTACCAGCAACAGTAATTTTCTCTCCCCACTCCGCTCCAACTTCACTTCGGGTTCCCTTACGATTCAATACACTTGACATTGCGTCCTGCTGACGCAAATGGGGATTGTCCTTCTACGTGACCTAGTTGAAACCCTTCAACAATAACGGCAATTCTAATATTGGCTATGGTGTTTGAGCCCCGCCCTTTTAGGGGCGAAGCTGTGCACAAATACCATTCCTCAGAATTTTCTTCTTTCACGACAGCGATTCATCTCGTCTAGAAGCCCTCTACTACTTCGCTGTCAACAAACACGAGTCAGCGGGCAGGATCTTCATGGCAACGAGAAAACTCTCCGCTCCCCTGGAGTGTTCCGGCGAACATTTTGTTCCGCCTTGATGATTCGCTGGTGAACGGGCCGCTTCAGCATCCTGATTCTCTGCAGCGCTTTGGCAGGAGTTTGTATCCTTATAAGCTATTGTGTTATTGTGTATATGTATGTATGTATGTGTATATTATATATGCCTTTAAGCAGCTTGGAAAATTCCAGAAAATGATGCCAAGCCTTTAGACAATTAGCCAATTAGCTTTTGATAGGAGGTGTACTGAATTGGAGGTGTACCTGTGGATGTTTTTTAAGGCCTACCTTCAAACTCAGTGCCTTTTTGCTTGACATCATGGGAAGATCAAAAGAAATCAGCCAAGACCTCAGAAAAAAACATTGTGGACCTCCACAAGTCTGGTTCATCCTTGGGAGCAATTTCCAAACGCCTGAAGTTACCACGTTCATTTGTACAAACAATAGTACGCAAGTATAAACACCGTAGGACCACGCACCCATCATACCGCTCAGGAAGGAGATGAATTCTGTCTCCTAGAGATGAACTGTTTGTAGCAAACTCGGAGAGGGGTTTCTTTCACTTGTGAGCAAGAAGCAGGAAATAGAAAACGTCTTGGTTACGTACATGAAGGGAATGAGACAGTTTGGTGCAAAAAGTGCAAATCAATACCAGAACAACAGCAAAGCACCTTGTGAAAATGCTGGAGGAAACAGGTAGAAAAGTATCTATATCCACAGTAAAACAAGTCCTATATCGACATAACCTGAAAGGCTGCTCAGCAAGGAAGAAGACAATGCTCCAAAACTGCCATAAAAAAAGCCATACTACAGTTTGCAAGTGTTTTATTACTTTTTGGAGAAATTTCCTCTGGTCTGATGAAACAAAAATTGAACTTTTTGGCAAAATGACCATCGTTATGTTTGGATGAAAATGGGTGAGGCTTGCAAGCTGAAGACCACCATCCCAACCTTGAAGCATGGGGGTGGCAGTATCACGTTGTGGGGGTGCTTTGCTGCACGAGGGACTGGTGCACTTCACAAAATAGATGGCATCATGAGGAAGCAAAATTATGTGGATATATGGAAGCAACATCTCAAGACATCTCATCTCAGACATCTCATCTCATCTCAAGCTCGGTCACAAACGGGTCTTCCAAATGGACTATGATCCCAAGCATACCTCCAAAGTTGTGGCAAAATGGTTTAAGGAGAACAAAGTCAAGGTATTAGAGTGGCCATCACAAAGCCCTGACTTCAATCCGATAGGAAATTTGTGGGCAGATCTGAAAAAGCGTGTGTGAGCATGGAGGCCTACAATCTTGACTCAGTTACACCAGTTCTGTCTGGAGGAATGGGCCAAAATTCCAGCAACTTATTGTGAAAAGTTTGTGGAATACTATCCAAAATATTTGACAAAAGTTAAACAATTTAAAGGCAATGCTACCAAATACTAACAGTGTATGTAAACTTCTGATGCACTGGGAATGTGATGAAAGAAATAAAAGCTGAAATAAATAATTCTCTTTACTATTCTGACATTTCACATTCTTAAAATAAGTAGTGACCCTAACTGACCTAAGACAGGGAATGTTTTCTAATATTAAATGTCAGGAATTGTGAAAAACTGAGCTTAAATGTATTTGGCTTAGGTGTATGTAAACTTCTGATTCAACTGTGTATAATATATATATATATATTATATAACTAAAAGAACCTCTTACGTGTTTGCGTCTTTTTAAAGATGTCGTTCCGTAAGTGTTTTCTTATGTGAGGGACACATCCTGCCGTTAGATCAGCATGAGAGCTGCATTCGCTGTCTGGGCCGTGCACACGCAGAGACAGCTCTCACAGAGACAGACTGCCCTCACTGTGAGGGCATGAGTCTCAAGACGCTTCGCTCGCGAATCTCGCTCTGAGGGACGATTCAGCCTCACACACCCTCCCACCCAGGGTGTGGCCACGAGGTCGAGCAGGATGAATTTGAGGTGGACCTCATGCCGGCACATGTCCTGCGAGCCCCTCAATCTCCATGTACTGCATTTATCCTCTGTAGGAGTGTGCAACCTCGTCACACACTGTGGTTCTGACACTGGGGATGATCTCATGTCTCTCGCTGCATCTGGCAAGTGGTCAGTGGATGACGCTGCCGCCCCTTCCCCCAGCGAGGGCGAGGAGCATGCAAATGCCACTGACAAGGAGATGCTTCGCGTCCTTTCAAGGGTGGTCGAAGAGCTCTGTCTCGTGTGATCTCCAGAGAAACCTGAAAAATTGCACCTTGATGAATGGTTCGTGCAGTCCGGATGCCATCAAGCGACCGCGTTCCACAGATCTTCCCCGCTCTTCCCAGAAGTTCATAATGGACTGACAAAATCCTGGTGTGCGCCCTATTCAGCTCGCTCGCACAGCGATTCCACTCTTCTCAATAAAGTGGACCACGGGGAAGACAAAAATGATGCCCAACAACCTCCCCTGAAAGAGGTGGAACTCACACCCCGTTCATCTTTCTAAACCGGGTCAACTAACATCCACACTGGCTGGAAAAGCACACTCAGTGGTGGGCCAAACTGGTTCATCACTCCACGTGATGATGGTGCTCCAAGTTTTCCAAGCTAAGCTCCTCAAACAAATGGATGAGCAAGGCTACGATCCAGAGATGTTCAAAGAGCTCCGCACTGCTATGGACTTAGTGCTGTGAGCAAAAGTCACTGCACAGGCCATTGGCAAGTCTATGAGCAACCTGGTGTTTTTGGATCATCACATCTGGCTGACCCTCACGGAAATGCATGTTGTGGGAAAAGCCGCTCAATTTGATGCTCCGGTGTCTCCAGCCGGCCTTTTCGGAGACTATGTGGATAGATTTGCTGAGTGCTACATCACGACTGAGCAACACTCAGGCTATGAGACATTTTACGCAGAACGGAGCAATACTTCATCCCAACCAGCTCGCTCCCGCTCTGTCTCGGGCCAGCGGCCAGCTAAAAACCCCATACCAGCTGCCTCAGCGCCGGTGTCCTGAAAATATATGCTACCTATCAGGATGTGCTACCAATACTATATTTGCATAGTTTTAGGGTTGGGGTTAGGGTTTGGGGTAGGATTAGGGCTTAGTACAGCCTCACACCAAATCACACTATCTGATAGTTATGCTGGTCGGTATTATCTGCCTGACAAGATGTGCTACCAAGGTTTTTAACACATTTCATGCTGTTGTAGCACATACCGACAGGTTCTCCCGTGCCTCCCGACATGTGCTACCCATGTTTTATCTTTACATATCACTGTTTTTACTGCTGGTAGCACATCCTGAGCATGTAGCACAGATTTTCAGAACACCGGCAAATGTTGCCGCCGAGCTGCTGGTAAAGCCACGCAAGCCGTGGCCCAAACGAGGGCAGCAGCCTCAGCGCAAGCCCAGCGTGCGAGCTGCACATGTTGCACATGCACGAGATGCTTACACTTTTTCAATAAAGAGCTTTCCCACTTCAAAGCCCACATATTATGTGCAACCGCTTCCCAATGGTGAGCGGCGCGTTATATCATGTTATGAACATACCAAATTGCCCTCTGTCCCATTACGCGGATGCGTGGCGAGCTCTTACTGGCATTCCGACTGGGTGCTAAAAATGATCAAACATGGCTATACGATCCAATTTGCGCATCGGCCGCCCCGTTTCAATAGTGTTCTGTCTTCCACGATTCCGTCCGAAGACACGCCGGTGTTAAGATAGAGGTGGTTTCATATGAATTAATAAGCCTGCTGTCCCGCTGCGTGAATGTGTGGTAAGTCCTCACGGGTGTGTCAGAGCTAGTGTTTAACATGATCGAGCGCAATCTGTGGTCCGACCACAGGATGTGCTGGTGTTGCGTGCACAGACTGCGACACACACAGCGGGATTTACTGCTGTTATTTCCTCGTTCTGGCCCATTCTAGTTCTGAGACGCTTGAATCGCACGCTCGCGACGCACCCATTCATAATGTTCACTCAGAAGCAGATCTTATCGCACATCCATCCTCAGTACTGATTTTCGTCAATAGATCTGAAGGATGCGTACTTCATGTACCAATTGCACCGTGTTCCAGGCATCTTTTTAGATTCGCGTTCGAGGGAACAGCGTATCAATTAAAGTCCTTCATTTTAGTCTGTCTCTGGCTCCCCGCATGTTCACCAAATGTATCAATGGGGCGCTCACCACGTATGGCTGGCGAAACGCAAGTATGCGTTTCCCCTGATGCGCCTCCATTCTGTCATCAGCAAAGTCCGAGTGGACGAAACATTTCTGTTAATTGCAACGAAGTGGCCCAATCAGTCCTGGTTTCTGGAGATAGTAGAAATACTGGACGGGCCTCCATGGGAAATAACGCTGAAGAAAGATCTTCTTTCTCAAACTCAAGGCACGGTTTGGCATCCCCAGCCAGAGCTGCGAAGCCTACACGTGTGGCCTTTGAACGGAGTACAATGGACGAGCCATAATTGGCTCGGTCGGTTATGAACACCATATTACAGGCTAGAGCGCCATCCATGAGTTCAGTAACTGGTGCTTTTCACACGGCAAAGACCCAGTCAACTGCCCCATACCTGAAATTCGTACATTTCTTTAAGAGTGATCGGATACAGGGCTCACTTCGTCTATGCTCAAAGTTTATGTGGTGACCTAACCCTAACCATATCTGCATAGCATGCACCTGAAACCGGCACCTCTATAGAAAACATGATTTAATAATAATTCCTATGGGGCGGGGCAGCCAAATTCCCCTCGCCTGGCTACAGCCCGACTCAGGACCTAACTTGGTCCTAAGAGTGCTCGCGGGGCCTCCCATCGAACCTCTGGACTATGTTGAATTGCGTGTGCTTTCTCTTAAGACAGCATTACTGCTGGCTTTGGCCTCAGGTTGGTGAATTGCAAGCACTGTTCATGTCTGGAGTTTGGTCCGGGTCTTTCAAAACCACTGTCAAACCCAGAAAAGGCTATGTGCCTAAGGTTATAACCTTTTTCCCTACTCCATTTAATTCGGATGAGGAACAGTCATTGCATTTGTTATGCCCTTGCGAGTGCTACACATATACGTTGAGCACAAACGCTAGTTCAGACTGTCTGACCATCTCATTGTCTTATATGGAGGATGCACGAAAGGAATGTCCATCTCCAAGCAAAGACTTTCTCACTGGATTGTTGATATGGTCACCCTGGCTTACGAGTCACAGGGTGCGAATTGCCCAACTGGTGTTAAAGTACACTCAACTAGAGGCGTGGCCTCTTTGTGGTCATGGACAAACAGTGTGTCCTTACAAGACATATGCTTTGCAGCAGGATGGCCTTCTCAAAACACATTTGCAAGGTTTTACAACCTAGACAAAAAGTCAATCTCAAAACAAGTCCTCTCTGTCTAGAGTGCTTGCCATTTTATTGGCCAAGTATATACTTACGCTCCTCTTTTTAAGTTAGGAATCCCTGTCACTTTACACAACTGCCTGCATTCGGAGTGTTGTGTTCCCAAAATTACAGGCACTTCATTATAAATAAACTTCCTTTCCGACTGGGTTCATGAAGGGGTTAATCTATAATTTATGACCATAGTTCATATATTTATTCTGAGTGTTAACCTTCTGGCTGACCATGTGCTCTTTGTCCATCAGTCAGAAAATTCTGAGGAATGGTGTTTGCGCGCCCGCTTTTATAGTGGACAGCTTTGCGCCTAGAAGGGCGGGGCTCAAACACCATAGCAAATATTAGAATTGCCGTTATTGTAGAAGGGTTTCAACTAGGTAATGTAGAAGAACACTCCCCATATGCGTCAGCAGGACGCAATATCTCATTCCCTTCATGTACGTAACCAAGACGTTTTCTATTTCCTGCTTCTTGCTCACAAGTGAAAGAAACCCCTCGCCGAGTTTGCTACAAAGCAAAATTTCCAACAGTAATTAGAAGTTAAAAGTAATTTTCTCTCCCAACTACTATCCGTGTTTTTCAGTTCCCGCTCCTTGCTCACTCCCTGTGCACAGATGAAAGAAATCCTGCTTCGAGTTCTCCTTCAATGCAAAATTGCACCTTTATCAAGGTCTTTCAATATTGGTTTTTATATCATGAAAGTCTGAGTTAAAAATGGATAAAGTGAAATCCAGTTTGCATATGTTTCGAAAAGTTGTGAAGGCAATGATAAAAAAGTTTTTTTATTTTTAATATACAACACATCTGAGAGATTTTTTTAGATGTATATGTGAAAGAAATACTTTTACTCAATAATTCAATATTCTGAATCACTGGTCGTCCCCACACTCAAGTTCACCCGTGGCATTTGCCCTTCATTAATTTTCACTAAACATTTAGCATTATAATTAAATATCCAATAATATTTAGCAAATTTCATCTTTTTTTCCATCTGACTGCTAATAGTCTGTTAACACTGTTTAATATGTGGATAATTCTAGTTGTCATGCAATTGTATTGTGTTCGTGCTTTCACACCTTCAGTCCCAGTAAAACTAGCAGGGGGACGTTATTCATGCCCCCCTCCACCCATTCCTGTAAAGACACTGTTCCACTGCTGTCGGAATCAATCGCTGTCATCATATCCTTCAGCACCTGAGAACACAATGAAAAGCAGATGAGATTATGAATGTGTTTGTGCAGCAAACAAACCATCTATGTTCTGTTATAACATATACATGATATAACTAAATAACCCACTATGGGAATGTGCATGATAAATAGTCTTATGCACACTGTGAGACCATTCAAAAGAGGGAACATTATACAAACATCTTGTTTTCCTTCCTTATTTCACTCCATGACAAGCTGATGCCTGCCACATGAGGGAGGAATTTCTCTCTAACAGGGTGTGGTTACAGCTGGAAATGTCTTGCAGAGTGGACAGATATTTCACTTCTACTTGACAACTATTACACAAACTCAAACAAAAAAGGAACTCACAGGCCTCAGTTCAGACACATCCCAGCCAAGGTAGTCTGCTGCGTGCATCATCTGGGCAATAATGCGGTCCACTTCCTGTACCACAGAAACATGATTGGTTAAAATATTACAGAAGGACATAATTGAAACAAGATGATTTATTTTTGTTACATAATGAGGAATTAGAAGTAAGTTTATATATCCCACATGTTATAAACATAATGAGTCTAATGCTTTCTAAAAGATTTCTCCATTGTGTTACAAAGATTGTTTAAGACCACCCACCGAACTGTCCAGAACTCCATTGCCATCTCTGTCATAAAGCCTAAAGGCAACTGCAAGTGAAAAACATGGGGACATGTTGGGGTAAGTTGTCACAATGTAACCTGCCATTAAACAGCCTATTATAGGCTTTCCAGCTAAATTTATACAATGAAAATGAACTAAACAACAAAACATTTACAAGGTAACCTTCAAAAATATCAAGTCAACAAATATTGTAATAAATAAACTGTATAATGTATAACCTTTAAAACACAACTTACCCCAATAAAAATGTGACAACTTTCCCCAGCTTGCAATTTATGAAAAATATCCTTAAATTATATACAATAAAAACTACCTTCATTATATACAGTATAGTTGACCCCTGCCTGAATGTATGCTATTGGGGTTTTATTGTATTCGCTTGTTCAGCCAACAGCTATAGCAAAACGTATAATGATTTTGGAATTTTAGTCTGGTGGATAGAATTCACAAACATTATTCTAATTTAAGAGGGTTTTTAACTAGGTGTGTGAAACTAATATACAAAAAATGCATGTGTAATTAGACTATTGACTCTAAACCTTATAGTTACTGAGATCTAGCCCCTTTGACAACTTCCTAGTATGACAACTAGCCCTATTCTAAAAAGTTTTGCAAACTTTCCAACTCATTGTAGATATTTGAAAGAGATTTACATTCAAGCTTGTCCCTTGGCTGCCCATCTTCTAAAAGAGAGAAATAACAGGAAACATCCTTCAGAAAGACTTCCCCTAACACAGAAAGCAAAGACAAAGTCAACGGACCACAATATGCAAATAAATAAAAACATAAAACATGCATAAATTAGGCATCTGATTATATTGGCACCAAGTACCAATATAATCAAATGCCTAATTAAAGGAATGTTCCAGGTCCAAAACAAGTTAAGCTCTACAGACAGCATCTGTGACATGATGTTGAATACCACAGAAAATAATTTTGACTTGCCCCTCAGTATGTGAAACCAAACAAGACTGGTATTTACAGTAATGCATTTACAACAGAGCTCTAATGGCTGGAGCATTCCAAAGCAAAATGTGAAGCTCATATTTTTGTAAAAGAGTTATTATTAATTCTTCTGTACTAAAATGTGCTATTTGAGCTGTAAAGTTATCTAAATCATGCTTTTAGTGGGGGGCCACTGTTCTAGGCAGATTATTATTCTTTTTTATTTTTTCACCCAATTCGGAATGCCCAATTCCCAGTGCACTTTTAAGTCCTCGTGGTCGCGTAGTGATTCGCCTCAATCCGGGTGGTGGAGGATGAATCCCAGCTGCCTCCATGTCTGAGACCATCAACCCGCGCATCTTATCACGTGGCTTGTTGAGCGCGTTGCCACGGAGACATAGCACGTGTGGAGGCTTCACGCCATCCACCGCGGCATCCGCGCTCAACTCACCACGCGCCCCACCGACAACGAACCACATTATAGTGACCACAAGGAGGTTACTACCCTCCCTAGCAACCAGGCCAATTTGGTTGCTTAGGAGACCTGGCTGGAGTCACTCAGCACGCCCTGGGATTCAAACTAGTGAACTCCAGGGGTGGTAGCCAGCGTCTTTTACCACTGAGCTACCCAGGCCCCCTGTTCTAGGCAGATTAACCTTTCTGGTCTCCTTGAGTGTTTCATGTTAAACTCTTTGCATAGTCATGACAGGAGTTGAAAGGTTGAATATAACTTTGCAAGGTTAGTAAGCAATTTTATTACACTAGTCACATTCTAACACATATAGAGTATAGGCCAAGTTAACTAAATCTACAGCATTTGTAGCATAAAGTTGATTACCACAGAAAATATTTCAAACCATTCCTCAATTTCAAGCAAAAATCGTGGTTACAGTAAGGCACTTACAATGGAAGTGAATGGGGCCAGTTCCTAAGCATTAAAATGCACAGGGGGGAATTCACTAGGAATATATTGCTCTCGGTAAAAGCACTGTTTATTTGCATCTGTGCAGGTTAACGTCACAAAAATCGCTGCTGAATGCAATTTGCACACACATTCCGATCTTGCGGGCCGATTCTGAGCGCTATATAGCAAAGGATGCAGCAAACCAGTCTGACACACTTTGGCAGGACTGAACAGTATCACTGACTACTGTGATTCAGACTCCTGAATCATCTCTTTAACATGCCAAAAGTGTGCTTGACTACACCGTGCATCTGGATATATGCCAGGTTATAATGCTCCATCATTTGATCTGTATTTAATAAATTACTGCTTATATGATCGATTGAAAATATACACCTCTTTTTTTCATCTGGCAGTAATAGCACGATGTTAATTGCACCAGGCAATTTTTGTGAATGAAGCGCTATCTATAATAAGACTAATTTACACAGAAAGGAGGCGTAACCGTGACTTAATTTAAATACTCAAGATGCAGTGCAATTTCAGCACTGATTGCACCTGTTTAAACTAGATTGTGGGTGGTTAGTGAATAAGACGCAGGTTTTTGCACTGAAAAACCATGTGCAAAAGTGTTGGTGACCAGGACTTTTCATAACATAGTTATGGACAGCACGCCAAATATGTTTAACTTACTGCGCTCCAGGACTATATGAACTAGTGAACTTGTGAATAATGATAAAAGGATTCAATAGTCAAGCATGACTGGCAGTAATGTACTTATACTCTCTGTAAGTCTCAATGATTCACTCACAGATGTCCTCACTAAAATGTATGACATACACATGGAAGTGTCTAACAGCTGACTCACTGTTCTCATCTGATTTAGCCGACTCGGAGTTCTGGAATGACCTAAACAAGCGCTGGCACAGATCTGTAGGGAAGTTGTCCTCTTCCAAATACGTCTTCAAGAAGAGACGGAAACCTTTCTCATCAATGCACTAATGTGAAGAAGACAAATAATGCACGATCAATAAAAATGTTGTGCTAAATTAAAAGCTTTAATGCCGTTCAACTTGGGAACACAGCACTCACACACACACACACACACACACACACACACACACACACACACACACACACACACTAATACACACACTAATACACACAAATAAAATACTAGTACACAGTCAAAAGTATGTATGTCCTTCTAGTTAACAGGTTTGGATATTTCAGTAATTCCACTAAAGACAAATGTACAGTAGACAAAAAAAAAAAAAGGAAAAAAGAAAAAGAATCACATATTTTTCTTTTTTGAAAATATAATTGGGCTTTTTTATAACTTCTTATTTGATAATCAGAAGGTACAAATTATGAAAACTTAAAAAATAGCCATAAAATATCTGGAACCTTCTCAAGGGAATGTAACAAATCCAATTAGATTTTGCACTACAAGCCTAAACTTAGTTCTACTATCAGTGTGTGCTGTTTCTGTCCTACTTCTTAACAGAGTTAAAAGAGAAAAAAAGACCTTCAAAAGGCCTGAGGACACTGGTGTTCATTTTGAAGTATAAAAGGAAAATCATGCTACACGTTGCATTTAGTTACATCCCTCACCCTTCATTCTGACATATATTAGATTTCCATGACATAAATTTCTGTTTATTTTGGTCTCGCAATGCAAGCAAAATATAAAGTTCAGAATGAGATGTAAAATTCACCAAAACAAAACTCTCTAGAAAAAAATATTCATTTATTTATAGTGTTTTAGAGCCATGTCAGCAAACAAGCGCCCCTGTCATGTACTATAAAAAGACCTTTGCAACATGAGAATATCTGAAACATTTTTTTTGCATAGTCAAAGCATAAGAATTAAATTTCAGCTCCTTCCGGATAAAAGGATAAAACATTACAAACTTGACAAAATTCTATACTTTCACTGAAGAAGGGACTTGAGCCATATCTACACTATAGATATGGCTCAGACTCTACAGTAGGAACCAGAATATCATAGAGACTTCGGGGTGGACTCTGGCCTTTCACTCTGGCCAGTAAGCGACCAGTCAGCAATCACCCAGACCACTTCAGAAACCACATAGTAACACCCTGTGAACCACTCACAAAGGCGATTTTGAGTTTTCCATGAACAAGCGCCAATACAATTCTCTTAAAGGGTTAGTTCACCCAAAAATGAAAATTATCTCATCATTTACTCACCCTCATGCCATCCCAGATGGATATGACTTTCTTTCTTCTGCTGAACACAAATTAAGATTAATGACGACTATCTCAGCCCTGTATTTTCATACAATGCAAGTGAATGGTGCCCAAAAAGCAAATAAAGGCAGCATAAAAGTAATCCATATGACTCCAGAGGTTTAATCTATGTTTTCTGAAGTGATATGATAAGTGTGGGTGAGAAACAGATCAATATTTAAGTTCTTTTTTACTATAAATCTCCACTTTCACTTTCTTCTTCTTTTGTTTTTGGCAATTCGCATTCTTTGTGCATATCGCCACCTGCTGGGCAGGAGGAGAATTTATAGTAAAAAAGGACTTAAAATATTGACCAGTTTCTCACCCACATCTATCATATTACTTCTGAAGACATTAATTTGACCACTAGAGTCGTATTGATCACTTTTATGCAGCCTTTATGTGCTTTTTGGAGCGTCAAAGTTCTGGCCACCATTTACTTGCATTGTATGGACCTACAGAGATGAAATATTCTTCTAAAAATCTTTGTTTGTGTTCTTCAGAAGAAAGAAAGTCATACACATCTTGGATGGCACGAGGGTGACGGAATTTTCATTTTTGGGTGAACCATCCCTTTAAAAAGAAAAAAATAATCTAAATATTAAATCAGTAATGAGGTAAACACAGCACCCATCTACCAAGCAGGTACACATTTAGTCCATTGGATGAGCTCTGCTTAACCAGACGTAAAGTGATTCACATTACAGAGATGGATGGATCTGTTCATGGGTAATTGGACTAACATGCTGTAAAAGCAGAGTGCTGGTGGAAAGGTTTTGCCACAGACAGCCTGTTCACTCACCTCTCCATGTCTGTACTTGGCTAACCTTCCATCTGCATTAAATTCTTTTAACACATCTTTTACTTTCAGACTGCAATCTGCAAAGAAATAGAGATTAGAGAGAGAGAGAGAGAGAGAGAGACCAGAAGAGGACAAAAATACATTTTGTAAAAAGATTTACCTTCATCAACCCTACATGAAAAATAAATTCAGTAGAAACTCAGTACATACATAGAAAAGTACTTGCAACAACATGTATTTGAATAACACACAGACCCTGTAATATAACTGATTATTAATAATTATTGCATTTTTAATACTGATTATACTAAATTATTATATGATATCAGCAGAGATAACATAACTGCAAAGTAAAAAAAAAAAAAAAAAAACTTTCCCACGTGACTTTAATACAAATATGTTGTGTTAAAATTTGGTAAATTTGTCAAAATTATCTTATTTTAGTCACAATATCAATGAATGAAGGGTGTCAAACATTTGAGCCAATAATACAGTTTCTTTTCCACTACTGTTTGTATACCCCAAATTCACACCATTGGTTGGGCCAATGTTGCCATGTTGAGGTGGTGGGGATGATCAAACCAACAGAGCAATGTTTTGATAGTGCCACCATCTTTAGTGACCAAATTAAAAAGTTTTGGCACATTAAATGGGAAAGGAAAAACTATTTTAGCATTGAAAAACAAATTACAGAGAGTACATTGAGTGTACATACATGTAAACTTCTAAAACCATCTTAAACCAAACACAAAAACTTGACCACTCCCAACCTGACCAACTGAAAAGTGCCCAAAACCCCTCTTAAACCAGCCAAAAGACCTAACCAGGCTTGGAGACCAGCACGACAGCTTAGGTTGGTTTAAAATGTTTTCCAGCAGGGTTGTAAGTAAATTGGGCCCACAGACTTCTTAGAGGCACATTGAACGGCATGTTTTTAAACCTTGAGAATAAAGTGTCATTTCACACTTAAGGACTGAGAGTGAGTCATAGTTCATAATGAGGCAGAGCGTTTAGTGTGAGTAGGAGGGATGTGTGGGCACCACAGACTTACAGTCAATGTACTGCTGAAGCTGGATGAAGTCGATTGGCCTCAGCTCTCTGTCATCTGTCTCGACTGGGTTTGACATCACGCCAGAGCCTTTCATTAACAATGAGTGAAAGAAAGAAAGAGAAATGTGGGTGAGAGAGAGAGAAAAACAGACAGATGAAAGGCAGAACAATCTTAACTTTTTATACATTTAAGTTTTCATGCACATAAAGCAAGTATAATATGCATTAAGTCACTCTGCCAAGATGTCTGCCAATCAAAAAGTACATTAAAACAGGAGTGGATTCTTGTTATAAGCCCTATTACCCTTACAAAAAGCACTGTGGCAGTGAAAGTATCAGATATACCATGGTACTTTGATACCATTGTACTGAATGATTATTAGCTTAGTTGTACACCATGTAATTATCATGGTTCTCCAAGGTACTTCAAAGAATGCCATAGTACTACCATGGAGCCAAGTCCCAAAGTACATGGTGGTACCATGGTTCTTTTTGGTACTTTAAGTGTAAAAGGAATTCAAAATGAAAGTGAAAGTTTTTTAGTAAAAAAAACAGAACTTAAATATTGATCTGTTTCTTACCCACTATCATATCGCTTCTGAAGACATAGATTTAACATCTTAGATGGCATGAGGGTGAGTAAATGATGAGAGACTTTTCATTTTTGGGTGAACTATCCCCTGAATAAGGTACATCAGGACAAGGCTTATTTCCGTAGTTGATATTTAAACATGTAATACATTTTGAGAATACACATGATAATGGTATATTGCCTATACAGGTGCATCTCAATAAATTAGAATGTCGTGGAAAAGTTCATTTATTTCAGTAATTCAACTCAAATTGTGAAACTCGTGTATTAAATAAATTTAATGCACACAGACTGAAGTAGTTTAAGTCTTTGGTTCTTTTAATTGTGATGATTTTGGCTCACATTTAACAAAAACCCACCAATTCACTATCTCAAAAAATTAGAATATGGTGACATGCCAGTCAGCTAATCAACTCAAAACACCTGCAAAGGTTTCCTGAGCCTTCAAAATGGTCTCTCAGTTTGGTTCACTAGGCTACACAATCATGGGGAAGACTGCTGATCTGACAGTTATTCAGAAGACAATCATTGACACCCTTCACAAGGAGGGTAAGCCACAAACATTCATTGCCAAAGAAGCTGGCTGTTCACAGAGTGCTGTATCCAAGCATGTTAACAGAAAGTTGAGTGGAAGGAAAAAGTGTGGAAGAAAAAGATGCACAACCAACCAAGAGAACCGCAGCCTTATGATTGTCAAGCAAAATCGATTCAAGAATTTGGTGAACTTCATAAGGAATGGACTGAGGCTGGGGTCAAGGCATCAAGAGCCACCACACACAGACATGTCAAGGAATTTGGCTACAGTTGTCGTATTCCTCTTGTTAAGCCACTCCTGAACCACAGACAACGTCAAAGGCGTCTTACCTGGGCTAAGGAGAAGAAGAACTGGACTGTTGCCCAGTGGTCCAAAGTCCTCTTTTCAGATGAGAGCAAGTTTTGTATTTCATTTGGAAACCAAGGTCCTAGAATCTGGAGGAAGGGTGGAGAAGCTCATAGCACAAGTTGCTTGAAGTCCAGTGTTAAGTTTCCACAGTCTGTGATGATTTGGGGTGCAATGTCATCTGCTGGTGTTGGTCCATTGTGTTTTTTGAAAACCAAAGTCACTGCACCTGTTTACCAAGAAATTTTGGAGCACTTCATGCTTCCTTCTGCTGACCAGCTTTTTAAAGATGCTGATTTCATTTTCCAGCAGGATTTGGCACCTGCCCACACTGCCAAAAGCACCAAAAGTTGGTTAAATGACCATGGTGTTGGTGTGCTTGACTGGCCAGCAACCTCACCAGACCTGAACCCCATAGAGAATCTATGGGGTATTGTCAAGAGGAAAATGAGAAACAAGAGACCAAAAAATGCAGATGAGCTGAAGGCCACTGTCAAAGAAACCTGGGCTTCCATACCACCTCAGCAGTGCCACAAACTGATCACCTCCATGCCACACAGAATTGAGGCAGTAATTAAAGCAAAAGGAGCCCCTACCAAGTATTGAGTACATATACAGTAAATGAACATACTTTCCAGAAGGCCAACAATTCACTAAAAATATTTTTTTTATTGGTCTTATGATGTATTCTAATTTTTTGAGATAGTGAATTGGTGGGTTTTTGTTAAATGTGAGCCAAAATCATCACAATTAAAAGAACCAAAGACTTACACTACTTCAGTCTGTGTGCACTGAATTTATTTAATACACGAGTTTCACAATTTGAGTTGAATTACTGAAATAAATGAACTTTTCCACGACATTCTAATTTATTGAGATGCACCTGTATGTCTGAATAAGACATTTAATCAAGAAATACATTTTATATACATTTTAATAACAAATAAAAATAAACATCCAAGATTTTAAGAATTTAAGTTAAATATTAATATGACAGAAACACTAGGCTATACACCATTTTGCAAATACTGTACATGGCCAGCATTCTCATAGCAAACCAAGTGGCACATGCCAAAAAAGCCTTGTAATCCAATACAGAAAAGCAAAACACTTTTGTTTAAATAGTATTAAAATTAAATTCATAAGTGCCACAAATCAGACACTTTACGTTTACATTCTTACACTTAATATATAAGAGATGAACAGCTATTATGCATGTATTTTAGAAATAAAAATGTTGCTAAACAAATTACATTAGAATATCTTGATTTTTACTAAAGCGGAAAAAGAGAAAAATATGTCCTGTACATTCACACAATATAAGAAATGTTATGTTTTGGATATTAATGTTTGCATCGCATTTAATATTATATTATATTATATTTGTAAAAAGCCAGGCTATATTACAACAATCAGACATTTACATATTGAAGTCACATTTGACATGCTTGAGAAACCAAGACAATTTGAACAGAAAAAACAAAAAGCAATTGCAAAAGTTGGGGCTTACAAATAAGACTTTATTATCTAATTTTCCTTTTATTATAATCTGATTTTTGTGTTAATGAGACAAGTGGAAAGCTGACAAATACAAATATGACCCCCATATCAATCTTTAGTAATAAACTCTATATATCAACGGCCATATTTTATTATTTTATTTGTTTCAAAGTGATGCAGCGTACACTTTAAAGAGACCATGCTTTACATGCAATGTACAGGGCTGCACATGGTCAGCTGACAAGTCTTCATACATTGCTTAAAAGACCTGAGGCCAAATGAGACTCACACAATCTCCCTCAAAACAACATGTTTCTGGGTCTCTCATCTGTGATGGAAAATGGATCAGCCTTCTCATTAAGGCAGTCCAGGGAGATTAGCATGCTAAAATTTTTCTTCCAAAGCACATTCATTAAGGTGTCTTCAAACTTTGTTACAGAAGCCGAACAGTTTTGATGGAGAATAAATGGGTGACCTATTTAAAAAACATCTAGTGGTCCATATTATTGAATCTATTAGTTTAGAATAGTAGAGTAGTAGAATTATGTGTAATAGTCTCATAATAGTGGTGTGTTTCTGTGAACAGACAAATACCTGGAAATTTAAAGCGAACAAACAAACATATGCAAAGCTCAAGACGCAACCTTACAACCTTGCGTCACCTCTTATGTAAGATTGGTAATATGAAAACAACACATCTTTATGAAAGAAGGATACAGTCAAGTAAAAATGTTTTTAGTTATCCATTAGAAAGGCAGTTTATTTTGTTCCTATAATGAAAGGGCTCACTAATGTGTCATTTACAATCTCTGAGACAGCGATACGACAGAAAAGAGAAAGTAAGGCCCATACACCCACTCACTCATGTGATGTGAACTAACAAAGGGTCAATCCGTTCTCAGTTAATTCCCTCAAAAGGTTAGTGTCGTTGCCTAGGAACTTTGCTTGTGTGGCCGATTCTGCCTATGTAGGTGTGTATATGTGCGAGTGTGTGATGGTTAGGCAGAAACTTGGGAAAACAGAACCAATACTTTGTCAACAGTGAGTGAACTAGCAGGTGCATGAGACTATTTTGCATGCTTAATAATATTTTTGAAAGATAAAAGGAAACAAATATTCTGAGATTCTAAAGTCTTACCAGTACTGTTAAAAAAAATATATTCTTTACTGTTGATGTGAATTATCTCATAGTTTCTTTATAGATAGTTAACGTTCTCTTATTGCATCATAGCTATCCAACTATGGCAGTTACATATGTGATAATTAAGTACTTTTTGTAAGTCATTCTGAAAATAAAGGCCTGCTACATTCATTTGGATAAAACATCCAATAATTAAAAGTTTTTGTATTGTAGTTTTAAACAAATCTCACAAAGAAACATTCAGTTCATTTTTCACCCCAAAATCAAATGAAAACATTTTGCATGAAGAAAATTACGCTTTTTTTGTGTGTGTGTGCATTATTGTCATGCCAATAAGCACATTTTCCCCACAAACTCTCATTACCGTAATGCAGAAAGAAAAAGAAATCTCATTCTCATTACTGTAATCTAGTAAAGAAAATCATTCTGTCTGGACACAATGTTTATTTATTTATTTATTTATTTTTATTAAGCATAACTCAGCTCAGTACCACAGTTACTCCTACTATGAATACTCTCAACTGAATCTTTGAATTAAATAATAACACTTCTTCTTTCTTCTGTTGAACATAAATAAAGATTTTTAGAATATCTCAGCTCTGTAGGTCCAGACAATGCAATGAATTCAGACCAGAACTTTGAAGGTCCAAAAAGTATATTAAAGCAGCATAAAAGTAATCCATAAGACTCCAATGTTTAAATATATTTTCAGAAATTATATGATAGGTGTAGGGGAGAAACAGATCAATATTTAAGTGCTTTCTTACTATAAATTCTCCTCCCTGCCCAGTAGGTGGTGATATGCACAAAGAATGTGAATCTACAAAAACAAAAGTAGAATGTGGAAGAGAAACTGAAAGTAGAGATTCAGAGTAAAAAGGGACTTAAATATTGATTTGTTTCTCACCCAAACCTTTTATATCGCTTCTGATGATTTGGATTTAACCACTGGAGTCATATGGATTACTTTTATGCTGCCTTTATATACATTTAGACCTTCAAAGTTCTGGCCACCATTCACTTCCATTGCATGGACCTACAGAGCTGAAATATTCTTCTAAAAATCTTCATTTGTGTTCAGCTGAAGAAAGTCATACACATCTGGGATGGCATGAGGGTGAGTAAATGATGAGAGAATTTTCCTTTTTGGGTGAGCTGTCCCTTTAAATGTGCTTGACTGTCATTTTAAATTCTTTTTAATAATATCCAAATGCCAAATGCAAAAAAACAAAAACAAAACAAACAACAACAACAAAAAACATTGTTTTAAATAAATATTATTTCTTTAAATCATAATATTATTTATTAATGTTATTGTAATAGTGTATAAATGATGATCTGGACATACCTAAATCTAAAATTTTTGCTAGATTCCCTTAAATTGAAAATAAGCATAACACAAACAGTGTGGTCATGTTTGTTTGAAATATTTTGTAAGGTCTTTTTTCACACCAGTTTTAACAGTCTGCTGCCTATAACTGCGGATGGCTGCAGGTCTTTTTCTCTCTTACTCTGTGTCTCTCTGTCTTCTTGTCTCTCTAATTGTTTGGCTCGAGCACAGAAGCGTGGTAATCTGATTATGGCCTTCCTGATCACTTATTTGCATGCATAGCTCTCTTTTATGGACAGAGACAAATCACAGCTTTATCAAACACTGAGTCCAGGGGAAAAGTGCAAGGGGTTCTTGGTGGATCGGCTCCAAATGTCCAAGGCTTTTTAGACCACCCACAAAAACAGGGTGTAGATCATACCATTTCTCTTTTGGGCAGTAAATTGTTTTAGGATATTCATTGCCAGTCAGCTATACAACAGAGATTCCTTTGTGCCAATGTTTATTTAAGTTTTTTACATTTTTTGTAGAAGGACTGGAAAGGGGTTTGATCTTATTTCATTATGCGTAGCATGCATCTTTTGAACTGGTTTTGCACCGTTTCCTCTGTTCTTGCAGAAATTATAATAAGAAACTTAGCAACTCCCCATACGTACATGTGAGTCATGTGTTTCTTGATGCTATCCCAAACCATGCAGGTAAAAATTTCAGTAGAATTACAGAAATGTCAGTAGCATTAAGGAAGTAGTGGGCAACAATAGTAGTTGTTAGTTTCAGATTGCTTGTGAGTTCGACATTCCCATGTATTGTGTATTGAGGCATGTTACTTTCTATATTTGTAAATGGGTAGTTGACAATCATGGACAGGATTTATTATTATTATTATTATTATTCACTTAACATCAAGATTTAAGGTTAAAATTTAAAGCAATGTACTGTATAATGGTAAATGTATATTTGGGTATACTTTATTACTTTTTGGCTTTCTGCATTTCACTTTGAGGGAAAGTTCACCAAAAAATGAAAATGTTAAGATGAATATCATTATTTTGCCTGAAATTTCGCTTGGGCGGCCTTTGAAAAATTTTCAATGCAGGAAAAACCCTTATTTTGCCTAGCATTTTCTTTTGTGTTCCATGGCAGAAAGAAAGTCACATGGGTTTGGAACGGCTTGAGGGTATGTAAATGATTTTTCATTTTTTGGGTCAACTATCCCTTTCAATAATTCTGCAATGTGACAAATATTACACATAGTCTCTCAAATAAAACTATATAAAACAGCATGTATAATAATTAAAAAAGAATTATGCAACAAGTAAATTGTAAAAGAGAAAACAAATCATTTAAATGATCACTGTTGCATAAGGCTACAAAGTTAAAGTCCATTGGTGCCTAAAAGAAGTACCTATCTCTATCTCGCTTATTAGATTACATTACCAACCCACTTTACTAGAAAAGCTGGACTTGGAACACAATATAGAGTAGACAGAGGGTAGGGTTTGTGGTCTCACGTGAGATAAAAATAGTGAGATTACGAGACTAGTTACGATTGTTCTAGCCTGATGTTAGCTGTACACTTATTAGATGACTTTACAATGTCTTTTAAGTCTATATTTAGAGACAATATAAAGCTAAGCACTGTTTGTACAAGCTGTGTCACGGAAACCTGTTTTGTATCAGGAATAGTTTGTACAGTATACTCAAATATTTGTCCATTCCTATCCTACAGGAAAATTTTATTGCTCAGATGTTGCTCTTTGATAGCTCAGAAGACTAAAAGAAGTTATGTTTCTCTGATAGATCAACTTTGTCTCAGATGTTTCTCTTAATATTTCTTAGGAGGAATAAACATAGACACAAATAAGACAATTGTTGACATACCAACCTGGTCTCATAGTATAACGCTACTACACCTGAATTTTTGCAAAATTATTTTATGTGGCTCGTTTTCTGTACACTTTAAAAAAATAAATGTTTTGTTAAATTTGCAGTTAACTACTGGCAGCTGTGTTCACCAGAAATTTACCTTAAAAAATACAGTGACGTTGTTTCAGGCTTTACGGGATGTAATTTTGATGCCTGTATATTTCACAGTTCACTACCGTAAGATGCGGTTCACTACGCAGCAATAATTAATACACATGTCGAGACATTGCACAGTGTCACTCACACAAACACAAAACACCACCACACAAGTGACACTAAAATAATGCAATAAACTAGAGCTGTCAAAATTAATGAGTTAATTAATGCGATTAATTTAAAATATTTAACATGTTAAATGTTAACGCATTTACCATAAATACAGCATAAACCAGCATAAACACTGGTTGGAAGGGCAGAACCTTTGTAATGTGTCCGCTCGGATTCATTGCACTGACGCACACACCACAAAAACACCCAGAGTGATACAGCGTCAGTGATAAAGTGATGGGGAAAGGAGCTCTTAATGCTATTTGTTGTACAAAACAAGCCCAGATGAAACTTGTGACAGAAATCAAGTATTTTTAGCCTAAGTAAGGCGCATTTTAATTACCACAGAAGCATGCCAAGAGGCGGAGGAGCGGCTGTCGTCCGCCAAGGGGCGGAGGAGTGGCTGAGGACCAGTTGACAGCATGTCCGGGGCCGTCGAGCCCGTCTTTCTCTCATCTCTCTGCTTTCATTTCTCTCTCTATTGTTCCCCCCTCTCCTCTCCCTCATCCTGTTCCCACTCCCAGTCACGTGCGGGTCAGACCCGGAGTCCACCCTGACGCGCCAACGCTCCCTCCCTAGAGAAGGGGGGTGGAATTTGGCGATGGGGGTATGTGTGAGCAGGGTGTGGGGACGAGCGGCGTCTGGGCAGAGCGAGGCCAGGAAGATAAGTGGTGAATGAGTTCCACATGTGTGCCACACCAGTCTTGCGTTCCAGTGAGGGGCGGCGGGAGTATTTAAGGAGAGGAGACAGCGGCAGATGGAGAGAGATACACACGGAGCTGTGTGTGTTCGGCGTGTCTGTGGGGAAGCAGCACGTGAAGTTGTTTTATGTTATGTTTAAGAAATAAATGTCTACGTGTTTGTCAAGCCAGTCCCAGCTTCCTCCTTTCCCATGCATTCCTTGAATCGTTACAATTAACTAAACTACATAAAATATAATTCAGAACACCCCAATTTACATAACTGATACTAAAACTAAGAAGAAACAACTGTTTCCATAAAATATAATGAAATGTAATGGGTCACTCAGGAACTTCTGGGAATGTACGATTATTGTTTTTGACAGGAATTTTAATAATAGTTTACCGTAAAAGTACGTGTTTTCTTGTTAAACATAATATACTGTATATTTTTTACCATTACTTATACTGTAAAATCATACTTTTTACATCTATAAACTAAATTTCTACAATATTTTAATGTAAAATTACATGTATTGTCTTGTTAAATATATTCAACTACCCGTTAACAAAGGTTTTTGTACTGTAGCATTTTTACATTCTTTTACCGTTAAAATTATGGCATTGCAGCAGTTTCCTAGTGAAATGAGCACTAGAGGCACTATAACGACAACTTTTTCTTTTCACACAAATCATGAGAAAAACAGGAGATTAACAGTTCATAAGCACTTGGTTTTCGCCCTGTTCCTCACAGAATGCTGTCTAATGACATATATAAACACTTTTACTGTAATGCACGACTTGCATTATGTAACCAAATACATTGCATCTGAAGAAGCTTGTCAATCAAATTGCACAGTAGTTCAACTGAAAAAGCATTGCACTTGTGATGCAAAAGACTGAGGTTCGAGTCCTGAAGAACACGCAAGTTGACATAAGAGCTGAAATTAACATTGAAGCACCACAAAATGACATGGTTGCTTCAGTATTGTGTTTTTCATATCACATTTGCTTGTGGTTATGTTTATTTTTCAGGTTTATGGTAGGTAGGTTCTTAGAGCATTAATCTGCTCGCGATTTACTATTAAGATACAACGTAATATAATTTTGCAAAAAAGTCAGCACAATCACGTAATTTTCATGACATAAGGCTGTGGCATACAGTAAGAGTATAGCAATATACAGTTAATGTTATATTTATTTTCTATGGGTTCTCATAAAAAATGGTTTTATGGCTTCTTTTTTTTTAATCAAATTAAACCAAAACAAATCATTTCCGCTTTTGCAAGAAACCAGTGAGTGCATCTGCTCATTAAGAAGGACAATCCTAGTCTCAATGGAAAGAGTTTCCCATTAGCTGTGCTGCATCACAGCGTTGCTAAGGGTGACTGACAGGACCGGAATGTAAAGGGATGAGGGGGAGGAAAGCCTAGTCAGCAGTCACGGGTCTTCCCCTGTCCTCCCCTGCTCCACCTACACAAACACTGTTCAGTTCATCCAACCTTCAAAACGCACGCCTCAGACTGCTTTGCATTCCACCCGCTGATATAAGTGTGAATCATTCATCTCAACAGATTTTTGTCTATAAATGCTCACCCTCTGGGGCAGCAAAATGTGTTTGCACAAGGCTCACGCTCATACACGTGTGCTACGAACAAATGACGCGTACTCTGTTGTGCAAAGGCAAAATGCAGTAGATACACAGAACTGTATTAGGTTATGACTGAAACTGAATTTGTCCTATTTTATATTTCATTATATTCAATTCTAGTTATCTACTTACTCTAGTTATGGGTTTAGTGCCTCTACAGACAGTGGAATGATCTATACTGCATTTGGTCAAAATTTAGCTATGATCGAGGTTTCCTGACCTGATCAGCTTTCCCCTATGTCCTGTGACATAGGGGTTTTGCTTAACTTTGATCAGATTAAAAAAAATGGAATGTGAAAATTGGAACTTTGAAGCCATTTCTCAGTGTTGGCATAGTTACTGTATAGACTTCCTTGTGTAGGCCAGTACTATCCACAAAACTGGCTCAATGTTTTTGCAGGCTGGTCTGTCATGAATTATATGACAGTTGCCACATTTAAAAGAAATGACATTACATGGTTCATTACACGTATCGCGGCAGTTCCGGGGTTAAATGCCCACTGTGTGGTGCTAGAAGTAACTTAAATGCTCTCCAAAACAGGTTTTTAAGATTAATGCTTCATCGAGTTTTAAAATCTCGATTTTTAGCAAATTTATGGATGATTTACGATTCACGATTCGATCTTTGTAACTTTTAAATGTACTCCAACATGATTCAAATGTTATGTTCTTTATTAGAATGCAAGGCAACCTGGTTAGAGAAATCCAATTTATTTTCATTATGAGAAACAAAGGTGTGCAAGAAAAATTTACAAATGCACCAAATACACCACAGGGGGAAGTTGTCAACAGGGTGTAAATGTAATCCCAGATGTTCAGAAATAATAGAATAAGAAAACTGCAAAATAATTCTTAGACAGTATAGGTTTTAATTTTATCTAAACCAATTCTATCTAGAAAGTTATCTAGAAATCAATATCAATAAATTATTGAGTTTATCCAGAAAGTACTCATTGTATATCAAACAATTTGTGTATATTCATAAACCCCTGCAGATAGAGATGTCCCCTCTAGTGGTTCACGCTGAGCAGTGCAGCAATATCAAATAATTTATCATTACAATTCAACTGGCAAAGTTTGTCAAAATGATCGCTTACCACTTGCCCAGCCCTACACTAAACCTAATCGATAGAGTAATACAACCAAATGTATGATGAAAAACGAAATTGCCAAAGCAACCACGTCATTTTGTGGTGTATTTATGACACTTTCAACTCACGTGTTGTCTCACATGCTCTTCAGGACTCATACTCCAGTCATTTGCATTGCAAGTGCAACACTCTCTTAGTTGAGCTACTGCACAATTTGATCACATTCAAACAACCTTGTAAATGTAGTTGGTTATGTAATGCAAAAGTTAAAATTAGTGCTGTCAGTTGATTATAATTTTTTTAATCATGATTAAATAACATAGTTTTTCATCATTAATTGTGATTAATCGTATTGTTTGAAAGTGCTGAAATGCATTTATTTCCTTTTTTAGGAAAGAAAACAAAAAATATTTAACAGTAAAATGCTTTATTAACATTTTCCAGACAAAGCCTTCTACAGTATAAAGATAGAAATGCACTAAAATAGCAACAATTCAAGTGACATTAAACATTTCCCAAAGTTTAAGTGGAGGTTAACTAATTGAAATAACTAGCCCCATAAATTGCATATTCATTGCAGTGGGCATTAAATCTTTTCAACTCTCATACTCCAAAATTTTAATCAACCGGCAGACTGTGGCTATTCGCTTTGCTATTGCAATCATGCAGCCGCATTCATGATTCATGTCAGGGCGTCAATGCCAGCATCAAGTGGTGTTTTGATATCCACATGAAAAGTGGTGCAGACAATGTCTCATTCTACGTTTTCATGATAGTTAAGACTAGAGGTCGACCGATAGTAGATTTTGCCGATACAATAACTAAGGTGGTGGGAAAGGCAGATAACCGATTAATCGGCTGAAAGTTTTTCAATTTGATTTATAGAATGTAAATATATATATATATATATATATATATATATATATATATATATATATATATATATATATATATATCTTATTCTTTCTTTATTATGGCAGACAAAGAGTCCAAAATGAATAAAATCCCAGATGCAGTTTTTTGTTCTACCATAATAATAATAATAATAATAAAAAAGATTTGGTACATAACGCGGGACTTTAAAATATAAACAAGCCTCAAACACACTGGGGACTCTTACTAATGACTAAATGATGAAAAAACTATCAGCAACTATCCACAGATTATTGCCAATAACCGACAGTGCTAAAAAGCAACTATCGGCACTGATTATCGGTCTACCTCTAGTTAAGACTTGATGTGCTTCTGCACCTTTCAGAGGCTGCAAAGTACTTGCTTTCTGTCACAAGTCTGCTTTGTACATACAAATAGCATTAAGAGGTCCTTTCCACATCGCTGTTGTGTGTGTATTGTGGTGTGCGTGTCAGTGTAATGACTCCAGGCCGACACATCGCAAAGGTTCCGCACTAGTCCCACCAATGTTTTTGCTGGTTTATGCTTTATTAATATATCGTGATTAAGAAAAATTAGGTAGACACATAACGTGTTCATGTGCAATTTTTCATCAACATCAATAGATGTTAGGTCAAAATTTTAATTACTGTATAAGGCAAAGCGTAAATTTTAGGTGCTATAACTGGTCACCATTTTTGTTCACCTTTTTTTTGCCTTATACCATTTTTTGTCACCTTTTCAAAATATATATATATATATATATATATATATATATATACACACACACACATATATATATATATATATATATATATACACATATACATATACACACATATATATATATAATTGCATTCACTATTTCGTTTTAAAGGGTCATATTGTCTGACAAATTATTTATTTATTTTATTATTATTTTTTCAAAAAAGTAATTAATATGAGGTCATTAAAACTGCATGCATAATAATTATAAAACAATTAGCAAAATACTGTTTAAAATAGTTTAAGACATAGTATAGCATGTCACACCACAAGACGTCAACTTTGCAAAAGCATTTCATGTCAACTACCCCTATATGAGTCACACCTCGGCTGAGAAAAGCTACTGTGCTTGTCTCCCTTCCTTTCTTGTTTACAAGTTGTATTTCAGTGGAAAAAGCATCGCTAACAATGTAAGCTGCTTTTCGTAAAAGCAGAGGGGCCTCAGTGGTGTGCAGGAAACCCTTTCAGTCACAGACTACCCGCAGACATGCCCGAGTTTGCAAAGCACACTGCATGTCATCCTCCTGTTGCGCGGTCTGTGCAAAGGTGTGCTTGAGGAGACACATGTTAGAAGCGTACTAACACCCACACAGAGAGAGCACTATAGAGAGCAGACGTGCAGCAACTGTTGCGCTAGACTCCTTCCTACACAGAGCAATTCAAGAGTCAAAGCCATGGGCGAAGTGATTACATTTTCATTATTTAATACGTGCATAAGAGAGGGCATGAGAAATCATAGATCGATAACACTGGATCCAGAGGGGTGGTAGGGTTTCAGAATTTTCTGGGGGGAAACAAATTGCCCTCCACTTACACCCAGCCATGCACCTCATTATGTTGATTGAGAAAATGCCCAGATTGTACAGAGCTGTAATCTAGTAAAGGGTTATTTATTTGAACAAGTGAAAATGTAATGCAAGTTTTGTCATGATAAGTGACTGACTTGATGCTCACACATACCCCCATCGCCAAACTTTAATTGTTATTGTAATTTACAGTGGAAAGAAAAAGTATGTGAACCCTTTGGAATTACCTGCATTTATTTACACATTTGTCTTATAATCCGTTTTGATCTTCATCTAATTACAATAATGAACAAACAAAATCTGTTTTAACTAATAACACACAAATTATTGTACTGTTCTTATACATCTTGAATACATTATTCAAATATTCACAGTGTATATTGTAAAAAGTATGTGAACCCCTAGGCTTATGATGTCAACATAAGCTAATTAGAGTCAGGAGTTGGCAAACCTGTAATACAATTAATGAAACAAGATAGGAGGTGTGGGTTAGAGTTACTTTGACTTATAAAAAGCACTCAAACATTTTGAGAAGAAGCCTCTGCTGATGTGGACCATCCCTCACAAAAAAAAAAGAGAGATCTCAGAAGACCTACGATCAAGAATTGTTGCTTTGCATAAAGCTGGAAAGGGTTACAAAGTTATCTCGAAGAGCTTATATATTCATCTGTCCACAGTTAGACAAATTGTCTATAAATGGAGACAATTTAGTACTGTGGCTACTCTTCCTAGAAGTGGCCATCCTTCCAAGACGATTCAAAGGGGCACACCGCAGAATGCTCAGTGAGGTAAAAAAGAACCTTAGAGTGACAGCTAAAGAATTGAAGGAATCGCTGGATCACTGGTTAACATCTCTGTTCATGAGACTACTACATGGAAAACATTAAACAGGCACAGTGTCCATGGCAGGACACCACGAAGGAAGCCACAGCTTTCCAACAAAAACATTGCTGCACGCCTGAAGTTTGCCAAAGACCACCTTGACACGTCACAGTGCAACTGGGAACTAATGAAACTAAGTTTGAATTGTTTGGGAAGAACTCGCAGCGCTACATATGGTATAAAAAGGGCACCAAATACCAACATGAAAAAATTATCCCAACGCTGAAGTACTATGGAGGGAGCATCATGATTTGGGGCTGCTTTGCTGCTTTGGGGCCTGGACCGCTTGCCATCATCGAGGGAAAAATGAATTCCCAATTTTATCAAGATATCTTAGAGGATAATTTCAGGGTAGCTGTGTGCCAATTGAAGCTCAGTAGAAGTTGGGTGATACAGCAGGACAATGACCTTAAACATCTAAGTAAATCCACTAAAGAATGGCTTCAAAAAAGAAAATCCAACTTCTATAGTGGCCCAGTCAGGGCCCAAAATTCTTTCTGAACGTTGTACAGGTCTAATCTGCAGATACCGGAAACGCTTGGTTGAGGTTATTGTTGCCCAAGGAGGATCGACCAATTATTAAATCCAAGGGATCACTTACATTATCCACAGCACTGTGAATGTTAAAGGGATGTGTTCAATAAAGACATGAAAGATTATAATTCTTTGAGTGTTATTAGCTTAAGCACATTGTGTTTGTCTATATTTTGATGAAGATGAGATCAAATTTTATGACCAATTAATGCAGAAAACCAGCTATTTCCAAAGGGTTCACATACTTTTTCTTACCACTGTACATGGAAATACTTCAAGAATCTTCTCTGTTCCAGTTTCCATCCAATCTGCAAAATCCTTGAGAAGTGTGCTTTAGCTCTATGGGTCACTAAATGGAAACATTTCTCAAGCCTGTGGTAATAGACAAGCTCTTGGGAGTAGCCACTTTTTAGAACGTAATAAGTACGTGCCACTCTACCTGGAAAAAGTAAGGAAATCTGCGGAGCAATGATTACTGACCCACATTCCATTGACAAAGCTAGACCTTCGCCTGTCCCTGTTGTGTAAATGTGGTTAGGTCACAACTGGGGTTTAGGAAAGATAGTTCATTCTTCAGCTCTGTTTTGCACTGCATGAATCACGGGTTATAAAAACAGAAGATTCCAGGGAAGAAAAAGAAACTAACCTTGTGATTTTCTAGCCAAGCACATAAGGGTAGGGAATCCTCAGAGACTGACTTAAAATCATCAGGTACGTTAAGCCAAGAACCCCAGAGAGAATCTAAAATAGCTTTTTTCCTTCTTTAGGACTATCCACATAGGTTTTCCTATTAAAATTTTGTATTGATTCATATAGTTGACAAAGAAGAACAAAACAAATATACATTGAATCAACATTTAACCTCCTCTACTACCCCTCCCCCATCGCCAACCCCACCTCAACCCCCAATGAACATCCCTGTGGTCACACGTAAGTACACACACACAAAAGAAAAAAAAAATTATATATATATATACATACATACACACACACACACACACACACACACACACACATATACATACACACACATAATAATCATACACATCTAAAACTACACCTCTCTCTCCACAGCCCCTCCCCAAGAGCCCCCCAAAAACGCCAAATAACCCCATTTCCCATCAAATGAATCCCAGATCCCCTGCCTTCTACATGACACCTCCTCGAAAGCTGCCACCCTCCCCATCTCTGTGCACTCCCAAAATGAGGGCGCTCCAGCCGACTTAGATCCCCTTAAAACAATTTGTCTGCCTGTCATAACACTGGTCAAAACCCAATTTATGCATTTATCCCCTATTTTGATGACCGCCCCATTGCCTAAAACTAAACCCAAGTGCCCAACACGTCACACACAAAACTCGGAACCTTCAACCAAAATTCTTGGATCTTAACACACCCCCCAAAAACATGGGTTGTGTCTCCATCTTCTGATTGGCATCGCCAGCAGTTGGGTGTGTCTTTAAGACCAAGCCTATACAATCTAGTGGGGGTCCAATTGAATCTATGTAAAATCTTGAATTGCATAAGGTGCACCCTAGCATCTCTAGATACAGACTTGATGTTTTTTAGAATCCTAGCCCACACTCCCTCCTCCAATAACAAGTTTAAGTCTTTCTCCCATAATCTCTTGATAGAAGTTAAAGCTCCGTCCCCCAGACTCAGAATTAGCAGGGAGTAATACACTAATGCCTCATGATCTTTTCCAAAAGCAGTAATCACCACTCCCAGAGTATCTGCTGCTAAAGGGGGGTGTATGCTACTCCCAAAAATAGTACAGAGCAGATGGCGCAGCTGTAACTACCTAAAGAACTGAGATCTGGTGATCCCAAAATGTTGAACCAAATTTTCAAAGGATCTCAACACTCAACTCTCATATAGGTCACCGAGCGTATTAACCCCCCTCACAATCCACTCTGACCAGCAGAAAGGGAATTTATTAATTCATAATTTCGGGTTCAGCCATATGCTCGAGGCAACATAAACACTCTGGACACTTTTGACCATACCGAGTGCAAATGCGAGATAACAGGGAGTAACGTAACTTCTTCGATTAGTTTGATAGAAAGGCTTTGCAATGGCAAAATAGGGGCAAGAACTTCCTGTTCAATACAAAACCAGGGAGGGGCTCTCTCAGGTGGAAGTGACCATTGAGCCAAATGTCTGAGATCGAATGCATAATAATAAAACAAAATCTTGTCACTTGGCCTATGTAACTTATTAAAATGCAATCTGGGACGCTTACCATCCAAATGAAGAACTTCGCTATGCTATCAAATTGCTTGAAATAAGAGAGGGGGACATCTACAGGGAGAGATTGTAGCAGGTAGTTGAATTTTGGAATACAATTCATTTTAATAACATTAACCTTCCCAATCATAGATAAATGTAATGAAGCCCACATGCCCACATCGCTTGAAAATCTTTTTATTAAAGGGTCAAAATTAACTCTAAATAAATCACATACATTTGCTGAGAATAAAATGCCCAAATACTTAATGCCCTGTTTGGGCCACTGGAAGATGCCCGGCTGAAAAGCCGTCGCTGGGCAGTATGCTGTCAGAGACAAAGCTTAGGATACAGAGACAGTTGGTCTAAATCCAGAGAACTTAGAAAAAGGAATGAATAATTCTGTGGCGGCAAGGCATAGATCTAGTAGGGTCAGAGACGAATAATAAAATATAATCTGCGTAGAGCAAAAGCTTATGTGCCATACCTCCCACCACCACCCCTGGAAAATCATTTTCATTTCTTATCGCTGCTGCTAATGGTTCCAGGGTAAGACAGAACAATAATGGGGAAAGAGCCTATCCAGAGTAAAATAATCTGACATTAATCCATTTGTTTATCGCTTCTACCAGGTGTCTATAAGTAACATAATCACTCCAATAAAAGTATTTCCAAAATCTTAAAAAGATAATCCCATTCTACCATATCAAATGCCTTTTTGGCGTCAAGTGAGATGGCAGCAACTGGAGTCTGATCATTCGCCAATGACCACATGATATTGATGAAACACCTAATGTTATCAGAAGAGCTATGGCCCCAAATAAACCCCATCTGATCTATATGTATAAGAGATGTCAATCGGTTAGCCAGAATTTTTGACAATATTTTTACGTCTAGCTGGATCAGGGAAATTGGACGGTAACTCTTACACTCACTTGGATCTTTGTCCTTTTTAAAAATCAGACTGATCCGGGCTTGTGTCATGGCTGGCGGAAGCTTTCCATTCTTTAATGATTCCGTATAAACTTCTAAAAAAAGTAGAGCATAATTCTAGTGGAGCAAATTCTGTAGCATAAGATCTAAAAAATTCAGCAGCAAAGCCATCTGGCCCCAGAGCCTTGCCTGTAGGCAAGGCCTTATTTAACTTGCCAAGCTCTTCCAAGGTTATCTCAGAATCAAGAAATTTGTTTTGCTCAGTAGTCAGTTTAGGGAGTTCTAATGGTTCCACAAAATTCCTAATATCTTCATAAGTAGACAAAGATGTGGAACTATAGAGATCAAGATAGAATTCTTTAAAAGCATTATTAATATCAGTGGCCGAGGTAAATATTTTACCACCAGCAGATTTCAATGAGGGAATGGTAGAAAAAGACTCTCTCTGCTTTATATATCTATCCAGAAGCTTCCCTGCTTTGTCCCCCGACTGAAAGTATGACTGTCTTGCCCTGAATAGCCAAATCTCCACCTTCTGCAACAAAATAGTATTATATCTGTATTTCAATCGGGTCAATTCTCTGAGGCTATCAGACGACATTCGGCGCTTCAGCTCTGCCTTGGCACTTTTAATATTCCCTTCCAACCCAACGAGTTCTCGTGTTTTGGATTTTTTGGTGAATGAGGCATACTGTATGATCCGACCTCTACAGACCGCTTTAAGTGCCTCCTAAGCAACACCCACAGAGGATACTGAGGACCAGTTGGTCTCCATATAAACATTGTTTTCAGCCTTTAACATTTGTTGGAATTCAGGATTTTGCAAAAGGGATACATTAAAGTGACAACTATATGATTTCTTTTTCTCCGTATGTGGCAACATCTCTAAACTCTACAGGGCGTGATCTGAGTCTAAGATGATTCCAACTGAGCAATCAACAACAGATGAAATGAGGGACTTATATATATATATATATATAAATCTATTCTAGAATAAATCGTATGGACTGATGAAAACAATTTATAGTCCCTACCAGATGGGTTCAAAAGTCTCCAAATATCTGTAAGACCAAGATTTTTGCACATCCTGTGAAGTGTCAGTGTTGCTCTAGGAGGCTTGTACACCTTCACTAGGATCAAGGACTGAGTCCATCAATAGATTAAAGTCTCCTCCCAATATTATATCATGAGGGCTGCCAGCGGCTTGCAACATCCCTTCAAGATCTATAAAAAAAAGCCCTAATCATCAGCGTAAGGTGCGTAAATATTAGCCAAAATCAACCTTTGCCACTGAATTTCTGCTAAAACAATAATGACTCTCCCTAATTTACCTTTAATCTGTTTGAGACATTTTAATTGTAGATGCTTACTTATCAGTTTAATAACTCTCCTGCTCTTACTTGAGCCAGCATTAAAGAATGTAATATCTTCCTAAATTTTTCAGCTTCCTGCGGAGAAAGATGCGTTTCTCAAATTAAAACTATATCATATTTCTTACCTTTAAGAAAAGAAATAACCTTCCTTCTTTTTATGGGGTGCCCCAACCCATTCACATTCCATGTGGAGAGAGATAATCCACTCATATTAACACTTGACATTTTGACATATTAGAAAAAATAGATTGTGTGTCGAAAATAAAATTATAAAACCACATTCCAACATTAGTGCATCCATCAAACCCCAAACTTGCCCCAGAACCAAACAAACAGAAAAAAGAAAAACATCTAACTATCGTGAGAAATGAACAATGTTTCACAGTATAAAAAATCTTAATGGTCCTAAACAAAAGGCTTGATTTTCTCTATGTTTTATACGTCAAAATATAATTTCCTATGTTTCTTTTAATTTGAGAGAAAATAAGACCAGGACATTTTCTTGAAAGGTTTCGTGAGAATCACCCCAAAAGTCTAAGTCTAAGCAAAGAGATCAAATAAGTAAACTGCATGCACAACAATATACAATCACTGCTGCTGTTGTCGTATTGTTCACTCTCTAAAGCTCCCTGAAATCCGCAAAAGCAATGAATAAACAAGAGTGTTACCTTTCTTGACAACTGCAGCCCCGGTAAGTGATTCTGTCTTGTCCTTAAAGCAGATAACAAGAGCAAAATCAGCAATATCACTATAAGAGGCGTTCAAATAATTTAATTAAAAGTCAGTGGCGAAAAATACACGAACAAGTGACAAAGAAGCCTAAATAAACTTCGTCTGATAGAAAGCGTTTAGCTGTGTTCGTCCATGGGAAACGCGAGAAAGAACTGACAGTGAACACGCCTAACTGAGAATGACACTCCCACAGAGTCATACAGAGCACCGCCCGCACTCATGTGTTTGTGCTGAGCGCTGCACTTCATACTGCTGTCCTGTCTCTGTGTTCTCGACCAGACTACCTCAGACTGGTCCAATTAGAACCATGGTAGAGAAATACAAACAAATAAACAACAAAACTTTCAAAAATGCACCTCTCTCTCTCTCTGTCGATAGATAGACAGACAGACAGACAGACAGACAGATAAAGAGACAGACGGACGGATGGTATTGAGATGTGTCTACAATTACTATTGGATAGATAGATAGATAGATAGATAAAGAGACAGATGGACGGACGGACGGATGGTATTGAGATGTGTCTACAATTACTATTGGATAAATGGATGGATGGATGGATGGATGGTATTGAGATGTGTCTACAATTACTATTGGACAGATAGATAGATAGATAGATAGATAGATATATAGATAGATGGATGAATGGATGGATTGATGGTATTGAGATGTGTCTACAATTACTATTGGATAAATGGATGGATAGATAGATAGATAGACAGACAGACAGACAGACGGATGGTATTGAGATGTGTCTACAATTACTATTGGATAGATAGATAGATAGATAGATGGATGGATGGATGGATGGATGGATGGATGGATGGATGGTATTGAGATGTGTCTACAATTACTATTGGATAAATGGATAGATAGATAGATAGATAGATGGATGGATGGATGGATGGATGGATGGTATTGAGATGTGTCTATATTATTGGTTAGATAGATAGATAGATAGATGATGGATGGATGTATTGGTATGTGTCTACAATTGCTATTGGATAAATGAATGGATGGAAGGATGGATGCTATTGAAATGTGTCTACAATCACTATTAGATGGATGGAATATTCTCAACACTGTGCAAAAAGGGTATATTAATGGCACAATAGACTTTTTTTTTTTTTTTACATTTTTGTTGACATAATGCATGACCTTTAAATTGAGTATTTCATAACTTTAAGAGCCTTTCATTTTGTTTATAACTATAGGTCAATATATTGTACATAGCAAACCACAGACATGTATGGTAAAATTTCCACAACTGACAGGGTGGAGCGACATTTAAACAATTAATGGCATCATCATTATCAAATGTCATCATTTGTAATGTGAGGCTGGCATTGGACACAAGAAATCTGATTGATTGTATTAAAATGTTTACTTTTAAATTGTGCGATAGCTTTAACAGTTGTTATGCAATTAAGCTGCAAGGTATTTGATTGCCAAATGCTTGATGCAGGAATTTGTGGTATCAGGCAGCACCAGCTCCTATCAAATCCCCGTTTTTTTTTTTTACTGGGGATTAAGGACCATTTCCTTTATTAGGTAGACGTGAAACAAAATTGTTTGACATGTCAGCCTTTTGTGATTGTTCTGGATATTTTCATCAGAATCTGAATCACAGTGTTGCAAAGATGCTCTCGGTCTGTTACTGAATAGAAATTTATTACCAGGAATTATTCAATGTGGTTTCTGGTTAGAGCTCAGCAGTAATGAGACCTGTTGGGAAAACAATGTGACATTCCATTCCTCAATGGTACAATGATGGGCTTGATTAAAATGACCTGCTGCATTAGTGGCTATGGGCTGGTCAAAAAAAATAACAACAACAGGAGGATTACTCTCATGTGGGTGTACACTGTTTGGGTTCAACAGTGAAAGACAGCACTGAAAGCAATGAATCATCATTTTTATTTTTTTACATGTACTACGGTAATACCGTGGTAATGTTTAAAATAGACTTCCATTTTAACTGTTAAATTGCACATCAGTGACATAGTGTGGTAGAAAGCTTAAAAACAGCAAAAACAGGTAAAATCTGGAAACATCTCAATGCTGGCTAACCCCCACTTTTATTACACACAATGAATATTGCATCAGTCATTTTCAAAACAAAAAACAAAATCTTAAATCTAAAACACAACCAACAAGAATTTCCTGCTACCTGGTAAATAAATTATGACACTGAAACACAGGTGTCATATTGCAAAATCAATAATATTTATTCATATTCTGTCAGTAACCCACAGCACAAAAGCAAGGATAAAGACAAAAAACAAACAAACAGAAGAATGCCACATCCATGGACAATGCCGCAGCAAGAAAAATGAGCTCTTTGAATGTCCCTGACATCAGATGATAAAATCCTGAGCGTCTAGAAGCCTTGCGCGTCCAATAAGAGATGATGCATCAGCTGAATGCAAATAGGTGTGAATCTTTATTTTATAAGTAGTAAGTGGCTTTGAATTCAGGTAACATCAGTGAACAATGTCCTCTTCTTTTCACCACCAGCAGAAGTTAATATGTGAAAGGTGAGCAAACTGATATAGAGTAATTTCTACATTGGATTGTGTCTAATTGCTTCTACTTGAGGGTGTAATTGTATGATGATGCACAGAGATGCCTTGTGAGATTATAAAGCGATTATGCACCAAAATGTCAAATTAAGTGTTATAAGGCAAAGTTCACAGACACTTCTCCCCTTAATTTACATAGGCCTGGTTGAATATTGCAGAATACAAACATTCTGGGTCCTTAATAGTTTTCTGCTCATATTAAACAACATTTGCAAAAAGCTACTGTAAACAATGCACTGAGCATTCAGGTCTATGTAACACTGGAGCAGATGACATACAATTGCTCAAATGATACATTTCAGAATCGAAGAACTTACATTTTCGGTATGTTCGTGCAGCAAAAAAAAAAAGAAAAAAGAAAAAGCAGCAAGAATGATAGCACAATGTGCATACAACACAACAGAACACTTTGGTTGCAGAAAAACTGTCATACAACATCAATTAAACTCACCCAACATTTAAATCAACTTTGTACAACAAAGGTACTCTGACAAAAAAATACGCTAAATTAATTCTCAAACCACTTATCCAGTCAATTGCACAATATAAACAAAAATACAACTATCCCATCTCGTTTATTCTTTAAAGTCAAGAGGTGTAGTGGCAAACTGATGGATTAGAAAACAGTTCAGATGTGAACCACAGTAAACAGGTCCAGATAAGTTGCAGATCATCAAGCTATAGACATCAATTGTTTTTTACATTAGCTTTAGGTTGGTCATTTGAAATTTTGAACCTTCATGAACATTTCCATACTTAATAATCTATTCATAAACTTTTCATCCATTTATGGGTTGGAAGAGACCATATGACAATCAACTCAAATACATTTTATTGTTCTCTCCTGTCTTACGCTGAGCTGAGATATACCCAGTGATCACAGTAGAAATTCAAATTTGTATGATCTGCAAAAAAAATAAAAAAATAAAAACAAAAAGCACCAGAGTGGTAAATGGAAAGGTGGTGCCTTATTTGCAAAAACTGATTTAGTATTCAGGCAATTCTGGTAAAAAAATAAAATCAAATAAATCACTACAGTGAGAGGAAAATGTATCAAATTGATCGCTGATTTCCACCATGTGTGTCTTCTCCTTTACTCTTTGTATTGCCTCTAAAGGACAAACCTCTTCACAAAACTAGATTCGGGCCGACATCTTGTTTTCCTAATCGCCACTCAGCGCAGACACTGAGCAGAGAGATCTTTATCTAGCATATTTTAATCATAGCTCTCTTTAAAAAAAAAAGCAGAAAAAAGAAAAGATAAAAAACATTGATATCCATGGTAGCTTAAACACACTACTCTAAATTGCAAACTGAGATGAAGACAGCAAAAGTGTCCACTACTCTATTATAACAAGAACAGATAGAATATATTTGTCTAGATTTCTTTATCATCTGTATTTACAAGAATCTTAAGTGATCTTTTACACTGCTGAACACCATAAGCGACATGTCTTTACTCTCAATACACTGACAGAGGGGAATAAATGTTAAAGGGGAAATTAGACATCACTTCAAATCCTTCGGTCCATATTAATGCTAAAACATATGTGTACCATCATCCCTGATAATGTTTCAAGTTGGGTTGTTTAGGGTCCATTTATTGAAAAAGTCCTTTTAAGGCAAAGAGAAAGGGAATGCTGGAGGTACTCTTCGTCAGATCGTTCAAAAGAGCGGAGACTTCACAGAGGTCAACTCTCTGCCTGTGTCCATCCTTAAAATTTGAGGTAAAGACTGCCATTGACTGAAGTTCTGATATTGAAATTCAGTGTGATGAAATTTGTTTTTTGTTTTTTATAGGGGAAAATCAATTCAGTCTCTGTGAACCCCTTTTAAATCTGGCACCCTATTACCCTTCTAAATGCAGACTATAAGATTTCCTCAACCCCATGAGCGAAGATCATAACCAAGCCTGGCTCCAGAATCATATCTTCACCCATGTGTTGGTTCTCGCAGGCCATTACAACCACCGCCTGCTTTCCTGGAATGCGTTTGGCCACATAGTTTTCATAATATCGCCGGTTCATCTGCCGTGTCTCCAGTGTGGCCAAGCCTTGGGGCCAGTTGCGCTCGTGGGCATTCTCAATTAGGTCATTAACAATCGACAATGGACATCCACTGTCTATGAGTGAGCGTTTGATGACGGCCTGGAGGACAGCATCGGGTGTGGAGATCATTCCTCCCCAACGGGTCACACGAGCAGGTTGGAGAGAGTTAACCCACCTGTTATTTGCCAAACGAATGTAGTTAGTTTGATAGTCATCTGATTATTAATTATGGTAAGTAATTATAAGTTACTCTGCATTTGAAACCCATTTTACTTCCATAATGTGATGCATTTCAGAGTAAAATTCATCAATCAGGAACTGATTGTTGTTTCATACAAGAATGTAGCCAGATCTGAATGAGAGTATGCAGTCAATGGTGGAGAGGATAATATTTTAGTCATAAGAATCAGGCCATATTTATTTGAGCCTTAACCTGCTGGGAACTCAGGCTTAAGCTCATCCTCAAAAGCATTTCAATGTGTCCAAGAATGTGAATTAAGAAAATAAACCGGGTGCATTTTGATTGTTTGTCGACTTAAAAGACATTAACCATGTTTACATGCACTTAAGAAAAAGTGGCTTTCTGAAATGTCATATAAACATGAACGCTGATTTCCTAACGCCGTTTAAGGGATTAAGAGAAAGCGGTTTAACACACCCAGGTTTCTCCCAAAGTGTGTGGCTTAATGTGGTCATGTAAACACATAACAATCTAACAGGTTTTTGAGGAGTGTGCATGTGCGTGAACAGACCGGATAACAAACGTCATAGGATGGAGCTTAACGGCAACAAAGTGGAAAGAATTCAACATTTCCGAGAGTACACTGGTAAAAGTACACACTCTTTAACCAATACCCATTTATACACACCAATGTAAAAAATATCGACAGTTCCTCTCATTCACGAATATGCGTTCATATATTAGAGGAATCCCAGAGTTTTATGGAAGAGGAAAACCCCGCTATTGAAGTGCAATTCTGCTGCAGGTCGTGATAGAAAGTTAAGGAAACAAAGACAGCAACAACTCTGGATTATCTGTGAATAAAGCGAAGTAACAGAGAATAAAATAGCGAAGTCTTCCTCGGATGCCATATTTGTTATTTACACAGGAGTCGTGGGGAAATTAAGTTGCTCTGGAGAAAGCTGCTTACTGACCGAGCCGCATGTATACGGGAGTAAAGAGTATACCACTTATACAGTGCATGTAAACCGAAACCCTGCTTTCTGTCCATGTAAATGTAGTGAATAAGAGATAAAAGACCACTCACTCCAGAATTTCATTGTATTCTATGCTCTCCTCCAGGTTCTGTAGGTTAGGGTTAGCACTGCGAATTGCTCGCATGTAAGCTTTCAGGAGCTGAATATCACGTTTCTGTAACGAGAAATCATGTACATGTAGAAAATTGTTGTGTGTGTGAAATCCAAGTTGTAATAGGTTTTTAATTCAACACTTATCCTGACGTCATCACAAGAACTCTTCAATGACAATTTTTCTTTCACTTTCAAGCAGACTCTTGATAAAATATAAAATATACAGGTCTGACCTGCTCTGCAAGTTGGTGCTTGTGCTCAGCAGCAGTCTTCTCCAGATCTGCAATCTTGGTCTGCTGTTGTTGCACTACACTGCGTAGGTGTTTGATACAGTTGTGGTTGGGCATCTCATCCTTAGGCATTTCTAGCCTGGAGAAGAAAATAAAGCAAGTTGGATGTGTCTGGGAGGTAATGTTTAATAAAATATATTCCCTCCAAAGATTGCTGTGCTTTCAATCTTAGTGGGAAAGAACTAGAAGGTGAAGACGGTGGACTCCAAGTCCTTCAAGTGCATTAATACATAAATCACTCATCCTCAGTCATTTACCCGCAGCCTTCCTCACACGTGACGGGTCGTTTGGGGTTGTGCTGACAGTCCTTGAGGTGTGACTGTAGCTGGTCAAGACGCAGGGTGGCGGTGCAGCCAAAGCCGGAGTTGTCACAGGAGATCTGTAGCTTAGAAAGCATGTTACGCATGATGCGGGGAACAGGTCGCAGATGGGCAAGAGTCACCACAGTGCGGTCCACAGGGCAGATCTGCTGCTGTGCAAACCACTGTGTGATGCAGGCATTGCAGAAGGCATGCTCACAGTGCGGGGCCTGATAGAATAAACAGATTGATTAGGATGTAACTTGAACTCCATGCTGCTACAGATTGACTTCTTGTTGATTATCAAGGTGGCACATTTCAGAATATTGATGGAAACATTAAAAAAACATTAAAAAAATACAATGTTAAAATACTTATTTTTGCATTCTGTTTCAATCACTATTTTTTTTAAATAGTAGGCAGTATTCAGTGTATACACACTATGCAGTAGATGAGCATTTCATTCCAAATACAGGTATTCATTATTTTTGCATTTACATTAGATATTACACACTTCAGCTTTAAGAAAGACTGGCAACAGTGAAACTCATTGACAATATATTCTCAGAGTAATGATATCTGAGAACCACAAACTCCCTTGCTGGCTAAAGGTTGAAGGCAAAGCATTCTCCTTCTGTCACTTTCTCAAGGTGTTCTCTGTAGGCTTGGGATCGATTCCTTTTTACGAATCGATAATTGGAAGATTTTCCCAATTATTACCAACATATATATGTAAATTGAAGGGGGTCATGCAGCGGACGCATCTGGTGGACAACGTGGTGCATTCTAAAATTCAAAACAATTATTAATTTTCTACAAAAGGTACGCACAAACCACCAACGATCAGCGTCAACATTCTGTAGTGCCACGGAGCGCAACTCGCATAGTTTTCCATTAAATTCGACCCAAATCATTATCAAAGGACAAAGATTATTTACTTTAGCCATCATTGGATGATCTATTGTATCTTTCATATAGCCTACACATTACAAGTATGTAGTTTTGTGGTTTGACAGCTTGAATTAAATACCTATTCAAGGCTACATACAGAGAAATTGCATAACAAACATCGCCACTTCTAATCGTTCAGTTTGCACAAATACACCAGTTTCATAAACTAACCTGCTCATCGTCACTTTGTTCATTCTTGAAGAACTTTCGTAACTTTGGACTACCATCTCCTGTGCCGCTTCAGCTCGTCCTGTGTGTGTGTGTGTGTGTGTGTGTGTGTGTGTGTATATATGTGTGTGTATGTGTGATCGTGACCATGATCGGCTTCAGTAAATCACCCAATTCTGGTCTCCCAATGCTATTCCGCCAGAGGCCAACTGAGTGAGTTGGAAAGCATGCAAATTGGGCTTCTAATTTAAATGTCAGCTAATTTTAATATATTAATGCCTAAAAAAATATATATCGATAAAATAGCATGCCGATCAGTAATCGATATATTGATACTTTATGACATCCCTAGTTCTGTGTTCTAGGGTGCTCAGGTTGAATGAAAATAAACGTGAACCTGCACTGGCTCCTCCAACACCCCGCTGCAGATAGGGCACAACAGATCCTCGTCCACCTCTCCTTGGAACCTGGTGACGTCGTACCCCATGGCACATTACCAGAACCCTTTAATATCTGATATGGAACAGGAAGAGTTGGTAATGAGAACTCTGGCGGTTTACTCAGCTGTCTGAAGTTTGAATTTGTGACGATGTGTCAAATAAACAAAGAATACATAGCACACTCAAATATTGAGTAAAATATGATCCATTATTTTTTATCTATACATTTTGGAACTGAATGAAATACAAGTGTTACTTATTGCTTTATAATCTTATGGATTACTTTTTCATTCTCATTTATCTTGTCTTTTTATTGAGTCCGTACAACAATTATTCTTAGAAAACACTGTGAAGAGTAAACTGATAGAGGTTTAATGCACATGGCACTTTGAGATGAACATGGAAGCACTCAATGTCCTAGTACAATACAGATGTAACATGATCGCATTTCATGTACAAAGGTGACCTTATCTTTTTTCTTTGTAGAGACACTAGGTCTTCAAGGCAAAAGCAGCAATAGCTGTGTGTTTTTGAGTGTGTGTATTAGGGTGCGTTGGTATGGGATTACTGATGTTCTGTTAAAGCAATGTGGGCCCAGCGTGTGGAAGAGCACCCAATAACGCAGCATAATTGGAGATCATTTTCAGAGGCCTGGGGATTGCATTAGGATTGTCAGCGCACTAGAGGTCTGCAACCCGACCCAGGCCCAACGGGACCCGAGAACCCGATGGGTTTCAGGCTGGGTTCGAGTAAGTTTTTCAAGTAGGACTTCGGGTTCAGGTCGGGTTTGTATGAATGAAAAAATTAACAGGCTTATGCCTCCTACACACTACACGACTTTCAAAGACGTCGGATTGTGGTACCGTTCATATTACACAACTGTCTGTCTTGTCATGGAAGTCGTAAGGTTTTCAAATTACACGCGCTCTCACTCACAGACACGCGCAAACGGACGAGTTAAGGCCCAAACATACTCTACGCAAGAACGTGAACGCAGACTTACCTTGCTACGCAAGCTCGATTTCATGCATCACTGCGTTGTGAAATGTGTCAGTGCTCAATTCATAACACAATGCAAGTACACGCTGCATTCCCAGCATTGCCGCAAGGGGCGCTAGAGCGGATTTTCTTCTTTCAATCAGCAACTGTCATGGCAGACTCGGGCAGCAGTTTGAGTTAAATCTTTTCAAAAAATATATACAACTTTTTGTCCCCAGCCCATTCAAAGAACTTGTTTTTTCTCCGTGTCTCTCCCCACTCCTCAACTATCGAGTCATCTACCACATCCAGGCTGCACCCGAAAACGTAGGCAGCGGACTTGCTGCCTAATCAGTTAATGGCTTAACTGACAGCTGTTTTGAATGAATGGAACTCTTAAGGAAACTGGTCTCCGAACAGTTGGAAAAGCACCTTATTTTCATCCTGCCTCTATATACAGCCTCCGAAGGCAGCATTTTCCTGGTTTCGGACATGGAGCTATAACATACTGGTTTCGGACACAGCACCGGTTTCGTGGTCATGCCTAAAAAATCTATTGCCCTCTTGTGGTCTGAGGTTTGTAACTGCCAGCGCAACGCAAGAGCACACGGAATGTTTTACAACAGGACCACGCATTGGCCATACGCTCGTGTCTTGAGATTGTGTACTTTCATGAAGCATGTTTCGGCCTTTAGGGGCTGTTCACACCGAATGTGTTTTTGCGCGCGTCTGTTGTTTTCCCATTTTTTCCTAAGTAAACACATGCTGGACAAATGTTTTTGACATTTACACCATGTCTCGCTTTTCTTCGGCATCTCGTGCAGGACCGGCACATTTTAAACACCATGTCAAGATAAAAAGAAATTCAATTTTTGTTGAATGAATGTTGAGACAGCTGCGCTCGGTTTCATTCTTTGAGCTGCGTCTAGACTGTTTTCAGCGCATTTGTCACAAAGATTTAACAATCAGAACAAGTTCAGGCTGCATAGAGGGGACTGTTGCAGTGTTTCATATTATTCCAGATTGTTCTGCACCAAGTGAAATTTCAGCAAATAAACGGTAAGTCAATGCTTTTTTCCCCTTCTGCTCTAGTGTACTATGTGGCTGCTGTGCCTTGTTAAAACTGTGTATGCTCACCGTTTTAGTACTGTTATGAATGTTGCCTATATGCTTACATAAAATACAGCCTATTGCAACAGTACTTGCTAGGAGAAGAAATTAGATAGCAAGCGATTTCGGGTTTGGTCTTAAAATCTGACAGCATCACTCGGGCCGGGTAGGGTCGGGCCACACGTTCTCGGGTTGGGTTCTGGTTTCATTTTTAGGCCGGTGCAGACATCTATAGCGCACTACTATTAAAAGGAATATTCCGGGTTCAATACAAGTTAAGCTCAATTGACAGCATTTGTGACACAATGTTGAATACCACAAATTAATTTTGATTTGTCCCTCTTTATCTTTAAAAAAATCCAAAAATTAAGGTAACAGTGAGGCACTTACAATGGAAGTGAATATAAAGAAACTGTACAGTTAATTTGATTTACAGGCAGGTAGATCTTTCAACTATATTTTTCCTTTTTTTTTTATTGTAATTTTTTTCTTTATTAATGTTTTACTGTGTACTTGAATAATTACTTGAAAACTTAAAGCAATATTTACTTATATGAGAAATACCTAAAAGCTACATGTCACTGTTTAACTGAAATTTGAAATATTTATATTAATATTTAACTTTTTAATAAAGATTTTCAATCTCTTATTAGTTCTTGCTGTGGTATCGAAATTGGTATCAAAAACAGTGAAATTTAATTGGTATTGGTTAGCCTTCTGAAATTTTGGTATTGTGACAATCCTACTAAACTGACACTAATCTAGGATTACATTAGTGCTATTGAGAGCTGAGGGCAAGCAGACCTTTTATTACCACAGAGTAAAAGGGATAAACATTGATAAAATGCATTATCATCTATTAAGTATTCATGATTTGAGCAATTATATGATGTATAGTCACATGAATGTTGTATCTGCCAATATATCAGGTGAAACTCACATACCTCACTAAAGCGCCGCCCTCATGATTCCTCTACAAGGGGTCATCCTCATGTGTCAGGTTGACAAGATGATTTTCCTTACAAAGCAAAATGAACCATCCCCTTAAGGAGAGAAAGCAAAACAGGATGCATCCATTACGATTCAATCAGTACAATGCTATTTATTTTGATTCACTTTAATTAAGATTCAAAAAGCCTGTATGAAACATTTTCCTAAGGATTTCCTGGAAGCTTCAGCCAGATCAGTGACATGATGTTTACTTTCACTTAGTTCATTCCCTACTTAAAGAGGTTTTTTGTATACTACACATTATCATCATTCAAGCTTATCAAGATGCTTTTTCCACCCACTTTCTCTCTGGAGTAGCAATCCAAACCCATTAATGACTTGATGCGCCACAATTAAATTAAGATGCCAGCTCATTTATGAGGTTGATGACATACGAAAACAAGCCACATGTGCAACAGGCACACCCAACCATAGGGCTTGGAAGTATGATGGTATATTATATTGTAAGATGGTAAAAATGAGTAAACTGATAGACATTTTGCTATACAGTATTAACACTGGTGTGGCTTCCAGTGGTAAGGTCTGCTTTTACATTATTCACATGACAGGGCGATGAAGAAACACAAAACAATGTAAAAATTCAGAGTGGGATGCATCCTAAACAAGTCAAGACAAGGAGGACATTTTTTGTTGTAGTTTTTTTAGCTACAAAGTTAAAAGGGTCATGTCATGCATTTTTTTTCTTTATTATTTTCCTTGCTTGTCATAATATAGTATTTTCCACCATGTCTCTGGCCCTCTGTCTGAAACACTGTGTTTCTCAATGTTAAGAACGTGTTCTCATTCTTGCGAAAATCAGTCTTGTCTAACTACCTTGATGGACGGTCCACCCGGGTGTTCACCTCTGTAGTGTGGCCGCTTTAATACGCATCCCTTGTAATGGGAAATACGGGATGGTCGCCGGTCATCCTGGCTAATATAAGACAGATCAGTTCGCAGCCACTAGCTTGTACTACACTTTTGTTTTCCGTTGCACTCCACGTTACGCTTTTATTACATAACAAAATAATCTCACATCTATATTTCGTGAGCAATTATGAATTTCTTTGGTAAGTAACCGTGTAAGAAGCATGATCCACTCCACGTTGGGATTCCAGATCATGGTTTATTTTGCGATAAAAACGGCTGACTATACATTTCCTTACATATTAGACAAACACAGATGGAAACATTAATATTGAATGTTACTCACCGGCATTACTGTCATGTCCAATATAGTTGTCATGCTCCATTTTTCAATATAAATTTCTTTGCAAAGTCTGAATCATAACAGTTCTCAAAAGAATCCTTGTGCCAAACAAAACATATAATCCCACACTGACACCTTCAGGAACGTCACTCTTTCATAACATTAGTATCCTTCAGAAGGCTATGCAGTGATGCAGTTTTTCCACAACCAAACAAAACAATGTCTGGGGACCTTACATATGAATAATATTTCTGTTTGTTAAAAGCAAACTACAGTAACAATAGTATCACCTTCAGAGTTAAAGTACCTCTGCAGCTCTATCAATTCAAACACGACGATTTGGTATGTTGTGGAGGCAGGGCTATGCAAATAACACTGCACTGTGACGTTACAATGTAGCCTATTTCAAAACGAGTCGTTTTTCAGAGTAGAAACAATAAATGCTCTATTTGAACTGGAGAGGAAGTTTTGAGTTTTGAAACTTACAGTATGTTTTTGTAGTATAATGACCTCTTATAAGACAAAATATCAAGGAAATTTTGATTCCTCATTACATGAACTCTTTAAGCGGAAGAGTTTACTTTGTCTACATTTGCCTAGCAAAAATGTATATTAATATTAAAATTAAATTGCATTAATATTAAAGCAATACTCCGGTTTCAATACAAGTTAAGCTCAATCGACAGTATTTCTGGCATAATGTTGATTACCACAAAAAATTATTTAGACTCGTCTGTGCTTTTCTTTAAAAAATAAAAAGCACAAATTGAGTTTACAGTAAGGCATTTACAATAAAAGTGAATGGGGCCCATTTCTGGAGAGTTTAAAGGCAGAAATGTGAAGCTTATAATTTTATAAAAGAAGTTACATTAATTCTTCTGTTAAAACTCATGTACTATTTGAGCTGTAAATTTTTTTACATTGTAATTTTTTTCAGTCATTTTAGGGTTTGTTGACATTGTCACAGAAAAGATCAAAAAGCGATTTTATTGCACTAAAATCATGTTAACATGCACACTGTTTATATCGTGTCTATACTTTTGAAAGAGTGAGTATTTTAATGTTTCCGATTGGCCCCATTCACTCCTAGTGCCTCACTGGAACCCAGATTTTAGCTTTTTTTAAGAAAAGGAGGGACAAGTCAAAATTATTTTTTGTGGTGATCAAATTTATCCCAAAATATTGTTGATTAAGCTTAACTTGTATTGAACCCGAAACATTCCCTTAACTTCAACTGATGTGTGGTCAGTGCTGTATGTATACTGGCTAGTTTACAACAGCTTTGTATGTTATGGTGGCCGTGAAGTGAAAACACAATGGTAAGACAAAAAACACAACAGCAATTCAGTCGAAATGGAAAGGGTAGGTACCATAGCTTCTCACCTGATTGGATGTGTGAAAGAGACCTAGTCCTTTCTTCAGGATTGTTTCACTGATAATATCAAAATCCATGCCAAAAGTTCACTTACTGAAAAACTAAATAATTTGGAGTGTTTTCTCTCTCTGGAAAACAGTAACAGGAAACTTTATAGCACAGAGAGTAATAACAGCAAGCAGGAAAAGTTAGTTTTAGGTAGGATGTTCATCTATGGTCTCATGGTTCATCTACTGTGTAAGGGACCGTCTTAAAGTCCACAAACTGTGCTAAAATGTTACTGCATCCAAGCATTCATTCAATTTGCATGTTCTAACTTAAAAAACACTTTTGTTTAAAAAAAAATATAAAGGTTCCAGTTGCTGCCAATTGATAAGATTTTCCAAGTATATCTAATTATATGGATACAGTATTCAATTATTTTAGAAATAAAAAACAAAAAACACTAAAATTCATCAAGATGTAATTTGTACATTACAAAGGTTGTAGCAGGCTGCCAATGGTGTGAATGACTAACATTTTTTTTTTTTTTTTAAATAAAACTAATAATAAAAACAATTAAATACAGTATATGTATCATTCCACATCCTGTGAAAATCTCACCAGAGTAAATCAGCATTTCTAATAGCAACCTTCTACAACCTTTACAATATGAAAATAATATTTTGGTTAAATTTCAGCAATTGTTTTTCTAAAATAATTGAACACTGTACTCATAATTGGACATGCTGGCTTCAAATGTATAAAGTGATCCATCACGCCAGCAGTCTACCGCAACGTTTAGAATGTGAAAATGCTTTTTTAATAAGTGATTTTTATGTTACAATAAGTCAATTGAATGAACGCTTGGGTACCAACGCTTGGTATCCCCCCCCCCGGTCTTCTGAGTGTTCTTACTCAGGCAATCTTGTTGTTGGGCCTCCCATCAACAACAAGATTGTTGTTCCACAAGATGCCGCCCTGGGCAACTGCCCATGTCGCCCATGCCTAAATCCGCCCCTGTGTTTTACTGAGCGACAAACCACACACAATTTTCAGTAATTGAGCATTTGGAATGAATTTTGAAATAATCACACAAGTGGGCAGAGAACCAGTCCTGAGGAAATGACTAGGTATTCTCCCCACAGCCAATCAGGTGAGAAGCTATGGTACATACCCTTTCCGTTTCAACTGAATTGCTTTTGTGTTTTCTAACTTGTTTTGTTTCTAGATTTGGTGTTGTGTTTTCTGATTTGCCGTTGCGTTTAATGATTTGTTGATGTGCTTCTGAATTGTTATTTTGTCTTTGGATTTGCCGTTGTGTTTTTAGATTTATTGTTTTGCACTTCACAGCCACCGTAGAATGTGGCTCACCCAGTCTTTATTTATAGTTGCAACTATCCATTTTATTATACTAGTTTTACTTTGAGCTTTAAACTCATGTTACATAATGTGAAGCTGTTTTTTGCACCGGTGTCACACTTATGAGTAATTTCACATTTTGGTTTGCCTCAACCAAGTTCCAAATTGGATAATAATGCAATCACAATAGCTTGTATTTTCAGGTTGGCAGGTATGACGTCCACCACTGTAGATAGCTTATTCGTAGCAATGAAAACAAAGCAGATTTGGTCAGCGGGGATTAGACATATTTGTTGTAAGAGTGCTAACAGCACTAAATTTCCCTTTGGAATGGCAAGACATAAAACATGAGGCAGGTTAATAAACAGATCAATTCTCCAGACAGTGCCAAATACTGGTACTAATGTAAAATCAAAGAGGAGGCTGCATTGTGTAGCCACAGCATCTTTCTGCATCTCTTCCGATTCATAACAGTTCTGGGAGGGGTGCTGTTGTGTCCCAGTAGGATGGTGGTGACCTAATTTTAGCATGTCTAAGCAGACAGAGGGTGAGAGTGTGGGTGGTTCAAAATGTTCTCCCCTCACCCCACATTGCAGCAATGGTACTTTAAAGCTGAAATGTGTAAAAAATTATATAACAATTCTCTCTCCTTTCCCAGCTTAATATGTACAGATAACTAGCCTTTATGCTAGTCATTGGTAGGTTGATTGCCCCTTAAAGTGTAAACACTGTGGCTCTGTGGCTATCAATACATTGCTTTGTTTTGAGCATGCTGACCCAGGAACACTGGCTCAACCAATCATGTGAATTTAGGGCAAGACTATCTTTTTGTATACCAATGGAAGGCAGGGGATGTGATCAGGAAACATGTTTATGAAAACCATGATTATTCTTATAATTCCATTTGGTGACACTCTAGTGGCACAGAAATGACACAATTCAGTTTTAAAACAGCCATGTTTTCATTCAGAAAAGCTCTGGTGGAGTGGCACAGCTCCATAATCAACAAGAGCACATCATTTCGGTGAAATATGTTATGCAAAAGACACAAATATTTTAGTTTCATCAAATAAGTGCAAACAGTTAATCTACCTAATATTTGGACCACTTCAATACATAACAGGTCTGACAAACATCTACTATAGTGTGAGGCCTTCGGATGTCATCAGGAGGGTCCCTCTAAACAGCCATCACTTTAGGCCGCTGAAGGCTCTGTCCAGTATCATCATATTAAAACGAAAAACAGAAGAAAAGAAAACATATCAGGTGTTTCTTCCTGCAAAATAGGTGGCTATTGTGTTGAGCTGAATGTCTGGAGACAGGTCTCTGGATCAAACCTATGTCTGCAAACATGGCAGACCCTGTAGCTCTGCAAAAAGTAAACTAGGATAAAAAGGGGATTGAGGGGTTAATGTTAAATGGACTGATGTGGGCATTTAAACCAAGCCATTACACAATGCAAAATGGAAATGATTAATAACATAAGTAATGCAATCTTAACAGGACAAATAAATATTTCATGCAGGCTTTAGACACTCAGTCTGTGAACCATCTCCAGTAAACTTCTGCCAACACACATTTAGTAATTAGCCAAACAGATAGGGCAGCGCAGCTGTAAAAACCTTTTGGAAGTTTAAAACCCCCGACCATAAACAGGGGAATTAAATTCACGCTTGCCAACCTGAAACACAGGTCTGTGGATGTGATTGAGCAAGAGATTGAAGCGTCTAGCATTAGCCAGCTCGCTAACGCAGATTTACAAAAACAATCCATAAGATCATTACAACAACAGGTTTTCTGCGCAGTATTCACTTCTTTCGAAAGTGTCCCAAACGTCTCGTATTCCCTGTGAAACCACCCAAAGGACAACATTTAAAGAGTCTGCGCGGATGCTATGAAGCTAGCATGGCTAACTAGCATTGAATCTGACTAGCTGACGCATGCTGAGCAGCTATTAGGTCAAAAAATGTATATACACATCTTTAAATGTCACAGTACAGATTCTATTTTTTTTTTTTTTTTAATCCATTCTAACGTCATGTAAACGCTGTTTACATCATATAACACCTTGATGCCTACATGATTCATGTATGTGTATGCCTTCATCATCTCCAGTATGCTACTCTCTGGCAATTTAAACAGTTGTTATTTATAAAAGATTAAAAGGTATCTCTCAATAAGACTTTGATACCTGCGTCCGGTGGAAAGCTGTATTCATCCAACGTTTGATTCGATAACCTGGATAACACTAGAATGTGATAACCTGCAATGATCTGAGAACTGACTGATTTGTCTTCCTGAGCGGATGGAGACTGTCTGTGCGTCTGAGATGCTTCTGCGCCTACAGGACAGGGAATGTGTGTGCAGGGGCAATTTAATCAGTTTATTCAAAAAGACTCTTCTGTAGAAAAATCAAATGTCAGATGGTTTAGGTTTTTTCAATGGAAAACTGAAAATGTGAAAATATCTGTCTGTCTCTTTATCTGTCTGTCTGCCTGCCTGTCTGTCTGTCTTTCTGTCTCTTTATTTATCTATCTATCTATCTATCTGTCTGTGTCTGTCTGTCTCTTATCTATCTATCTATCTATCTATCTATCTATCTATCTATCTATCTATCTGTCTGTCTGTCTGTCTGTCTGTCTCTTTATCTATCTATCTATCTATCTATCTATCTATCTATCTATCTATCTATCTATCTATCTATCTGTCTGTCTGTCTGTCTGTATATCTGTCTGTCTGTCTGTCTGCCTGCCTGCCTTTCTGTCTATCTATCTATCTATCTGTCTGTCTATCTGTCTGTCTGTCTGTCTCTTTATCTATCTATCTATCTATCTATCTATCTATCTATCTATCTATCTATCTGTTTGTCAGTCGGTCGGTCTGTCTCTTTATCTATCTGTCTGTCTGTCTGTCTGTCTATCTATCTGTCTGTCTGTCTGTCTCTTTATCTATCTATCTATCTGTCTGTCTGACTGACTGTCTGTCTGTCTGTCTGCCTGCCTGCCTATCTGTCTGCCTCTTTATCTATGTCTATCTGTCTATCCATCTCTATCTATCTATCTGTTTGTCGTCGGTCTGTCTGTCTCTTTATCTACCTATCTATCTATCTATCTATCTATCTATCTATCTATCTCTCTGTTTGTCGATCGGTCTGTCTGTCTGTCTGTCTCTTTATCTATCTGTCTGTCTGTCTGTCTCTTTCTATCTATCTATCTGTCTGTCTGTCTGTCTGTCTCTTTATCTATCTATCTATCTATCTGTCTGTCTGTCTGTCTGACTGACTGTCTGTCTGTCTGTCTGTCTGTCTGCCTGCCTGCCTATCTGTCTGTCTGTCTGTCTCTTTATCTATCTATCTATCTATCTATCTATCTATCTATCTATCTATCTATCTGTCTATCCATCTATCTGTCTGTCTGTCTGTCTGTCTGTCTCTCTGTCTGTCTCTTTATCTATCTATCTATCTATCTATCTAGAGTTGGTTACAAGAATCGGGGATGTCAAGAAACGGATAGATTATCTGGAGTCATCGGAGAGGTAATTAGCTGCTAATCTGCTAGCGACCAACGCGGACTTGGAATTCCTGAGAATGAAGAAGGCAGAGATATGGTGAAATTCCTAGACAAGCTCTTCCCAAGTATGCTCGACATAACAGGCCATAAGCCGGAAATCAAGCGAGCTCACAGAGTTCCGGCTCGGAGATCGGCTGAGGGAGACAGGCCCCGATCAATTCTGGCCAAATTTCTGAGATCATCCAGTAAAGATCTTGTGTTACACAAGAGGCGAGGAGTAAAGGAAGACTTTCTTGGAAGAACCACAGCATTTTCTTGTTCCCAGACTTTGTGAATTCGACAGGAGAGAAACATGATCGATTCAAGGAATGCAAGAAACTCTTACATCAACGAAAGATTGCTTTTGCACTGATGTTTCCGGCCAAACTGAAAATAGATATTAAGGATGGCTGCAACGTATTTACATGACCCCAGCAAGCATTATCCTTCATAAAAACATTGGAGTGAGTAAGCCATGGTATGATTCTGACGTTGCTTCCAAGAGAACTTGACTCACTGAACATTCACTTGATTGTCTGAGGAAGCTGGGCACCTTTTTTGTTTCTTTTTGTGCTGGTTCTGCCTAGCGGCTGGAGTATGTTTTGTGGAATAACACTTCTTCGGGACAGTTGTGAATGAATCTGCTCATTCTTTTTGCTTATGCCTCCTATTGGATGGAGTTTGGTTTGTGGAATATTTTTTTTGCAGGACATTGGAAGGATTAGGTCATCTGCTGAATTTATGAAACAGCCGGCTCACTGAACATTCGTTTGACTGCCCGAGGAAACTATATATATAGTGGCTAGAGGCTGGAGCTTTTTTTGGGGATGAACACTTTGGATGAATCTACACATTCTTTGTGTTTATTCTGCCTATTGGCTGGAGTCTGTTTTATAGATTTTCTTCTGTTATGTAATTCTGTCTCATAAAATTTCTATAGAAACACCGGTCTTGAGCAATCCAATGGCAAATTGTCACGGGGACTCTCGTAGGCGTACATGGACTGTTTGAGTTTAGAGGGATGGACGCCGGTTGGCGCTGTCATACGCGGGGTTAATGTGCACATTTTTCTTTTTTTCTGTTTCTTTTTTGATCGGGGGGTAGTTCGGGGTTTGTTTGTTGCACTAATGTTGGAATATGGTCTTTATAATCTTATTTTTGGCACACAATCTATTTTTTCTAACATGTCAAATGTTAATATGGGTGGATTATCTCTCTCCATGTGGAATGTAAATGAGTTGAGGCACCCCATGAAAAGAAGGAAGGTTATTTATTTTCTTAAACTTAAGAAATATCATAGTGTTTCTTCAAGAAACGCACCTTTCCCCGCAGGAAGCTGAAAAATTTGGGAAGATATGGGGTGGACATGTTTTCTTTAGTGCTGGCTCGAGTAAGAGCAGGGGAGTCATTACACTGATAAGTAAACATCTACAATTCAACTGTCTCAAACAGAGTAAAGATAAATTAGGAAGAGTCATTATTGTTTTAGCAGAAATTCAGGGATAAAGGTTGATTTTGGCTAATATTTATGCACCTAACGTCAATGATCAGGACTTTTTTATGGCTCTTGAAGGGATGTTGCAAGCCGCTGGCACCCCTTATGATATAATATTGGGAGGTGACTGTAAAGGTTTCAGCAGGAAAGAAGCGGGAAGCGGGTTGGCAGTCCAGGTAAATCAGCTTTTATTCAGCGTTCAGCTTCACAGACAAAGTATAGGCTTTTCAGCTTCACGTAACACTAAACAGTTTCTCAGACACAGATGTGGCTTCCAGCTACACACAGCTATCCCTCTCTCACTGGCGATCTCATCATCACTGTAATGAGAAACAAGTGTTACGCATCATTAATCACCAGGTGCTTACCGCTTCCTCTCTCCCCAGTGACAGACACATGACCACGTCCCGCTCTACATACCCCCACCACCCGACTCAGGCCCGGGCAACATCCGGCCTGCCACCCCCCCCCCCCCCCATTCCTGGAGAGGAAATCAGCCACAACCATCTGTGGCCCCGGCCTGTGGACTACCTTAAATTTGAAGGGCTGAAGTGTCAAGTACCAACGAGTGATCCGCTCATTGGTATCCTTCATGCGGTGGAGCCACTGAAGCGGGGCGTGATCCGAATGGAGGATGAAGGCCCGCCCCAGCAGGTAGTAGCAGAGGGTTAGGACCACCCACTTGATGGCAAGGCACTCTTTCTCGATGGTGCTGTACTTAGTATCCCTCAAAGAGAGCTTACGACTAATGTACAGCACGGGGCACTCCACCCCCTCCACCTCCTGCGGGAGCACGTCCCCCAACCCCCTCTCTGATGCATCTGTCTGTAAAATAAAGGGGAGAGAGAAGTTAGGAGCATGTAAAAGCGGCCCACCACAGAGTGCAGATTTCACTCTTGTGAAAGCCTGTTGGCACGGCTCCGTCCATCTGGTCAAGGGGCTGGTGACATCAGAGAAATTAGGAACAAACCTTTTGTAATTGCCAGCCAGCCCCATGAACTGCCTCACCTCCTTTTGTCAACTTGGGACATGGGCAGGCCGCTATCGCTGCGGTCTTATCAATTTGGGGACGTACCTGCCCATGACCCAAGTGGAAGCCCAGATACCGTTCTTCCACCCGCCCAATTGCGCACTTTTCCGGGTTTGCCATGAGCCCCGCCCACCTCAGCGACCTCAGGACGTCTCTCAGATGCTGCATAAGCCTCTGCCAGTCATTATTGTATATAATGATATCATCTAAGTAGGCAGCAGCATACGCTGCGTGTGGCTGGAGGATCTTATCCATGAGGCGCTGGAACGTGGCGGGAGCCCTGAACAAACCGAACGGAAGAGTGACGAATTGGTGTAATCCAAACGGTGTGGAAAAGGCTGTTTTTTCTCGGGATAATGGAGGTAAGGGTATCTGCCAATATCCCTTAGTTAAATCCAATGTCGAACAAAATTGAGCCGAACCCAACCGATCGAGCAGTTCGTCAATTCGGGGCATTGGGTACACGTCAAATTTAGATACCGCGTTGACTTTCCGGTAATCAACACAGAACCAATCACTGTGTGATTCTTCTATTACCCCCATCTCAAGCATTGCCTCTAATTCATCCGGAATCACCTTTTTCTTGTGTTTGGGTACACGATATGGCTGACTACGCACTACGACTGCCGGTGGGGTCTCGATATGGTGTTGTATGAGGTTAGTCTGACCAGGAAGAGCAGAGAACACATCGGCAAACACTTTTTGTAACCGGACCACCTCTGTGAGCTGGTACAGTGAGAGGTGGTCTCCACAAGGGACCGGGGTGAATGGATCGGTTTTGAACTTCACCTCTGGCCCGAGCTCCACCCTCTCCGGAACTACTGTCGCCATGGACATGGGGACCGCTCTCTCCACAATTTAAGGAGGTTGAGGTGGTAAATTTCATGTGCTCCGCCTCTATCCATTCGTTTAACTTCATAATTGAGATCCCGACTCGCCGTGTAACCTCAAAGGGTCCTTGCCACTTGGCGAGTAATTTGAAGCTCGATGTGGGGATCAATACAAGTACTTTGTCTCCCGGTGCAAATTCCCGTAGCTGGGCACCCCTATTATACAGCTGACTTTGTGTCTCTTGAGTTTGGAGCAAATTCTGTTGTGACAACTGACCCAGTGTGTGTAGCTTTGCTCGAAGATCAAGGACGTACTGAATTTCACTTTTGCTCTGGGAAGGTCCTTCCTCCCACGCCACCCGTATGACATCAAGCACCCCGCGGGGCTGGCGTCCATACAGGAGCTCGAAGGGGGAAAACCCTGTGGAGGCTTGCGGGACCTCCCTGACTGCAAATAATAGGGGGTCCAGCCATTTATCCCAATTTCTAGCGTCCTCCTGTACGAACTTACGAATCATGTTTTTAAGGGTTCGATTAAATCATTCAACCAGCCCGTCAGTTTGCGGGTGATAAACACTGGTACGAATCGATTTAATCCCCAGCAATTCATAAAGTTCGCATAGTGTTTGTGACATAAAAGTTGTGCCTTGGTCGGTGAGGATTTCTTTCGGAATCCCCACCTGGGAGATAATTTTGAAGAGTGCCTCCGCAACCCCACATGCTGTGATGTTGCGTAAAGGCACTGCTTCCAGATATCGTGTTGCATAATCCATCAGGACTAATACAAAATGGTATCCGTGTGCTGACTGTTCTAATGGCCCGACAAGGTCCATTCCAATTATTTCGAAGGGGATCTCGATTAACGGTAATGGGCGCAATGGCACTCTTGGGGTGGCCGATGGATTCACCAACTGACATTCACGGCATGCCGCACACCATCTGCGCACATCCCCGCGAATGCCCGGCCAATAAAAGCAGGCCATTAAATGGTGTAGTGTTCTTTCCAGTCCTAAGTGTCCCGCTTTTTTCCTAAGTGTCCGGAATTCCCGGAGGGCGGGAACACCGGAGGATTCCCCTCCTGCGTCATTCTGACGCTGAGCAGACGCAGATGGCCCCGGCTCCTCCTCCACAGCCATCGCGTCACACATCACACACCGGGTTTTCGATTTGCAGGACCCATCCGCACATAACGCTTTCAATAAACCCCGGCCAATTTGTTCCCAAAATCAGCAGATGGGTGAGGCGGGAATTAACTGTGGCCTCCACTCTATGTTTTACACCCCGGAATTGAATAACAGTGGTCATTACTGGTATTCGTAAACATCCCCGTGCACACACCACACCAACACCTTGTGATTTGTACCCAAAGCCCCGTCATGGATCAAGCTGTGGTGGATCGAGGTTTGATTGCAACCCGATTGCAGCCCCTTAACCCTTACTGGTATGCGATACGTCCCAGCTCGATCGGGGGCGGCCTGTGGCGTGTCGGGGACCCTGATCCACGTCCCCACTTCCATCACTGGGCACCGGTCCTGGACGTGTCCCGGCTCCCCGCAACTCCAACAGACCGGCCCAGGTTCCCCGGGCCGCACCCGTGGTGGTGGAGACATCACCCTGGGAAGGACAACGGAGAGGGGTAGGGGAGGGGTTTGGCACGTAGTGCAGCCCGTGGAAGCGGGGTGCCTGTTTGGGTAAATACGCCCCCCATTTCTGGGGGGCGGGAACAGGTCGAGAGGGTGGAGAGGGAGGGGCAGGGGGGAGTAGGAGAGAGAGAGTGAGAGAGAGACTTGGACTGCTCGCCGGCTTCGGGGTAGGCCGCCATGTGGGCTTCGGCCAGCTGGATGGCATCATCCACCGACGTGGGGCAATGGCACTGGACCCATTCCGCAGTCTTCTTGGGCAGACAAACGGTCAGCTGCTCCAGCACCATCAGCTCTATGTCCTCCACGGCGCGCCCTTCCCCAGCTAGCACCCATTTTCGGCAGGCATCCCAGAGCTGCTGGGCAAATGCAAACGGGCGGCCAACTTCACTCAGCGTAATGGAGCGGAACCACTGGAGATGTTGTTCGGGGTTCGGCCCACCCGTTTCAAGACAACCGTCTTCAGTTTCAAATAGTCCAGGAGGTCCGCAGCTGGCAGTTGTTGCGCCGCGAGTTGGGCCTCCCTGGAAAGCAGCGGTAGCAAGTGGAGGGCCCACTGGCCTTGAGGCCAGCCGGAGGCGGTGGCTGAGTGCTCAAAGAGGCCTAGGAATGCCTCTGGGTTGTCCTGAGGGCCCATCTTCATCAGGAGGAGCTGTGGCTTCATCGCTGCCTCCGGGATTGCGGTGGAGGATCCGCCTGGAGCTAACCAGCTCTGTAGAGCCTGCTGATCCTCGGACTGGGCCCGGAGGAGCTCCTGGAAACGACGCTCCTGGGCGAGCAGGGCTTTGTGATGGGCCTCCTGGATGCTAGCCAGGGCGCAGATGACTTCGCCCAGCGGTGAGGTGTCCATAGCGACTAGTCTTCCTTCAGACTCCTGGGTTTCGGCACGAGTGTAAAGGTTTCAGCAGGAAGGAAGCGGGAAGCGGGTTGGCAGTCCAGGTAAATCAGCTTTTATTCAGCGTTCAGCTTCACAGACAAAGTGTAGGCTTTTCAGCTTCATGTAACAAAGAGCAGGCTTTTCAGCTTTACGTAACACTAAACAGGTTCTCAGACACAGAAGTGGCTTCCAGCTACACGCAACTCTCCCTCTCTCACTGCCGTTCTCAGTGGCCTTTTTAAGCCCATCTCCGTCTTCACTGTAATGAGAAACAGGTGTTACGCATCATTAATCACCAGGTGATGGTCCTTACTGCTTCCTCTCTCCCCAGTGACAGACACACGACCACGTCCCGCTCCACAGTGACTTTAATCTTTTGATGGACTCAGTCCTTGATCATAGTGAAGCAAAAGCATGTACACCCCCTAGAGCAACATTGACGCTTCATAGGATGTGTAAAAATCTTGATCTTATAGATATTTGGAGACTTTTGAACCCATCTGGTAGGGACTATAATTTTTTTTCATCAGTCCATAAGATTTATTCTAGAATAGATTTTTTTCTGATATCTAAGTCCCTCATTTCATCTGTTGTTGATTGCTCAATTGGAAACATCTTAGTCTCAGATCACGCCCTGGTACACACCAGAGCTGTTAGAGGTGTTGCCACTTATGGAGAAAAGGAAATCATATAGTTGGCGCTTTAATGTGTCCCTTTTGCAAAATCCTGAATTCCAACAAATGTTAAAGGCTGAAATCAATGTTTATATGGAGACCAACTGGTCCTCAGTATCCTCTGTGGGCATGGCTTGGGTGGCGGTTCTTAGGGGTTAGATCATACAGTACGCTTCATTCATCAAAAAATCCAAAGCACGAGAACTCGTGGAGTTGGAAGGGAATATTAAAAGAGCTGAGGCAGAGCAAGCACCAAATGTCTTCTGATGGCCTCAGAGAATTGACCCGATTGAAATACATATATAATACTATTTTGTCGCGGAAAGAGGAGTTTTGGCTGTTCAGGGCAAGACTTTGAGTCAGGTGATAAAGCAGGGAAGCTTTTGGCTAGATATATAAAGCAGAGAGAGTCTTTTTCTACCATTCCCTCAGTGAAAACTGCTAGTGGTGAAATATTTACCTCAGCCATTGATATTAATAATGCTTTTAAAGAATTCTATCTTGATCTTTATAGTTCCACATCTTTTTCTACTGATGAAGATATAAGAAACTTTGTGGAACCATTAGGTCTCCCTAAACTGACGACTGAGCAAAAAAATTATCTTGATTCTGAGATAATCTTACCTTAAGGCAAGGCTCTGGGGCCAGATGGTTTTGCCGCTGAATTTTTTAGATCTTATGCTACAGAACTGGCTCCATTTTTGTTAGAAGTTTATACGGAATCATTAAAGAATGGAAAGCTTCCGCCAACCATGACACAAGCCCGGATCAGTCTGATTCTTAAAAAGAACAAAGATCCAAGTGAGTGTAAGAATTACCGTCCAATTTCCCTGATCCAGCTAGACGTTAAATGTTTGTCAAAAATTTTGGCTAATCGATTAAGTAAAGTTATGACATATGTTATACACATAGATCAGGTGGGGTTTATTCGGGGCCGCAGCTCTTCTGATAACATTAGGCGTTTCATCAATATCATGTGGTCAGTGGCGAATGATCAGACTCCGGTCGCTGCCATCTCACTTGACGCCAAAAAGGTGTTTGATATGGTAGAATGGGATTATCTTTTTAAGGTTTTGGAAATATACGGGTTCAGAAATACTTTTATTGAATGGATTAAGTACTTCAGAGACACGTGGTAGCGGCGGTACAAACAAATGGATTAATTTCAGATTATTTTATTCTGGGTAGGGGCACCTGGCAGGGTTGCCCTCTTTCCCCATTATTGTTCTGTCTTGCCCTGGAACCATTAGCAGCCGCGATAAGAAAGGAGGATGATTTTCCAGGGGTGATGGCGGGAGGTGTGGCACATACACTTTTGCTTTACGCAGATGATATTTTATTATTCGTCTCTGACTCCATTAGATCTATGCCTTTCCTCCACAGGATTATTAATTCCTTCTCTAAATTCTCAGGATACAGAGTCAATTGGTCTAAATCTGAAGCTTTGGCTCAGACAGTGTACTGTGCAGTAACGGCTTTTCAACCAGGTGCCTTCCAGTGGCCCAAACAGGGCATTAAGTATTTGGGCATATTATTCCCAGCAAATTTGTGTGATTTAGTTAGTCAATTTTGACCCTCCAGGGGTGGTAGTCAGCATCAATACTCACTGAGCTACCCAGGCGCCTCCGTCTGATGCAATTTAAGATTTTGCATTTGACCCCCACTAGATTGTACTGGTTGGGTCTTAAAGACACACCCACCTGCTGGCAGTGGCAATCAGAAGACGGGGACACAACACATGTTTTTTGGGGATGTGTTAAATTCCAAGAATTTTGGTTGAGGGTTCAGAGCTTTATGTGTGAGAATTGGACACTCAATTTTCATTTTGCCCCAGACTCTGTATCTTGGGTGATGGGACAGTTGTCAGCATTGGGGATAGATATATAAAAAGTTGGGTCCTAGCCGGAGTCATGATTGGCAGGAAAGTAAACCCCAGAGGATGGAAGTCAGCTGGGGCACCCTTGTTTAGGGAATGGTGCGGGGAGATGGGCGGGGTGGCGGCTTTTGAAGAGGTGATTTTTAGAAGGCTGGGGAAATGGGATGTGTTTGTCAAGAAGTGGGGGGGGGTTATTTAGCTTTTTTGGAGGGTTCTCGGGGAGGGGATGTGGAGAGGGATTTGTAGTTTAGTTGGGTATGTGTATTATTGATGTTGTTTGAAAGTGTATCTTTTTTTTAAATGTTTTTTTTTTTTTTTTTAATTTATTTATGTTCTAGAGGGGGAATGTTCGGGGGGAGGGGTTTAATGTGAATAATTGATTCCGTATTTTATGTTGTGTTTGTATGTTTTATGATTAGAATCAAGAAAAATGGTTAATAACAAAATAAAAACATTAAATAAAAATGATTTATTAATGCACAATTTTATTGTTAAATATAAACATGAATATTTAAACATGAATTAAATAAACACATTTAAATGTGTCTTTTTATTTGTCCATTTATAAATTGACTTATTCAAGTTTTTGTTTTCAAATCAATAGACTGATAATTTATTTCTTCATTCTTTTTTAATTGGCACTCCTGGGTTTCAGCATGTATGGACTGACAAATGGTAAAAGAAAAGGAAAAGTCAAACAATAAAGAAAAGCATCTGGCAAATGGATGAAGAAAAGCAATTGCCAAATGCTTTTTAAAATGCAGTTTAAAAGTTGCATTTAAAAATGACTTATTAATGTGCTGTTTTATTGCTAAATGTAAGTACATTTTAAAACTGAATTAAATAAACACATTTAAATGTGTCTATTTATTTGTCCATTTATAAATTGGATTATTTATTCACATTTTTATTTTCAAATTAATAGATTGATCATTTATTCCTTCATCCTTTTGTATATGGCACTCTTGGGCTTCCATATATCTGAAGTTATCCAGCCAGAGTGTTTTTCTCTAGCTATTTGCTGTCATCTTATGCCCCACAAAGGCAAAATGCAGTAACTATGCCAACACCGAAACTGAGAATTTTGTTTTTCTTTTTTTCTTCATCTTTCAGACAAATTTTCATTATAACATTTTCAAACTTAGTTTTCTCTGAATCTTAAGATAGTTGAGCCAAACACATCTGTCACATGACAGATCACTGTAAAAAGTGGCAACCTGCTATTGTTACCTTAAGGAGCTATTTCTACTTTATCTAAACCGCAAAGCTAGCTTTTTGTAGTGTAACCTAATCTAGTTAATTCAGTTATGTTAAATAATATTTTTGACTTCAAACCAATTCCAGTAATTTAGATGTTAGGACATGAAGCACATTCTAAGTCTAAAGAGTCTAAGACCAAAAAAAATTTAATAAATAAATAAAAATAAAAAATAAATAAAAAAATAAAGAGACCCAATTCCAGTCATTGCCTTTGATACTACATATGTAAAAATGTTTTGTCAGATAGCTTGTGCTAAGCACGCTCAAACGAACCTTTGAGCACCCTCTATTGCAGACCAGGGCAAACTGCTGCCCGCGGGTCGATTTATCATGAACGTTTTTTATTAGATCTTTCATTTATCTGGCTTTTGGACCTATCGCGCATCCATAAGCTTTTAATATGCTCAGGGTTGCCAGATAATATATGCAACACCCCAATCAGAGATTTATACTTGCACAACATGGAAATATGTCGCCTTATGTCATACTTAATTTATGCAATCTGGCAATCATACATGCGAGTGCACGTGCTTTCTCTCTGCAAAAAACAACAACTTAATGCTCAATAGTGCACGGAGGGGACACGTGAGTAAAACAGAGTGAGAGAGGAATATATTTATTCTTTGTGTTATTTGTAAAATGCTGAAGTCCCTCACACCTGTATTTGAATGTTACTCAGGCAGTAATCATTTATCAGTGTTATGCAGCCTGTTTTATTCAGTTGTGTGCTGAATGGGGTGCCAAACATTGACAAGACCCACATCATGACCCATGAGCATGTAAACAGGTTGATAATGTTCTGAGAATAAAACAAGTAAACGGGTCCACTTTGCGGCCAACATTAAAATAAGCTTTTAGAATCTCTTTCCCGAATATTTTATTTTACTTATAAACCAGACTCCTGATGTAAAGTGTTAAATTGAATACTAAATTACCACTGCATTGAAGTATGGTAAAATAATCAATTAATAATTTTATTCAGTTTTACTAACACATGATAGAAAGTATAGCAGCAAAACTTCAAGCAATCGCAGAATGGTCCCATCAGTATACACTTGAGAAAATTGTGCATCATTCATTGAGTGCATGTCTGGGCTTAAAAGATAAAACTATACAGAAATTATCTTCTCTGTTCCATGTTCTACTGAACATCTGATCTGGCCCCAACACCAAAATAACTGCACACCCCTGCTCAATTGAATATGTAAGACTAATACTGTAAATTGGCAAGCAGATTTTCTTGAATACCAGCAAACACACAAAAATCCTTGCATTTTGTGTATGCACAAAATGCTGCATCAAAACTTGTAAACGTGTATGATTTTGCAAATAAGTATGTCCTGATCAGCAGGCGCAGAATTTTGCTGTCATTTTCAGCAAAGCAAATTACTCTGATGCAATCCCTCAAAATTCAGCTTGGTTAGGGCTGTAGTTTCAGTACTCATGTTGAAATTTGGTGGTCGGGTCAGGGTGGCCGGCTGAGTTTATTACACTTATGTACCATCATAAAGACATTGACATGTGTTGACCTTGAGAATTATGTCTGATGTTAAAATAATCATTCATGAACGTCTCTCAAACTCTCTCACCTGAAGGGTTACTACCTGCAATGCCTTTTCCTGCAGTATGGGAACAATGGGACTTTGACCTATGAGGGCCTGCACAAGTTACTGGGAAGTTTAGGTCTGGGGGAGGTCAGTGTCCTTGAGATCCGACATGGTGGGGTGAAGTATTCTTCTCAACCCTTATCCCATTCCCACTCACTTGAAGACCCTCGTGATCCTCATCAGTCCACAACCCCACCCCAACTCGCAGAAAGGTCAGAAATCACAGTTGCCCAAAGCATTATTTTGGTTTTGTGTTGCATTTATAAAATGAACATTCACTTTGGATTTCCCATGTGTGGTTATTCCCATCTGGTTCAGAGTTTGATTATTGTCAATGAACTGACAAAAAAAATTGCACAGCCTTTTATTACACGGCTCTCTGGAATACTTGATTCTGATTGGTCGGCCGCTGTGTAAAATGACCACAAAACTGTGTATTTGACCGTTGACTATTGCAACCAATCTACTGCGCTCTACTAGTTTTTAAGTGTCTTGTATCACTCCGCAATTTCTTTCTTCTCACATAATTTAAACTCAAATCAACATTTCATTTTTCTTATTTCATTTATTTGTTAGTTTGTAAAGTAGTCATACAATAATTTGTATAATGTATTGCATTATGGCAATATAAACCTCTTTTGGGTGATGCATGCTTTGCTTTGTGTCCTAATCACCTTGTTGAGGTTTATTTTGCGATAATGACCAACTGACTGTACATTATCCTTTACTTATACCAACACCACTAATTAAACTTGTTTAAACATTCAGTCCTAGACCTCACATTAAATCAGTGCTCAGTGGATCTTCTGCAGAATGGAGTCACTCAAAGTCTGACTATCTTCCACATCCCGGCCTACGACACAAACTCATGATTCACTGCTTTCAGATCACCTGACAGACAAACACCTTCATGGGAATGTGAGTTAACTCCTGAACTTCCTATTAGAGTGTTGTAAATGGACAAAGTCTACTACGAATCCTCTTCACTATCACATGGCCAAAGGTCTTTTGCTATCTTCATTTGTGCAGTCAGTAAGATTCAGTTCAAATACTCTTGAATTTCCTTTTCAAGGTTGAATGAGGTCACAATATTGTAGAACAGGAAAGATCATCTTTTGTAAATCATAGGAGATGAAACCACAGATGTCTATATACTATACGTAATATCTGGAGCAAGCTATGTTAGCATTCTCATTCATTTCATGCTTTTAAGGGCCCTCCAAAATATTTTGGCACTTGTAAAACATTTACTATAATCTAATGAAATATTTGCGATTTATCTGTTGCCTTCAACAAATACACTCACTGAGCACTTTATTAGGAACACCTGTACACCTACTTATTCATGTGACTATCTAATCAGTCAATCGTGTGGCAGCAGTGCAGTGCATAAAATCATGCAGATACGGGTCAGGAGCTTCAGTTAATGTTCACATCAGCAATCAGAATGGGGAAAAAACGTGATCTCAGTGATTTCGACCGTGTCCTGATTTTTGGTGCCAGACGGGCTGGTTTGAGTATTTCTTAACTGCTGATCTCCTGTTATTTTCATGCACAACATTCTCTAGAGTTTACTCAGAATGGTGCCAATAACATAAAACATCCATTGAGCGGCAGTTCTGCGGACAGAAACACCTTGTTGATGAAAGAGGTCAACGGAGAATGGCCAGACTGGTTCGAGCTGACAGAAAGGCTATGGTAACTCAGATAACCACTCTGTACAACTGTAGTGAGCAGTATAGCATCTCAGAATGTACAACATGTTGAACCTTGAGGCGGATTTACTACAACAGAAGAAGACTACATTGAGCACTTTATTAGGACCATAGTGTTCCTAATAAAGTGCTCAGTGAGTGTATATTATAAATAATTCTATTGTCAATATGCACAGCTTCTTTGGAATGGCCATGCATGGAGAAAAATGCTTTTTGGGGGCTTCTATGGTGATTCTTTGTCATCCATCAGCAAATTTTCTTTGAATCGTAGATCATATCGCTTTATCTTCCACGCATTTCCTTATTGCAGTGTCTGAATGTTACCCAGCTTCTGTGGAACTTTGGGCTTTGCAAAGCATCCCATATCACTCCTGTACATTTCACTTTCCTGTGCCCTGCCCTCCTCTTCGAGATTGACAGCGGAGTTTGTCTACAACACACAGAGGTGGTTGGACAGGGGAGCAAAACCAGTGAGAGTTTCCTCAGAGGTATATGTTTTAATTGTTAATGACAAATGATAAATGCGATATCAGAATCAGCTTGTGTTTATTTTCATGATAGTAAAGGTTAAACAAGGTGATTATGTCTCAGCACTAGGTTGGTCCTCCTTGGCTCTCTTTGTGATCAGTCTGCCCTCCCTGTTTGCCTTGGGATTGGCACCCCTGCTTCAACCATCTATACTACAGATGTTTCTCTGCCCGATGGCTGGTATGGCAGTGGGCACACTCTGTGGAGATGCCCTGCTGCACCTCTTGCCCCATGTAAGTGATACATTAACACTACATACTAACTGTAAAGTTTTTGTTGCAACATGCAATAAATATATCTTCTTGGTTATGTATTCTTGTTAATGCAGTTATTGAGTAAAAATAAAATTGAACAAATTATTTTAATTTCTGTTAATATCTGTTATTTATTCTTATGATATTCTTCAGTAATATTTTAAATATTGTGTGTCATTTATATACTTTAAATTGCATAAAAACATTACTAATACAATCATAACTTTTTGTATATATTTACTGTATAGCACAAGTACTATAATTCTGGCAAAATAGAATATTATATAATTATAGAAACAAAATAAATGTAAATAAATGTTACAATATATAATATATATACAAATAATTGTTTAATGTTGTATATTGAAGTGCTATAGAAGTTGGTTGTTTGTGATTTCAGGTAAAGAAAATGCCCTGGTCATATTTAACCCCCTAATCAATATGAAAAAAGAAACGTACTGTATACGTATGAAATTATATTTTGCTTCAAGAAAATGAGAAATAACACGATTATTCACAGACTGCAGGTCTATAAAAGTTAATAAATGTATCTATCCTACTTCCTACTTATTATTTCACCATGACTGGACAGGCCAACAACAAGCAAGCATCATTGACATGTAAATATGGGCAGTCATGTTAATGTATTTTGGTTTCTGACATCAGAAATCCTGAGATTTTGGAATTCATTTTTGCAGCTTATTTACAGTACATGGACCAGAAAGGAATTTTTCGGTTTTGAAACATACTGTATGTTTAATGTACTGTGTAAAGAAATGTTGACATTTCAAAAGATCAAGAAAACCTTGAGAAATGTGATGAGGAGAGGTTGTCTGTTTGTAGACCATTAGTTATTTTATGTTTGTCCATTTCTTTCAACAGAGTTTAAAGAAAGGGAGTCATGATGCCAGAGTCTGGAAGGGAGTTAGATAAACTGCGGGGTATGTTTAATTTCAGACATGAAAAAATAGCAAACCAGAAGAAAAACCATCGGTGTTTATGAAACATCTCATTTGATCTGGACTCCATCCTAGGCTCCTCATCACTCAATCAGAATGAGAGTTCAGAGACTGGGCACGGGCATTCTCATGTGCAGCCTGGTTCAGAGAAGACTGGAATCAGAAGCATGGCATGGATGGTAGTCGTGGGAAATGGAATACATAATCTTACAGATGGACTAGCCATTGGTAGGGGTTATACATAAAACTACAGTAGCAAGAAAAATATGTGAACCCTTTAGAATAAACTGGTTGTCTGCATTAATTGGCCATAAAATGTGATCTCATCTTCGTTAAAGATGGGGTCTGACTGGGCCACTCCAAATTTTCTTTTTTTGAAGCCATTCTGTAGTTCAGTGGTTCCCAACCCTATTCCTGGAGGCCCCCCAATACTACACATTTTGGATATCTCCCTAATCAAACACACATGGATTCAGCTCATTAGTAGAGACTTCAAGACCTAAACTGGGTGTGCAGATATACAAAATGTGCAGTGTTGGGGGGCCTCCACAATCAGGGTTAGTAAATCAACTACAGCAGTGGTTCCTTCGATGTTTAGGGTCATTGTCCTGCTGTATCACCCAACATTATACCGTAGGATATCTTGATAAGCTCGGAAATTAATTTCTTCCTAGATGATGCATCAGCGGTCCAGGCCCCAAATCATACTCCCTCCACCATACTTCACCGTTGGGATGATGTTTTCATGTTGGTATGCACTGCCCTTTTTATGGCATATGTAGTGCTGCATGCTCTTCCCAAAATTTTCAAACTTAGTTTCATCAGTCCACAAAACTTTTTCCCAAGAGTGTCAAGATGCTTCTTTTGAATAGCAAACTCAAAATGTTTGAGTGTTTTTTATAATTCAAAATAGCTCTAAACCACACCTCCAACCTAATTTAATTAATTGGATTCCAGGTTTGCCAACTTCTGACTCCAATTAGCTTTTGTTGACATCATTAGCCTAGGGGTTGACATACTTTTTCCAACCCACGCTATGAATGTCTGAATGATGTTTTCAATATGTACAAGAACAATACAATAATTTGTGTTTTATTAGTTAAAACAGATTGTGTTTGTTCATTATTGTAACTTAGATGATCAAACCAGATTTTAAGATAAATTTATACATAAATGCAGGTAATTCCAAAGGGTTTACATACTTTTTCTTGCCACTCTATTACTCATTAAAACTGCACTAATAATTTAAATAAAAAAAGCTTCATACCTAAAGATTAGTAGTTTTAAATTCGATGTACACTCACAAACAAACAAAAATATTACTTGGTGCATCTCTATGAACATTGTTTTGCAAGATGGTAAGTCTCTTTCAAACATTTCAAATATAATATATTAAGTTATATATTTTCTGACTTTTTTCCCTATAGGTGTTGCATTTTCTCTGAGTCTGATGGGTGGACTTAGCACAACAATCGCTGTCTTCTGCTATGAGCTTCTTCATGAATTAGGTACAACAGACAAATTCAACAAGCTTCTTGTTATTCCTTGTGATCAAAATGCAAACAGAACCCATTCATGGATATTTATAATAATTCATATATTTGCATCTTCTTATTCAGGATCAATAAGACCGCTTAAATTGCACGTGTTGATGTTCTCCATTCATCAATATCACAAATACCTTTGTTCTTTGCTCTTCTCTGCAGGCGATTTGGCGTTGCTGTTGGCTGCAGGATGGCCTATATGCAGGCTGGCTGTGTTTAGCGCTCTGTCTGCTCTGCTGGGCTTTTTGGATGTGTTAACTGGCACAGCACTGGGGAACCAGTGGGTGGCACACTCTCCCTGGATTCTCACCATGACTGCTGGGGTTTTCCTCTATGTTGCTCTTGCTGACATGGTAATAATTAACAGATTGTTTTGCTTGGCAAAATTCAAAATTTCCCCACATCCCTCAGTTCTTCAGGTGTTATGACATGCAAGAGTCTGTGTCAGGTCCTTTTGTTGATTTTCTTGGGAGACTTTTGTTTCATCTGCATAAAATTCATAAGGAATACAATATCTTTATATAGCTTCTAAGATATACTGTTATAATGTTTTCTTAGATGCCTGAAATGCTGCATAGAGATGCTGGATCTCTGAGCCCTATGAAGCACTTCCTCCTGCAGAGTCTGGGCCTGCTGATAGGGGGCGCCATCATGCTTTGTATCGCCCTCTTTGATGACCACATTGCTGTTAAATTGGGAGATTGCTTAAGATATAAAGATAGTACAAATGGAATAGCATTCTTAAGATGTCATGGTGGTGTGAATTTTTCTGTCCAAACCAGCAATATTGTGTACATTCCCTATCGCTTAATGCAGGGGTTTTCAAACTGGGGTCCAGGGTAGGGTTGCACCAGCTGTGCGTAAGATCTCACGTAAGTTGGGACGTAAAGTTCACACTAAGGGCTTAGTAACTACTAGTTAGTTTGTAACTAAGTCAGTGCTTAATTTGGTTGCACCACCTGTTGGTAATATGACATTTACTTGTATTGATCCAATAAACAGCCTTCAAATTTGTACACAGAAGTGTTAAAAAGCTGTGAATGTTTGATCTTGTTACGGTTGATGTTCAAACCTTGTTTGCTCACGTAACTGTCAGCTGTAATAAATTATATCCCCATTGAAATACGATACGTAATAAAAGTAGAATTGATAAATAGTAGCCTATATTTGCCTTGTGTTAATAACATTATATAGGAACTGGATCTAAAATAAGGGGTGATAAATACTAATACAACAGGCTGTAAAAATAGACATTTATTCATTTTAATATCCTATATATATTTTGAATGTGTTGAAACTTGACACTTGGCGACACATCCTGAAAACTGCACAGTTAGAACGGTTTCATGCTGAAGAGCCGCTTAAAAGTACGTTTTTTTCCTCGTAAATGTAAACGAGTGTAAATGTCAACATCATACTGCATGTCAAAATGATTGATGCCTGTCACGCAAAACACGAGCTCATTGATGTCATAAAATATCAGTCTGCTTTTTTATTCCATCCGTTGCTCCTGGTCAGTCTTCCGTAAATATTTAGTTTATATGAAGGGTTACGTTCTACCTATGTTTAATGGTGCAGTGCTCAAATATTTAGTCGTGCATAAATTGTGACTTAGTGCCCATTTACATCACAACTAGGCTAAGTTGTAATTTACGTATAGCTGGTGCAGCTGGCCCCAGGGACCCCCAGGGGGCCGCAATGGGGTGTTAGAGGGTACACGGAAAATAAACATTTACCAAAATGGAAATTATTAATTTTAATTTGTTTATCTAAGGCCTACAACTGATTTCAGTAGAATTAAGACAATATTTTTCTTCACATTATAGACACAGTATAAATGGGTCTTTACACACAAAAATATATCACTGCCTTTTTGTTATTCAGCATATATTCAGGGGTCCTTGGCATCAAAGAGTTTGAAAACCCCTGGCTTTATGAACTACTGACTGATGGTCTCTATACACCGATCAGCCACAACATTAAAACCACCTGCCTAATATTGTGTAGGTCCCCCTCGAGCCACCTAAACAACACCAACCCGCATATCAGAATAGCATTCCGAGATGCTATTCTTCTCACCAAAATTGTACAGAGCGGATATCTGAGTTACCGTAGACCATTCTGGAAATTTTGCAAATTGCAGTGCTCGTTAGCATTTATTTATGCTGTTGTGGCTGCTAATTTCAGTTATTTGTCATGTAGCAATAATTCAAAGCTCTCTTTTTTTTTACTCAATGATGTGCGTGATGATTGTCACCATCACTGTGATTTGCATGTAACATCAAATGGCAGTTGATTTACCTCTGACAATGAGACACCACTAACTACATCTATGGTTATCAATAATATTACATAAGGAATTGAACTTCTACAGTATATTCAGTTTAAACTGAATTAGAATGAAGTTGACTGAACTTAGAAAGTCAAGCTCATTTAACAACTTCTATTGATTTTCTGTTTAAGCAACTTTCCCGCTTAAGTTGACAATTTAAAATTGCCATTACAACACGCTAACATTTTGCTTTTTTAGTGTAAAGAGAAACATTTAGCAAAGACACACAACAACTACTTGTGTTGCAATAGCATTTTATTTCAACATTACCAATTCTAAGCCACGATACTGAATGACAAGACCTTCTGGCTGCAGCAGTTCATGAATCTGACTAACAAAAACATATGTTTTTTTTTTTTTTCTTTAAAGTCAGAGACCAATTCATTTTTAATAAGCTCAAATTAAAATGTATGTTCTTTCTTAAATACATGTACAGAGTTTCACATCTGTTAGTAACAAGTAACCATTCACAAGCTCATATTATGAATTAACAAGGCAAAGTGCTTTCAGGATTGCATTGTCACATAAGGAAATGAATGGCTTGAGGTCTATTTTTGTGGGGTTGAAAGTGTGAGGCTTCTCCTTCCTCAGGTCTAAGAGGGGTCACATGACTGACCCTGACACACATGGGCAGAATCCACCGAATTTGCCCCTTGCCCCCTATGTCCAAAATGAATATGTACAGAGGTACAAAGTTTGCAGGGAGGCTGATATAGCTAATGCGGACTAGCCAGAGACTGGCATAGTGTTTTGGAAGGGCGTAAGGCTAGGGAACTCCATATACCCCATTTGTTTTTAGTACAGAATGAATGTGCATAATTCAAAACTAACCAACCCCCTTTCAAACCCCCAACACCAGTAGAAAATTGAGTGGTTGCTTCAGTACCAAAGTTACACAACCATCCACACACACTCTACTGAACTCAACTAGATACACTTACATACCATGAAGAGCTGTAAACTTGAGTTCAGAGCGCTCACAGTGAACATTTAGAAGTGAGAGAAAATGAAGAAATCAAAACCAGGGGAAAAATTAGTAGAAATGTAAATGCCAGCTAGTATAGGCTGATATTTTCCTGTTTTGTCAAAAAAAAAAACAAAGTGAGGAGCAACAGAGGCAAGACACATATGACATCATTTGAAATATAATGGGGAGAAAGCTAAAAAGAAAAATACACACAAAAATCATAATACAGTCTGGCTTCACATTCCAGTGGAACTCTGTTGTGTATACTTATAAATATATGTTACACACAGACAGACACAGCCGAGCACACTAACTGTTGTCTTAGATCACCGATTGTTGGTTATAAGTTATATATCTGTTCCATAGACATATATATTTCCATTTTTCAACACAACTGATGGAAATTTTGATGCATCAAGCTGTAACACAGAGGTAGGAATAATGCTACTTAAAATGCCACATATTTAGCTCATTCTAAACCAAAGTCTTTGTAACACCCGCATATGGGTTAGGCTCGAAGCAGAGTGGTAGGTGTTTTATGCAAGAAAATTATGATCTTGTTCATTGATACAGAATTGGTGTGATGTAGTAGACCCTGCAATGGTCCCAAGCTTTTGCTGGTGATGGTATCTCTTACATGTTCAACTTAAAAGACAGGATAAGAATATTTGCAGATATGTTGATGAGGTATACAGGGTTTGATATGACCCCAGTTAATTTCACACTCGCATACAGCGACACACACACACGGGTGCTGCTCTACACCATCAGTCACTACATTTCCACAGTCGAAACTCCAAACAAAATCTGGGATTGGACAAATGCGATCTACAAGCCCAAGATTGTGTCACGTTTCAACCGAATGGCTCGAAGTTCAAATACTCAGGTAAAAAGTGCAACGTTAAGTGGATTTCCTTTTTGAAACATTGAATCGTATGGTCACTTTGTCCGATGTTAGCGCAAATTATGAAGATTAACTGGTAGCGAAAAACTTGGCATGTTAAGCAGAGTTCGAGAGCAGTGATTGTAACCCTGATTTATCGGAAATTGTTTCCATTCAAGCCATTTGGTTTTGTGTTTTGACAATGGAAACCTAGCCACAGTGTAGTATTTTTGCTTTCCTCGCATAACAGCAAACTTTTGGAAAGTCTTATGGACGGTGGGTCCAAGTAAAACCGGATTCAAACATGGGACGTAGAAAAGTCCACTTGATGAAAGCCAGTCCTTTTAAAATGGCCAAATCCTGCACACATCCAATTCACATTCAGTTTGACTGAAATAAGGCTCTCTTAGCACTGAAATCTTTTGTGTTAAGTTTCAGTTACAAGAAGAGGGTGTTAAACCTAAGGTGCCACAGATTTAATAGCTAGGCCAAAACTAGCCAATGCCAACAAATCTTCAGAAATATACAATTGTCTCTTGATGCTTGTATTGCTTGTTCTTAAATGAAATCAAGTGGCCATCTCTACAGACACATACATTGGTCCTTTGTTGTGAAATACTAGAGTACTTGTTTTATTCAGTGTGCTCCCTATAATTCAGGTTAAAATGTGAAATCGCTGATTTCTTGAGGCCAAAATGAAGGACCATAAAAGTTACAAATGAAGTTATTTCAGACTGAACTACTGACGATGTCTTCCAGTCTTGAGTGCCAACTATTAAACTATTAATCTGTTTTGACTGGTACAATGAAATTCAAAAAGGAATGTTGCATTATGATACAAGTAAAAATATTTTTGTATTTTTTGAGAATTTAAGAACACATTAAATGGCAAATGGGATCTTGATGGTTCAGACATCGGCAAAGCATCAAGGAAAATACGAAAGAGGACCAATACAGTTTAACATTCAAGATACCATTTCCAAAAGGAAACATTACAACTCTAATCTGATTAAAAAGAATTGTAATCCTAGGCAATGCGCTTTGCTTTTGGTATCAAATCAAATAATCAGAGGTAAATTAGTAGGTCTAAACACCACCACACACATACACAAATTATGCTTACAAGCCACAAAAGCTGACATGGACTTTCAGTGGTGCTGGAAAAGGTACATGGAAAACGGCACTATTTGACCAATAAGCCAACGAACAAATAGAATTGCCATCTTTCCAGTGAGCAAGAAGTATCAATAAGGCTTTGACACCCATCACAGTTTCCAACAAGTCCATCGTACATTCCACGAGGAAGTGCCACTTATGGAGGCAAAGAAGGAAGGAGTTTAATTTTCTACAATCCAAAACATAAATAAGAAAATAAAATACCCTGCTCAAAGAAAAAATTATGGATGATGTACGAGGGCATTCTCCTCCATTAAGGATACTATGGCGCACAAAAAAAGTTATTGCACTTCAGTCCATTTCAGGTGGATACTTTTGACGTCAATACAACAGAGTAAAGGAGTCATGCCAACATTCTACAAGACATTGGGTTACAACTAATCTCCAATGCATTACCACACGAAAACAACACGGCACATATTTACTTCAATAAAGAATTCACACTTTGTAAAACTAAACAAGAGTTCAAACAGGTCACTAGATAGAATCGACCACGTTTTTTTTGTCATTACATGTACAAAAATTATTTATTCATTTGTGGTGTCGTGACTAATTCAATTGAGAGTTTTGACGGCTCAAAACACAACCACGTTGATGGTGGCTACTTTTGAAACTTACAACAGTTGTTCATTCATAAGGCTCACTAAAGGTGTTAATGGAAGACCATACCCTGTGGCATTTACTTGATAACAAAAGGCACAATCCCACATACTCGTCACAAAGTTATATTTTAAAGAGATGATGAAGACGCTTACAGACTCCAAAGAAATAGCAGCATGCCACGCAAAGCAGTCATTTTCTCAACCAAAGCCTACAAGCAAATAAGGACAGTATTTTGGATTTACAGATGAAGTTTTGTGATCCGTTATCGAAGCGCTTGAGCTGTCTCTGGTGGCACTATGCAAATTTGTGAGAGCAAATGAAAGTACTCCTGCATAGCTTTCGTCAAATATGAAAATGGATTTTAAAGGGATCCCTACGTGCCCTGTCAGATAAGCCATTCAGTCAGACTTCGGTGGTCTTCTAACTAGCCTTATGAAAACAAGCTGCTGGTGAGAGCAACAAAAAGCAGCTATTTTTGCTTATTTATATATAATTCGCTAGCAGATTCATGATTTGTACTATTAGCGCTTATAGAGTAACAACTCAATGAATCAGAAGTATGAAGCAAAACACTAAGCCAGGGTGAAGGACATCATTTAAGTTCAAGAGCACCCCTTGAAAACTCCAATGTTCTCCATTTCACAAGGCCTCAGGAACACGACCTTAGGATTCCAGTTGCACGGAGCATGCGTAGCTAAAAGTCTACTTAAAAAATAATGTGTCCATATATATATAGCGCAATAGATTGTAAGGACAACTAGTTTATGAGGTAAGATTGCCATTTCAAGGCAATTCAGACCACACTTCTTGAGGAATTACGTACTGTATAGCACATTTCAGTATTGTGCTCTTGTTTTAAAGATTTGCTTTTGTAAGACTGCACAAGATTTACTACCTAAATGTCACAACCAACTAAATAAAAGTGGAGACAAAATTCATTAACCTTGGTTTGTATGAAATAATTTATCATTGGGCAATATTTGTTTTTGACAGAGGTATTCTCAATTTTTTTTTTTTTACCTTTGTTCATTGTACTGATAATATTTTTGTTATCTTTACGAATTTTCTGTGCTGTATTTTTAATAGTGTAAATCAGTACTTGACACTTCATTTAGGAGAAACAAATCTGACATTTTGTTGTGACTATTTGCTCAGAGTTTGAAAGTTGGTCATGGTCTCACTGAAAACAATTTTTTTTTATTAAGGTCAAAACTAGTTGTTCCAATTAATTTGCTATGGTACATATTTTCAACACATAAGTATTAAATGAAAAGTTACAATTTGTATTACTTCTAGTGCAAAAATTCCTAATAATTGAAAATTATTATTTTGAGGCCAGAAGCCATTATGGTACATCTTTCAGCAAGACAACCTATAGAACTGTGTGCTTCTTATGAATCCCATCGCTAGAGGAATGAGATCCCAGGTTAACGGCAAAATCTCTCAAGTGCTGCAAGAGCAGAACTATACCGTTTCCTCTTAAGGCAAAAAGTTGGGAGATAGAAATAGGTTCAATGAAACGGGTGTTTTGAGTATTGCCTTAAATGGATGTGTCTTCAAGTAGAAAGGACACTGAGGTCTACTGAGGTAAATCAGACATTCTATCAGCCATTAATACCTTTGTGAGAAACAAAATAACGATATCAAAACAAATGTAAGGATGGACACACAATAAGGACACTGAGATAGCTACAATTAATCTGCTTTCCAACACAATGGTTACAATTATTAGACAACTCTAGTCTTCCAACTGCCTGCAAGTAACTGCAACCATTATAGCTTGGTTAACAGGCAATGATAGCTGGCCCTTCGAAGAAAAGTGGTGTAAAACAAAAAAGGTCCTTAAACCGCACAATCACTCATTTGCTGATCCAGTATAAAATGAGAAAAGCTAGGTAAATGCTTCATTTTGGTTCATTTCAAATCTGCCCTTCAGGCTTATAATAAAATTAAGGCGTTTCATAATTCCATCACGTAGAAATAAACATTTTCCCAAATTATTATTCAATGGGTACTACGAATCACAGTGGAACATTTATAAAATATTGTTTTTGAAGAAGCTTTTGACTGAATGACTCAAATCCTGCTATTTCAATTGATAAGGGCAATTGCCAAGTTATGGCTTAGCATTGAAAGCTTCGACTTCTCAGCCACTTCAATGGCAAACCAGCACATCAGTATAGCTTGATTATAAATATACTGGCATTTTGAAACAGTCTGATTGTGAACGTACTGGCATTTTACAATATTTAGCATACTGTGTGTACCCCCCCCCCCCAAAAAGTACAAATGGGCACAGTAGCTTATGTTTGCAATGATTTCGTACTTATTTGGGTAATGGTCTTGCGCACACAAAAACTGAACCCAAGGAATCATTCATTCACATTTTACAAACATATAATGAGAAAGAAAATAAAAAGTTATGGCACTAAATGATTATGAGGAAACTCCTCACACCAGTTATACTCTACCCTAGAAAAATTCTCTCTCAAAAATTGCCACTTTGTGACCGGTTCCCACCAACTCAGTCTATTAAAAATTCTGAAAGGGTTCAATTCCAAAGTTCCAAATTATTTTTACACAATATTGCATACAAGATCCGCACAAACGTTGAAGCAAGCTGCTACCCTCACGGCATACATTCGACAAAACATGAACAATTTTAGTGCAATGCTGATAACACAATTACGAATCTGAGGAGTTCAGACAAGTACGTTTTTTTAGTTTGTTTTTGCTGAATAGGAATTCTTATCGCTAATAGACAAATCAAATACAATCAAAAGCAGCACTCTTTCTTGCACCAAATGAAATGTATAACTACTCACAATCTTCATGGGCACTTGTTTATTCCAACCCATCTACATGTCGTATGGACTATCACACGCAATTTATAAATAATCAATCTTTTGTACAACTACAAGCAGTATAACTGGCAGTGCAAATAACTTCAAGTTCACCATCAACTTCATTTTCGTACCCTGTGCTGTTTACACAAGCAATCATTCCATCCACCAAACTGTACTTTATTGTACGTGATAAAGTCAAGCTCAAGCTTTAATATATACCCCAATTAATTAAACTTCATCCACGAGGAATTTCCTCTTAATCATTTAGCCCATTTAGAATTATTTTCTCTGCAAAACTGCGAAAATGTAAAACACTGCGATATAACTTGTGCCTAAATCTGATTTGCACACATGCATATTTGTACTCAAGAGGTCAGATATTTGCCCATTTACAGCTTGTGAACAGATCCTGATATATGCAAGTGTTTTTTTTTTTTATTTCCTTTCTTTATTATCGAACAAGCAAGTGCTTTGTATGAGGCCTATATAGAGATTTTAAGCAGCCAAAACCTATCATTAAAATGACAGAGGTAATTTCAGAAATCTGTGTAAGTACACTCTCCAAATGGCCTTTAAAATATCTCACATTACTTTATCTTGTTTGTCTATTGCTTCATTTTCCAATAAATTATCAGTTACTGTTACAAGTTAAAACTACTTTATCTACACCATTAAAATCATAAACTAATGAAAGTGATAGTATTGGTGTAATTGAGAAGTCCAGATTTCATGGTTCATGTACGCATTAGTTTGCAGAGGTTTTGAATTAATGTAAAGATGTTTTAAATTGGTTGGGATGGAAAATAGATTGTTTATTTGTATAGCTCTTCCTAATTGTGGAAAAAAACATGTAGATGCTTTTGCTCATTTAGAAAAAACTGGAAATAAAAAACTATGGTCAAATAAAAAGCCCTTTCAACTGATTGTCTCATTACCGACTGAGAAAATATTGCCTGTTTGTGGTGCACAAACGAAAAAGGGATGTTTCAAACACTCATTCACATGTTCTTATTTTGAGGTTTAGGTGCAAAAAACCTAATGGAAGCACAATCTTAACTTAATCTACCTTTGGCAATAAGGAAGCATTTTATAAAGAGCAGGGGTGAATAGATATTTTTCTGTATATTATTTAAAAGATAATGCCTTGTTTTTTTTTATGTATCTTTCAGTTCCTGATAAAATGGTATTTAGAAACTGGTTAACTTTGGTCATACCCATGACTGTTCCCCAAACAGCATAAACCAATATAAAATGGTCCAATCAGTAAGTCACAAAATTTGCATTCATATTTTGACCATATACACTCCTCCAATTCAGAAAAAACCCAACTGTGCTCTGATATGAATCAATCAGATCATCCAGAATGAAATGAATTATTCAGTCAATCATTTCATAATGGATTGTAGTGAAATTCTCAACCCATGTTTCACTGGAGGAAGCACCATTTTAACAACTTTGAGAGAGTGCATATGGTGTGTTTAAATGAATGGACCTTTTATAGACAAAAAAAAAAAAAAAAAAAAATCAGTAGGCACTGTATAAGTAACTCCACACTAAATATTTAAACACGTTCAACTAGCAAAGCAGTATTCTTAATAGAAGATCTTTTATGAGCCCCTGCTAACCTAAAAATGAAAATGAGCAAGTACTGTGTATGACAACTGCAGTTTCGAAAATCGGTTATGACATTTTTGTGCCTTCTGTACTTCCTTAGCGTAGTAGTATCTTCATAATATTTTATACGCCCGACATCATGACACATAAAACTCCTCTTCTGCCCATCTACAAACAGTGATCTGGACAACCAAATACCTTCAATGTAAACTGAATACGAAATTTCTCATCCAAACACTAACCCTTTTCTCTCTGAGAGTAAACATGCATTAAATATTAGACCCCTCGATTAGAAGGTCATTGGTCTTTTGGCTTAAGGTAGTATGGTTTTCCCTTCTTTCATAATGATTCTGTTAGGTTATTTTTGTTTTTTCCTGATCAGTGGTAAATCAGATTGCACCTTACATAAAAACCTCAAAACGTAAGAGTCAAGTATGGGATGAAAAACTAGGACTGTTGCGCAAAAGTGGATGCCACACATACACACACACACACACACGCACACACACACTTGCACATAAACACACACAAGACCACTATCAAATACATGGTCCCGCAAATTCATGCAATTCTAATGTAACCCGTTTAAACTATTTCTCAGGGCAGGCTGTAAATTCCTATGCAAGGCCACAGCATCACGCGAATAGGAGGCATGATATAGAAACCAATGCATTATCACTGTTACCATGGAGACACACAGCTGCATAATTTAACATTAACCGAGTCAAATGGACCGAAACGGAGAAGAAAATGAGTGACTCGCCAGTGCTGGATACTGGTTCAAATAGATGGCTTAGATTCAGTTTTTAGACTTATTACACTCATATTAAATGGACAGCATTTTAAAGGTTCAACCAAATTCAACCAAATATAAAAATTCAGTCATGCTTTGGTTGTTCCAAAGCCATATGACTTTTTTTTTTTCCATCAGTCGCCTGGGCGACATTACGGTCAGTAAGTGTGGAAATAATTTTTATTTTAGGGTGAACTATCCTTTAAAGATCAGGAGGGGGAGGAAAGTTGGGGAAATAAATATAAATAAATAGCATGTTCTCTCCCTACTGAGAAGTAAAGAAAAGCTTTGACACTGGCACAGGAGGGATATGTGGCTGTAATTGCATATAGATTTATCTAAGTGTGTAGAAAGGACCAAACTAAGCGACCATGCGCAAGATCCCTTTGCGATTTTACGTGTGGTTTGTTTTTTTTAGCGAGTAAAAACACCTCACTCAGTCAAGCAGCCATCCAAGCCGATGGTAGCACCATGGCGATCTTTGCCGTAACCATGGTGAAGGCCTCCATTGGGCAGAGGGGGGCAGGCGGCAGTGATGCCACAGTGCTTGAGCAGGTTGAGGCTGGGAGAAGAGGGTGACGCAGAGGAGGGGGTGGAGGAGGAAGGCTTCATGGTTGAGAGAATGAGAGCTAGGCAGTCGGCAACAGCTTTGTTGGATGCGCAAGCCAATGCTGGCGTATGACCTGCAAGATCACATAACAAAAAAAAAAAAAGAGATATTAGCTTGGGAAAACCCTCATTCAAATAGACACATTTAAGCTGATGTATTATTTCCATGATTTTCAGAAATCTGGCCATCCTAATTTGACGATAACAGGAGACTTTCTTGTTTTCCGTTTATCTTAAAATAAAACAACAAACCATGTGTCTCAGGGGTAACACTCCAATGTAGCACTAATGGATCCCAAATGATGATTTATGCCCTTGCAGCCACACAACAAGTCCAGAATTTGGTGATATAATAGTATACACACAGCTTCCTCATTTAGCCTGGGGAAGGAGGTGCACACCCGTAACATTTTTGTCCTATGTAATTAAGCAACAGCCCTGCTTATGAGAACTTCTAAATCATAAAATGACAATCATAAAATGACAAATGTAACACTTTATGGCTTTATTGACTTAAATGTACACACAAACGAAGGAAAAGACCGCAAGTCCATACCAAGTGTGCCATTTGGGACAGAGCCTTAACTTGTTGCAGTCAATTAAGAAGACATGTCTGGACACAGGAATGGTCCTTTTGTAATTTACTTGATCCACTGTACAGTAGGAGATCCTGTCTTACCTTCCTCATCCACTGCCAGCACTGTGGCTCCACGATTCAGCAAGGCCTGAACCACTGTAGCCAAACCATTCCTGGCCGCAATGTGGAGGGGCCTGAAAAGACAGACAGACAGAGAAAAAAAATGATACAATGCTTTTTAAAAAATTGCTAAGCTTAACTGAGATAGTTGGGTGAAATTTGTATGTGTTAGGGTTTGTTCAGAGACTACTTAGCAGAGATAGTCCAGTTCTATTACAATGAATGGGAGAAATTAGAACACCCAACGGTCAACGGATGTAGAAATGAAGTCCCGCCTTACAGGTAAAAGAGCCATTCACCTTTTAGATACAGACATCTCCTGTCATTCAACATCATTGATATCGATATTTGTCATGATGCACATTTCTTACCATTAATGGGGAATGAAACGCATATCACATGTTTGTTGGACCTCAAGAATAAATATAAACATAACTTGTTTGTTAAAAAGTAAACTCCACAGGTGTAAGATACCTTTTAATTTGAAGTTCAAGAAGTATACTCAGTTTAGGATTTAATCCTACATAAGGTGTGACCTCTTTTTGCCACAAAGTCTTCAGCGGACGTTTGACTCTCCTAATGGTCAATAATTTTTAGTTTACGACAATGTTCTTCTTCCTGGTTTTGGGCCGACGCATGTCAGCTACGTAACCCACACATGGTGTAATTGCTGTAGCCTAAAATTCATTATGTCCACTGAAAGACTTTCTTGTTTGCATCAAAAACTTTGAGGATATTACAGCACTATGGATCATGAGGAAAAATTTTACTAAATAGTAGTGCTGTCAGTCTATCAAAATTTTGAATCGTGATTAAATTAATCGCACATTTTGAAAGTTCTGAAATTTGACACTATATATAATTTTTCCTGTTAAAATTCATTTTTTTCCATCTTAGGAATGAAAACAAATGTAACAATATATTTCTTTATTTTTTTCTCCCCAATTTGGAATGCCCAATTCCCAATGCGATCTAGGTCCTCGTGGTGGCGTAGTGACTAGCCTCAATCTGGGTGACGGAGGACGAATCTCAGTTGCCTCCGTGTCTGAGACAGTCAATCCGCGCATCTCTTTACGTGGCTTGTTGAGCACGGCATCCACGCACAACTCACCACATGCCCCACCGAGAGCGAGAACCACATTAAAAGCGACCATGAGGAGGTAAACCCATGTGACTCTACCCTCCCTAGCAACCGGGCCAATTTGGTTGCTTAGGACACTTGGCTGGAGTCACTCAGCACGCCCTGGATTCGAACTCGCGACTCCAGGGGTGGTAGTCAGCGTCTTTACTCGCTGAGCTAACCAGGCCCCCAATATATTGCTTTATTAACAATTTCCCAACGAAGCCTTCCACAGAATAAAGACAGAAATGCACTAAAATATAACCAATTCAAGTAAAATTAAGTTTCCCAAAGTCTAAGTGGGAGTTTGACTAATTGAAAGAAACTCAAACTTGTAAACTCAAATCCTCTAAAATCTACCGGTAGACTGTGGCTATCCACTTTTCTACCGCAATCGTGAAGCCGCGTTCATGATTCGCGTCAGGGCCACATGAAGACCACATGAACAGTGTTGCAGACAAAAACGTCTTATTCTGCATTTTGATGAGAGTTAAGACTTGACGTGCTTCTGTGGTAATTAAAATGTACATACATAAAATGTACCTACATAGGCTAAAAAATACTTGATTTCTTTTGAAGTCCCATCTGGGCTTGTTTTGTACATCAAATAGCATTAAGAGGTCCTTTATCATTTGATCACAGAAGCGCTGTCATGTGTGTGCAGAGATTCTTTAATTTACTGAGATAAGAACCTTTGCGGCTCTATCATAGGAGAAAGTGTAATGGTCAACTAGCGTGTTACGACATAACCGCCCATAGAATGTCTAAGGACCACCACATTATACTATTTAATGCTAAGCTTGTACACTACTTGGTAGAAGGGCTCTGGTGTGTGTGTTGTGAAGTGTGCGTTTGTGCAATGACTCTGGGCAAACACATTACAAAGACACACTTCCAACAAATGTTTATGCTGCGTTAATCGCAATTAAGAAAAATGAACGTGTTAAACTATAATCACAAGCGTTAACACATTAATTTCCGAGTTGCTGTTGTGTTCAGTCAATAGCTGTATTGCATTCTCAGTGCCGGTTTGTTCATTATACAACAACAGCATATTAGCCGGATAGCTAGCTAGTGGCTATCTGGCCTCTGGTTTACATGACAGCAGGGCTAGGTCGCCGCTAGCCAGCTAATACTTCCTAACCAGCTGATTCATGACTGTGATTCAGTTAGCTAGTTGTGTGTATAACTTTGTCGAACTGCTTGCGTTTTTGGCGACACACAAATTATCGTCTAGATGTACTGTATACCATAGGCTAAACATCTAAAATTATTCGATAGAGATTGTTTTATCCCCCGGTCCCCTGGTTGAGAACCACTGCTCTAGACAGTCATCTTTTTACTGCTGCACCACATCTGGCTGTTTTTCAGTGTCTCATGCAGCCATGTTTTTTGAAGACGGCCTCTCAAGTTAAAGAACAACAACTTAAAAGTGCCCAGGGACACCTGTATTCTGTTCCATTCCTTGTGCAGCTTTTTTAATGCAAGAACGCCTTCTGTCTGAACACCCACTTTGGGTGAGGAGGGGAAAACTCACATTTGAAGCATACTGTTGGTTGCATTGATGAGGATAGGGTTGTGGATCTCCTTCAAGATCAGCATGGCACACATTTCATGAGCCTTCACACACAGACAAAAGTTACCAATAAAGCACAACATTTCTGAAATCAGATCAAAAGATCATTGTTAAGCTTGAATAAAGAACTATGTTATTACCTTGCTGCAGGCAAGATGTAGGGCAGTGTTCTTGTTCACATCCAGCAGAGCCAGGTCAGCTTTGGCTCTGTGCAGCAGCAAGGCTGCATTGACCAACAACAGAAATAGAAGTCACACATTTCAAAATTGACATCATTTCATTCAGCATGGTGCAAAAAAAAAAAAAAAAAAAAAAAAAAAAGGATATTCACAACAGAAATTTTTATTTTTTATCCCAATTCCATTACCTTTCCAGGCCTGGAAAACACAATTAAAAAAATTCCCTGATACGTCCAGGTTTTCCATTTATATGCTCAAAAGACCAACTTTTAAGAGTTAATAAGTCTCCTTTATTAAGATTTTTTAACCAGTGTTCCTAACATCAACATGATGTCATGGTTTGTTGATATCTTTGAATTAACAATGTAGCTTTTCTTAAGTACTACCGGTACAGAGACACTTGGGAAATAAGAACCATACTTTACTGTCTACATATTGTCTAACGAATAATCACACAAGTCTAGATTTGAAACAGACTTCTAGACTGGCTCTTACCCACGGCACCACTTTGGCCATGGTCAGCGGCCACCATCAGTGCAGAACGCCCTGAGTGGTCCACAGCGTTGATGTCAGCTCCGTGCCGCAGAACCAGCTGCAGCCCAACCACATCCTCAGTGACTGCAGCCGCATGGAGTGGGGTCCTAGCAGCAGAACACAGTCAATTATGTGTGCAATCCACAACTGCTAAGGCTGGCTGCCCATAACCGATCATGTCCTCAAACATATGGAGTGCTGTATATTAATTAATGTATGCTACTATTAAGGTACAGTTCTTAGAAAGCCAATATGGCTCTTAGCTAATATATAACTGGTGTAATGCTTTTCCAAGTAAGAACTATTTAACCGGCACAAACCTTCCTTTGGCATCCCTGATGTTTACCAACAAATTACAAACACTGGATTCCAACAGCAGCTCTGCAGAACCACTATGGCCATTAATGCTGCAACAGAATAACACAAACAGATAGAACACCATTATACAGATTGACATTTTATGGGGTTACAAAATGAAAACCCAGACAATACACTCTGGTACATAAGACAGTTTTGGTTTAGATAATATCAGGGACTAACACACATTTAATTAGAGGTAGAATACTCACAGAGCACAGTGCAGTGGGGTGAAGGGGTTTCCCTCCTGGATACTACATGGTTTGAGTTCAAGTAAAACGTCCAAACAGTCTTCATGACCTGTTGTTTTACAAGCAAAAGAATGTCACTTATATAAAATATTTTGCATTTCCTCAATGCACTTTTAGTAAGATGAAAAAGCCACTGAAGGACGAAAGGTTTGACATCTTACCGTGATAGGCTGCCCAATGTGCGGGTGTGTAGCCGTGGCGGTCAGTGATTGGGTCGTGGGGATAGGAGTGGTCAGCAGCAGAAAGCAGATTGGAGAGAATGTCAACATGGCCACAGGAAGCAGCCAGATGGACTGCGGTTCGCCCCTGAAAATCTCTGCTCAGGGCCAAGACATTGTGGGACAACAGGGCGGTTACACAGTCCTCCCGACCCATTACAGCCTACAAAAACAGGCCTGGTTAGAAACCCTATTTGAATATAAGGACACAACACATACAGTGCATCCGGAAAGTATTCACAGTGCTTCACTTTTTCCACATTTTGTTATGTTACAGCCTTATTCCAAAATGGATTCAATTCATTATTTTCCTCAAAATTCTACAAACAATACCCCATAATGACAACGTGAAAGAAGTTTGTTTGAAATCTTTGCAAATTTATTGAAAAAAAAAAAAAAGAATCACATGTACACAAGTATTCACAGCCTTTGCTCAATACTTTGTTGAAGCACCTTTGGCACCAATTACAGCCTCAAGTCTTTTTGAGTATGATGCTACAAGCTTGGCACACCTATTTTTGGGCAGTTTCTCCCATTCTTCTTTGCAGGACCTCTCAAGCTCCATCAGGTTGGATAGGGAGCTTCGGTGCACAGCCATTTTCAGATCTCTCCAGAGATGTTCAATCGGGTTCAAGTCTGGGCTCTGGGTGGGCCACTCAAGGACATTCACAGAGCTGTCCCGTAGCCACTCCTTTGTTATCTTGGCTGTGTGCTTAGGGTTGTTGTCCTGTTGTAAGATGAACCTTCGCCCCAGTCTGAGGTCCAGGGCGCTCTGGAGCAGGTTTTCATAAAGGATGTCTCTGTACATTGCTGCATTCATCTTTCCCTCGATCCTGACTAGTCTCCCAGTTCCTGCCGCTGAAAAACATCCCCACAGCATGATGCTGCCACCACCATGCTTCACTGTAGGGATGGTATTGGCTAGGTGATGAGCGGTGCCTGGTTTCCTCCAGCCTTTCAGGCCAAAGAGTTCAATCTTTGTTTCTCATGGTCTGAGAGTCCTTCAGGTGCCTTTTGGCAAACTCCAGGCGGGATGCCTCTGTCATGTGCCTTTTACTGAGGAGTGGCTTCCGTCTGGCCACTCTACCATACAGGCCTGATAGGTGGAGTGCTGCAGAGATGGTCGTTCTTCTGGAAGGTTCTCCTCTCTCCACAGAGAAACGCTGGAGCTCTGTCAGAGTGACCATCGGGTTCTTGGTCACCTCCCTGACTAAGGCCCTTCTCCCGATCGCTCAGTTTGGCCAGGCGGCCAGCTCTAGGAAGAGTCCTGATGGTTCCAAACTTCTTCCATTTACGGATGATGGAGGCCACTGTGCTCATTGGGAGCTTCAATACTGCAGAAATGTTTTTGTACCCTTCCCCAGATCTGTGCCTCGATACAGTCCTGTCTCAGACAATTCCTTGGACTTCATGGCTTGGTTTGTGCTCTGACATACACTGTTAACTGTGGGACCTTATATAGACAGGTGTGTGCCTTTCCAAATCATGTCCAATCAGCTGAATGTACCACAGGTGGACTTCAATCAAGTTGTAGATACATCTCAAGGATGACCAGTGGAAAGAGATGGGTGCAAGGATGCACCCGAGTTCAATTTTGAGTGTCATGGCTGTGAATACTTATGTACGTGTGATTTTTTTTTCATTTTTTATTTTCAATAAATTCGCAAAGATTTCAAACAAACTTCTTTCACGTTGTCATTATGGGGTATTGTTTGTAGAATTTTGAGGAAAATAATGAATTTAATCCATTTTGGAATAAAGCTGTAACATAACAAAATGTGGAAAAAGTGAAGCGCTGTGAATACTTTCCAGATGCACTGTAGTTAAATGTCTCCAGCATCTCACCCCTCTGTGTAAGGCTGTTCTTCCTCTCCTGTCTCCCATGTCAGGACAAGCTCCTCTCTCCAGCAGCAGATGAATGCAGTCAGTGTGTCCCCCCAGCACTGCCAGCATCAATGGAGTTCTATGGAGAAGAACATTTTAATAATGCAAATGTGATTTAATACAGTTTTGATCATTTATCATCAGTGTTCGGGAATGTTACATTTAAAAGTAGCATATTACATTATTCCCAAGTACCTAACTGCATTATATTGTTAAGTTTTATAGAAAGTGTCGCATTGTCTCTACTTTTTCCTTGCCGTAAACTGGCAAGGGTTTCTTTTTCAAGTGCTATGCTTGGCTTATTTTTTAACCACCAGCATAGTTGCACTGTATTGACTACTACACAGTATAGTTGCACCACTTGCAGCACAGACAGCTTTGCTGGCTATAACAAAAGCAATCTAGTTTGGTTGCGTTGTGCAACTCGCAGTGGGTACGCCTACACAATTATGGGAAATGGTAGGGAGAGGTTTTCATTTGTATTTTCCAGTAGATAAAATCAATCATTTTTGTTGTTGTCCTAAATTTGTAAGCATATACAACTGATTCTGTTCACACCAGCTCCCTCCAAAAAGTTTTACTGTTCAAAAGCTCCCTCCTAGTAAACAGCGCTGCACTTCCGGGTGTGTTGCGCATGCATCCCTTCTCGTGTGAACATGCCAACGCCAATACGTCATACGAGAGACTGCATGACCTCAGCCCTCTCGTGAACGTGCATACTGTTGCTTAACGATTATTTATAGTTCAAAATTGCTTAAATATTGATATTTTTCGCACCAAAAGCGATCGTATCCCTTTATAAGGCATTCATTTAACCACTGGAGTCGTATGGATGACGTTAAGGCTGATTGTCTGTGCTTTTTGGAGCATCAAATATCGTGTTACCATCCACTTCCATTACAAGGACCTACTGAGCTGAGATATTTTTCTATTTTTCTTAAAATGTGTTCTGCTGAAGAAAGGAAGTCATATACATCTGGGATGGCATGAGGGTGAGTAAATGAGTTACCCAAGACTGTTTGTTAATAATGAATGCAAATCAACAAGAGTAAAAATGTGTAGAAAAAAGACAAGGAAAAATATGTAAGAGCTATCAGCTCATACGTACTGTCCCTCCTTGTCTCTAACATTAACCAGGTCAGCTCCTCCCTCACTACAGAGCAGTACTCGCAGACATTCTGAATGGCCATTGGCAGCTAACCAACAAAAAAACAAAGTAATCTGTCAAACACCCACACTTGAAAACAAAGATTATTTTCATAAACCAATTCATAAACACTGTGTACCTGCAACATGAAGAGGGCCCCATTTGCTGCGGTGCTCGGTGAGCAGGCAAGATGCTGATTGGCTGAGCAGGAGTTCCAAGCAGCGGGCGTGTCCTCTCTGAGAGGCCACGTACAGCACAGAGCGCCCCACCGGGTCACACGCATCTACACATGCTCCAGACTCCAGTAACACGGTAACACATTCCCAGTGACCTGACTCCACCTGACAGGTGAGATAAAGTGGAAAGGTAATTTCAGTGACTGCTAATTATATTTTAAAATTATCAGCCACTTTTATGTTTAGTAAAATTGCACCCCAGGACACATCTACAGTTAATGATAAACATTCACTTTTTTTTAAGCAAATAAAACAGTGTAAAACACTGCAAATTAGCTTTTCTGTTTATCATCTTACTAAATTATTAAATAAAATAAAAAAAATGCTGGCATTGTAAAACATCATTTACACTCTGTCAGCAAACTTGTATCATTGTAACGAAATTGCAATCAAACACATACAAAGCAAATGCTAGCATTGCAAATTTAATTTTTTACATGTCTCTTTGAGCATCAGGCAACAGAATGCCTTTATGGTCAGAAGTCCATAAAGATATCAAGAAGGAATATCCCAATTCCGACTTAGAATTTAACACAGCTTAAGCAGACGTTTTGTTCGTACCGCTAGGTGAAGTGGGCTGACGAGCTCGTTGCTTTCCTTGTCTCCCAGAGTGTTAAAGCACATCTCCAAAAGCTACAGAATCAGTAAGAGAAGGTGCATCAATAGTTTTTACTGTGATAAAAATTACGCTAAAAATCACAGTGGACGATGTAAGAGTGAAAGGACAATCTCACCAGCTCCAGGTTCTGTTTGTTGCCGTGGGCCGCAGCGTAATGCACAGCACTGTATCCTTTAGTGTTGCACAGAGATGGATCAGCACCATTATCCAACAAATGCTCTACACACCTACAGAAATTATAGATTACATCAACATTTATATAACAACTACATGTTAAGTGTGAAAGGATATTAGTCAGTGTTCTGGACCCAAATGCAGCTTATAAAACACAGTAAAATGGACAACCTGTACCCATGATTTCAGCCTAGCGTTTCACATATATAGACATTTACATATTCTTTATGTAACTTATATACAGTATATAAAACTTATTTATACACAACTCTGTGTAATCCTAATAATAACTGAATTAACCAAAACATATAAAACAACCACACTTCTCAGAAAGAATACAGGAAAAAAACAATTACTGTGAATTCATCTCTTGCACTTATTACAGACAAATCCACTGAAACGCTAGTAAACTAAAAGGAGAAAGAAGGGAAACAGGATTTGAAAATGTTGCAAGCCAGATTCGAACTCATGATGCCACACAAGCGGCACCGCAAAATGGGTTGGAATGTGCGCTAACCGTTAAACCATGGCTCGGACATGAAATTATTTTCAGGAATCATTCAAATTTGTCCCAATTAAAGTGGACTTACAGGAATGATTCCTTCTCCCCATCCTCTTGGCTCTGATGAGTGCTGGCATGGAGTCGGTCCGTTCTGAGAAAGACAACCGGGCATCAGTAATGCTGTTCACACTACGATACCAAAGAATGGTAATATTTAAAACATGCCAAAAATCTCTGCAGGTCTGTGGGAGTGCGTTTCACCTGCAGAACGCAGTAGATGCTGCAGAGTAGTGCAGAGGTGTACAGCCCGAGCGATCACGCTCATTGACCTCTGCCCCAGCTCCCACCAGCACGACCACACACTGATACCTCCCGTTAGCAGCCGCATAGTGTAAAGGAGTCCTGATGGAGAAATACATTATAAATCATCAGCATGAATCTAATATACATGTAGACTCCTTTTGATATGACTAAAGTAACCTGCTTAAAAGAACAAAACGACAATTTGTACCTTCCAAACTTGTCCTTCTTATTCATGTCAGCTCCACTGCTTAAGAGCAGGTTGAGACATTCAATATTTCTGAGTGAGAGAATACAGGAGAGGAAAAAAAATTGAATATTATACTATACTATTATTTAAAATTATACTAACTACAAACTTAAAAGTACAAATAAGTCACATTTTTTAAACTGAATTAATCCAGTCTCAAACGAATCCATTTATGGGCATCAACATTAGCAATCTACTTATACGGATCTTAAAAGTTTTAGCTTTAATGTTAACGTTACATAACTTTTTCCAACTCCCCAGTCTGCAAATGGATGGACAATAAAACAGTCCCACCCCAAAGTGTTTACACCTTTCAGTGGAATCAACCTAAAAATAACTTCTAGTTGACATATAAAAAAATCATTTCACCTTTAATGAAAAAATCCTGTCTGTTGAGTAATTTCAGCTAAATGTAACAACTGAAATGACCTTGGATAGCATTACTACATATAAAGTTAGGGACACTTGATATAAAGTAGGGCAGTGGATTTTTAAATAGCTCATTCTAAGTAGAGCTGCGGTCTCACCCTCCAGAGGCAGCAGCGTGTAGACAGGTCCTCCCAAAGTTGTCTGGGGTGTTGATGTCAAATCCAGCCGAGAGAACGTGCTCTTTACTCATTGACAACACAATGCTGTAAAGCTGACCTGAAAAAAAAAAAAGAGACAGTCATTGTGATGATTAGGTAGAGGGGTCTATGCAGTCATCTTTCAAGACAGTAAATTTCTTTCATCACATTCCAAGTAGGTCAGAAGTTTCCATACACTTAGTATGTTAGTATTTGGTAGCATTGCATTTAAATTGTTTAACTTGGGTCAAACATTTTGGGTAGCCAAAAGACAAGCTTCTCACAATAAGTTGCTGGAATTTTGTCCCATTCATCCAGACAGAACTGGTGTCAGGTTTGTAGGCCTCCTTGCTCATAAATGATTTTTCAGTTCTGCCCACAAATTTTCTATCAGATTGAAGTCAGGGCTTTGTGATGGCCACTCCAATACCTTGACTTTGTTGTCCTTAAGCCATTTTGCCACAAATTTGGAGGTATGCTTGGGGTCATTGTCCATTTGAAAGACCCATTTGCAAGACCCATTTGCGACCGTGCTTTAATTTCCTGGCTGATGTCTTGAGATGTTGCTTCAATATATCCACATAATTTTCCTTCCTCGTGATGCCATCTATTTTGTGAAGTGCAGCAGTCCCTCCTGCAGCAAAGCACCCCCACAACATGATGCTGCACCCCCCCATGCTTCACGGTTGGGATGGTGTTCTTTGGTTCACAAGCCTCACCCTTTTTCCTCCAAACATTATGATGGTCATTATGGCCAAACAGTTACATATTTGTTTCATCAGACCAGTGGACATTTCTCCAAAAAGTAAGACCTTTGTTCCCATGTGCACTTGCAAACTGCAGTCTGGCTTTTTTATGGTGGTTTTGGAGCAGTGGCTTCTTTATTGGTGAGCAGCCTTTCAGGTTATGTCAATATAGGACTCGTTTTACTGTGGATATAGATACCTGTCTACCTGTTACCTCCAGCATCTTCACAAGGTACTTTGCTGTTGTTCTGGGATTGATTTGCACTTTTCGCACCAAACTACGTTCATCTCTAGGAGACAGAATGCGTCTCCTTCCTGAGTGGTATGATGGCTGCGTGGTCCCATGGTGTTTATACTTGTGTACTATTGTTTGTGCAGATGAACGAGATACCTTCAGGCGTTCGGAAATTGCTCCCAAGGATGAACCAGACTTGTGGAGTTCCACAATTTTTTTTCGGAGGTCTTGGCAGATTTCTTTTGATTTTCCCATGAGGTCAAGCAAAGAGGCACCGAGATTGAAGGTAGGCCTTAAAATACATCCACAGGTACACCTACAATTGACTCCAATTAGCCAATCAGAAGCTAATTGGCTAACTGCCTAAAGGCTTGACATCATTTTCTGGAATTTTCCAAGCTGCTTAAAGGCACAGTTAACTTAGTGTATGTAAACTTCTGACCCACTGGAATTGTGATATAGTCAATTAAAAGTCAAACAATCTGTCTGTAAACAATTGTTGGAAAAATTACTCATGTCATGCACAAAGTAGATGTCCTAAACGACTTGCCAAAACTATAGTTTGCTAATATGAAATCTGTGGAGTGGATAAAAAATTAGTTTTAATGACCTCAACCTAAGTGTACGTAAGCTTCTGACTTCAACTGTAAATAACATGGTACATAAATATGGTAATCATTCAGTACGATGGTATATATCAAAGTACCACAGTATTACCATCTATTAACATAATTATACCAAGGTACCACCACATAATACGGATTAAGCATTGAAAGGACCACTTCTTTAACAAATATCGTTGTTCTGGGGGCCTGGGTAGCTCAGCAAGTATTGACGCTGACTACCACACCTGGAGTCGCGAGTTGGTATCCAGGGTGTGCTGAGTGACTCCAGCCAGGTCTCCTAAGCAACCAAATTGGTCCAGTTTCTAGGGAGGCTAGAGTCACATGGGGTAACCTCCTCGTGGTCATGATTAGTGGTTCTCGCTCTCAATGGGGCGCGTGCTAAATTGTGCGTGGATTGCGAAGAGTAGCATGAGCCTCCATATTCTGGGAGTGTTCGCAGTGTCATGCACAATGAGCCACGTGATAAGATGCACGGATTGACTGTCTCAGGAGCGGAGGCAACTGAGACTTCTCCTCCACCACCTGGATTGAGGTGAGTAACCGTGCCACCACGAGGACCTACTAAGTACTGGGAATTGGGCATTCCAAATTGGGGAGAAAAGGGGATTAAAAAATTATTATAAAAAAAAAACAAAAAAACAATTGTTCTATTTTTTGGCTCTCACTGCAATTGGTCTCTTGGAAGAGAGGAATAGTGTGTACCTGAGGAAAGTAGCTTACGACAACAGTCAGAGGACCCGTAAAGCACAGCTAAGTGTAGAGGGAACATCCCATGAATTCCTTGTCTGTAGGAAGAGAGGAAAATAAAGAATTATTTAATTACAAACACCACCAGGAGAGATAAGATGCAAACTGGCATTAGGTTACTTCCACCTTTATTGTATATGCCAATTCCTTGTCCCTCATTTACATGAAAAGCGCAAGTCATTGCAAAGCTTAAGAACAAAATCATGGTTCTTTACCTGGCTGTGTCAGCACCATTTGTCATTAAGGTGCTGATAAGCAGCTCGTGGCCATACTTAGCAGCAACATGAAGAGGAGTATTGCCATATCTGTCCACACAATCTATCTCCCCACCTGAGGAAAGAACAAGAAGGATAAAAAACAAAATAAAAATTAGTGATAGGCCGATATTGGCCAGGCTGGATAAAGAGCTGATATTTGGCTATTTTAAAATTATTGACATTGGATGATAACTGCACTCATTTGGACACTATATCAACATAATGTAAAATCTACATAAACATACATATATACACAATCACTTAGCAATTAGGAACACCTGTACATCTACTTATTCGTGCGATTATCTAACCAGCCAATCGTATGGCAGCAGTGCAATGCACAAAATCATGCAGATACGGGTCAGGAGCTTCAGTTAATGTCCACCTCAACCATAAGAATGGGCAAAAAATGTGATCTCAGTGATTTCGGCAGTGGCATAATTGTTGGTTGGTTAGAGTACTTCTGTAACTGCTGATCTCCTGGGATTTTCAGTTTACTCAGAATGGTGCCTTAAAAAAAATCCAGTAAGCGGACATTCTGTGGATGGAAACACCTTGTTGATGAGACCGGTCAATGGAGAATGGCCAGACTGATTCGAGCTGATAGAAAAGCCATGGTAACTCAGATAACCACTCTGTACAATTGTAGTGAGCAGAATTGCATCTCAGAATGCACAACATGTCGAACCTCGAGGTAGAAGCAGAAGACCACGTCGGGCACCTTATTAGGACCACAGGTGTTCCTAATAAAGTGCTAAGTGAGTGCATATATATTAGTGTCAGCATCTGCAACTGGAAAAACCCATATCGGTAAACCACTAGACATATTACAAAAGATACTTAAAATTGGGTGGAAAAAGAAAGGGGCAGCAGAACAAACCATTCTGAATGAGGATCTGAGAGCGAGTGAAACGTCCATGAATGGCTGCCATGTGCAAAGGGCTTTTCCCTTCTTTACTCTGGAGAAAAGAGAAGGTAAATTCAGAAACACTAGCAAAGCTACCTAACTTGAAACACCAGCACAAGTCTCATGATTTATTGCCTAAAAATTACAGACCTGCATGTTGACATCAGCACCGTTGTTGACCAGCAGCTCCAGGCAGAGAGCCCCGTTAGTGGACACAGCAGCCAGGTGCAGGGGCGTGTAGCCACGGTGGTTGGGCTGGTTGACATTAGCCCCACGATTGACCAGCTCATTGGCTACAGCTTCCTGTCCTGTGTAGCAAGCCACATGGAGAGCAGTGTTTCCAAAGGCATTAGGCTCATCAATCTGAGAAAGAAGCACATAGTATACAATGAGCTTTTAACTAAGGAAATTAAAAATCAACTCTACTAAATTCATTTAAAACTTCCCTTGCCTTATTGTGCAAGATTCATCAGTACACATTATTCTAAAGAAAAAGAAAGATTATGAATACAATAATTATCAAAATTTAATAAGCTTATTGACCTCTAAAATAATTTTTTTCTTCTGCTGATTTATTTAACATATTAATCAATAATATAATAACCTAACATGTTTCCATCCAATCAAATCTTGCTCGGGTGCGTCTCTCAATTAAGAATAGAGATGTGTACTTAAGGCCCGAACAGTGTGTAGCAGAATTGTGTTATTAAACCTCCAAAGAGTACTCACCTCAGCTCCATTGCGTAACAGGTACTTGACCACATCGACGTGGCCACTGGCAGCAGCAGCGTGGAGAGGGGTGTATCCCCGTTTATCCTTACAGCTCTTATCAGAGCCCTGAGACACCAGCAGCTTAACCACCTCCAGATGTCCTGAAAGACACAAAAACTGCAGTCTTAATGGAACTACCAAGAATCACTATTCAGTAAAGTTCAGGGTTCCCACCCTTTTTGACCAGTGACTTTTTCGGTAATTTGTGATATCAAGAAACCACTTAAAAAAAAATCTATTTGATTTAGACTTATTCGATAATGAATCATCCAGACCAACTGGTGAACCATTTCGACCAAATAACTGAAGAACAGGCTCAAAAGAAGTATTCACTCACAAATCAAGATTGTTAATTTTCATGACTTTTCCTTGGCCTGTAAAACTCAATTTTAAAATTCTCTAATATTTCCAGATTTCTCATGATCGTGGGAACCCTGAAAATAGTAAATACACAAAATATAAGGAATATGATTGAGACACAGTACACTGTAAAAGATCTACATCAGGAAGACCACAGTATGGACTCACCAAGGTAAGCGGCCCAGTGAATGGGCTGCCTGTCTTTCTTGTCGCTGGCACTCAGATTGGCTCCCTTGTTCAGCAGCAATTTAACCATCTAGTGTGCAGCAGAAGCACAAAGCAACATTGTGTCCATTTATTAAAACAATCTGCACAGGGAAAATGCTGGTTGTCCGATATAATAAATCATATTTGTGATCTACACAACAAAATTGTGCTTCTCTTCTAAACTTGTTTTCGATTAATGTAATTCTCTAAAATGTGCACTCAACTAGATTATATTATGTAGGGTGAATGTCAACCAATCAAGTATGTTAAACAACATGGGCAAGGGGATTTGTAGTTCCACGTATGCTCTGCATGGGACTTGATGCAGAGTGTGAACATTTTGAAATTAAGTGTTATTTTATACATTTTTGAGCAAGATGACAAAAAAGGGAGACTTAGAGTTAAATGTTATTTTGGGATTTAAAATCGATTCTGTTATGCTGGGTTTCCATTGTGGTGAAGAGTGGAGCTTTGGCTTAGGTTGAGGACAGGTACACAAAACAACATGCTGTATGTTGCTTTACTCAAGGAGCAATTACAACTTAAGTCCAAATTATACTTCGGTCACAGGTGAACGGCGAGCATCCGAGTACAGGACACGTGGCGCAAATCTTGTCATTAGCAGAGTGCTCGAGCACTGAATGCGCACAAGTGTATCCATCTTCATTTTCTCTTAACTCTTTAAATATGACAAAGAATAACTTTTAAATTATGTCACATATCATATTATTAAACGGAAGGTATAAAGGGTAAACTGAAAGAACTTGTTTAATGTGAAACTTTGTGGAAATGCTCTTTAATGTATTCCTGAAGGTGTTGGTACAATTTCTGCTTTTTCAATAATAATTAAAAAAAGATATAAATGTTAAGATAAACATTTCTCTTTTCTGTTTTCTCCAGTTAGCTTACAAGCTAATCATTAGCTTATTAGCTTAGCATACTGCTGGCTTCTTCTTTCCGCTTTCATAAAATTTCTCATCACTGTCGCCACCTAGTGATTAGGGCTGGGCCGATTCATCAACGTAATCGACGTCATCAATTACAGAAATACGTCGATTTGCATAACGTGTGTCGGCGCATCGCAATGGAGAAATTAAAATGGCAGTGCTTGGTTTAAGTATGGATTCCCCGAAGAACAAGCTGCAGCTAAAAAAACTCACCTATGGTCATCTAAAGCGTGGGAGTATTGTAGCCAGAGACCCAACAGTGTGGTGCTGTGTAAGCTATGCAAATTTGAAATGGCTTATCACAGCAGTGCAACCGCCATGAACGAACACTTGAAGCGAAAGCATCCCAGAGCGCTTTGTCAAGACAGCACCGTAAGTCCTGTTTACTTTTTGTCCCCACCCAAGCATGACAACACGTGTTTCTGTTTGTACTAGTCACTTTAAACTGATTTTCTAAATGTTTCCTCATCGCCCCCATGTTAAAAGTAATTTCTGCACTGCTGCTAACGTAGGGTGACCATACGTCATCTTTTTCCCAGACATGTCCTCTTTTTCGGACTTTAAAAAAGCGTACAGCCGGGATTTCTAAATTTGCGAAAATGTCCGGGATTCGGCTTTAGTTGCATTATAATGTGCATTTGGTCTAATACTTCATTGTGTGTGCGCACATATTTGCATTGCTTTAACCCCTCTTTGTGCTCCTTCTCGCACACCAATTGGTCAATTATAAGAGGCTTGCAGAAACTATTGGCCAAATTCCTGCCTGTCAATCTCTCCGCGAACGTGCAAATCGCTGTTGTGTTCGGCATCAAACAGTTGCTTGACAGGAGCAGCAAATGACAGCTGAGTGGAAACAATGCCCAAACGAAAGTGCAAATTTACAGAAGATTTGCGCAAAATTCCCATGCTTTCGTCTAGGTCGAGATCCGTGGGAAGCAGAATGTATGACATGTAAAGCTGGCACTTATGTGTCAGATGCTAATAAAGGTACAAGTGATTTAGAAGCACACATTAGCTCTGCAAAGCATAAAGGGTCAGCAAAAGGTGAAAGTTCATCAGATAAATTAACGGACTACTTTTTGCGACCAGGTAAAATTGTTATCACATTGCTTCATTTTCCATGGCCATTCAAAATAATACTAATAGCTAATTAAGGTACACTTATGACATCAAATATTTTATTTTAGTACATGGACATTCAAAAGAATGTTGGAATTTTTTATTTATTTATATATATTTATGTTATGCTAATAGAGTGTCTTTTCCACTGTATTAAAGTTTGCATTCATAGTAACACTGTTTTTTGTTGCAGAATAATGCCCTGCAGTGCACACTTTGTTTCTTGTACATTTGTTTGTGTTTAAGAGAAGATGATTTAATAAAATATTGAAATATAAATGAGACAAGTTATTTATATTTATTTTGGGTTAATTAACTGTTATATTAATCAAGCAATAATTATAAAAAATCTTTAGAATAATCAGCAAATTAGTCGTTAGATTAATTGACTAATCGGAAAAAGAATTGTTAGATTAATCGATAAAAAAATAATCGTTAGGTGCAGCCCTACTAGTGATACAGCGTTATGATTCAATTCAAAAGAACTTTAATTTGTGGTATATACATTTTTTTTTTTTTTTTACAAACTTTTCATTTTAAAATCTTTATGGTTAGGTTTAGAGTTATAGATAAGTGTAGGTGTATGGTTGCTGCAGGACTCTAAATAAACACAACAAACAGTGTATGAATGTGGCATCCAACTGTTCCAAGATTTGGCTGGTTATTTGGAGAGGGCGTAACATGTAGTGGGCATGTCTTGTAGTAGTCTTGCAGGATGCAGACAGACCCCTCAACTCGTGCAGCCTGATTTTTCTAACCACGCGTCTTTGAACGTGCAGAATGCGCATTTGCGAGTTTTTGCACTAATTAGTGGGTCCACAAGGTGGCAACACTTATATTTTGAGCCGTTATGGTCACAAAGCAGCACTAGAAGATGTAATTGCTACTAAACATCAAGAGATGAAGGTAAAAACAACAACAGTGAATGTGCAAGTCAAGAGCGCTTGTGTGAGGTGCTGCTTTGTGACTCAAAGCGCTTTACATAGAATAGGGGGAATCTCCTCAACCACCACCAGTGTGCAGCATCCACCTGGATGATGCGACAGCAGCCATCGTGCACCAGAACGCCCACCACACACTAGCTATTGGTGGAGAGGAGAGTGATGTAGCCAATTCAGGGATGGAGATTATTAGGAGGCCATGATATATAGGGGCCAGTGGGGGGAATTTGGCCAGGACACTGGGATTATACCCCTACTCTTTACGAGAAGTGCCCTGGGATTTTTAATGACCACAGACAGTCAGGACTTTGGTTTAACATCTCATCCGAATGACAGTGCTTTTTTTACAGTATAGTGTCCCCGTCACTATACTGGGGCATTAGGACCCGCACAGACCACAGGGTGAGCACCCCCTGCTGGCCTCCCTAATACCACTTCAAGCAGCAACCTTGGTTTTCCCCAGGAGGTCTCCCATCCAGGTACTGGCCAGGCTCAACCCTGCTTAGCTTTAGTGGGCAACCAGGCAAGAGCTGCTGGGTGATATGGCTGCTTTTCTTTCATAAGAAAAGCATACCCAACCTAAACCTCTATACACTACAGAACATGGAACTGAATTGTTCACCCAAAGATGAAAATTCTGTCATTTACTCACCCTCTAGTCCTTCCAAACCTGTATGAGTTTCTTTGAATGAACAAATATACAGCAGAATGTCCAATCTGCTCTTTACCATTCAATAATTTGTCAATGATGACCACGGCTGTCAGGCACAAAGCTTATCATACGGCTTCAGAAGACTTGGAATATGATACACAAGTCATATGAATTACTTAGACAATGCTTTTTTGTCCTTTATGGAGCTTGACAGCCCCTGGTCCCCATCCACCGTCATTGTATGGAAGAGAGCAGCTTGGAAATTCTGCTAAACTTCACTTTTATTGTTCTACGGAAGAAATAAATGCATACAGGTTTGGAATTGGAACGACATAAGAGTGAGTAAATGATGACTAAATTTTCATCTTTGGATGAAGAATAACTTTAAAGTTGCTTAATGTGTCACTACAGCAAACATATCAAAATGAGGACCGGTGACAACAATGCCTATGCCTAGATGCAGTGAAGGTTGCAACTGGAAGTATCAATATTAGCTCTGCCAGTAACTCTGCCAGTTAGCTCTGTGTCTAAAAGATGTTAAGAGCTAAAGTGGACTGACCTCACAATTAACAGGGCCATTAATTCACCAGAATGCATTAGATGACTAATTTCCACCCCATGGTCTTACCTCCTGGAATCCGCTCTGAGCAGCGTGATGCAGGGGCGCTCTGCCTGTGCGGTCGGCCATGTTCAGGCTGGTTACATGGGGCAGCAGGGCCTCTACGCAACGCGTGGCCCGGTTGGCTGCCGCAATGTGCAGTGATGTCTGCCAGAACTTGTCCCGTGCGGTCACATCTGCTCCCTTCCTCAGCAGCAGCCCCACAGCCCTCTGGATAAACAAAAGCAATGCTCGAATCACTGTTTGAAATTGTTAAAATGGTAAACAATGGTATGAGTAAGCCGTTACTCAGACTGAGCCTTCATTCAGGCATATGAATCATACGCTCTTTTTACCTCATTTCTGGAAGCAGCTGCTCTGTGCAATGGCGTCAGCCACACGTGGTCCTTTGCATTGACATTCGCACCTTTTAAAAAAGTTTTTTTAAAACAGGTGAAATTTTAGAGAAGCGGAGTAGAAAACAAAGAGAAGAACAGAGAACGAATGAAGTCAATGACGGACTAATATTTAAACAGTAAGGCATGAGAGGCCAAGTGTGGCCAGAGTGCTGATATTTCATATAACAGCACTGAAACGTTTCACTGTTGGCATCACTCTTGTTGTCTGCGTTGCTCGGCGACATGCAACGGCTGATTCCTTTTATGAACCATTTTCGTTGGCAGAGCAAAAACGAACAATATGACCTTTTGCCTACAGCCAAACTATGGCTGCTCAGTTCAAAAGCACTCTTGCTTATGTGATACTGCTTAACCTTTTCGCACGAGAGTTTCTTCTGTACTGACAACCCCCCAGCATGAGTTATTTTATGCGCGTTAATAAAAACAAATCTTACCTTACACTTCACAGCAGATACACTGGAGGACAGGTTACATATTATCAAACATATAATGTGGTTTTTAGACATTTATAACGATTGATTATGATAGATAAGATGCGATCGAGAATGTGCTTACCGGCTATATGCGCTGCCATATTGTTTAGGAGAAGGCTCGAGTGGACTGACTAGTTTGTATATTCTTTGTTTGATGTCAGAAAACATGGCCGCATCAAAACAGTGCGCTCCGATGTTAAAGACCCCCCTCCAGTGAAAATTACGTTTTCAACCTTGTTTACATGTCCATATGGTGTTTTTTTTTTTTTATATGCTAGGAGACATACAATGAGTGAAATCAGCAGTCAACGCCATGGCTGACCATTTTCGCCTTGGAACTGCAGTGTACCAAAGATAATCTCACAAACACGGATTCAGAGAGCCAGGGTTTCATACGTCACAAACCTAAGGAGCCAATCCTGTCAACTTGTTGGGTGGGGATTTCCATATCAAGAACATATGCTACGGCGAAACAAGGGGTATCAGGAGAAGCCAGGTGTAGCTACGTATCGTTATTTTGCAAGACATATTCTGTTTTGGATGCAAAGTTGCAAAAGGACAAATGGTAAGCCTTCACATATTACCAAAGGATCTGAAAATCTGAGATAAATGGGTGCAGTTTATTTGGAAAAATCGTAATGTCCCAGCAAAACTTCCAGAGAAACCTCCGGTTTGCTGTAGTTCCAGAGAACTGTTTTGAACATTTTAGCCAAAAACAGATGGGTTTTGCCACTAAACTTATATTGAAGCCCAATGCTGTTCCATCAATTTATCCTGGGGACACAGCGAGCCCGAGCTGCAGGCGAGCGGTGCAGGGGTGAGTAGAGATGGAGGCGGGGACTAATTTGTATATTCACAGATCCGCGCATACTAAATGAGGCAAAGGTGTGGAGTTATTTCCAAGCCATTTTAAAGCATGAAGGGATTATTTTTCATGGAAAAAAAAAAAAAAACTTTTAAAAATGTAGTTTTGATTAAAAAAAGATGAGTTTTTAGGGGTTAAACCAGTGACTGGAGAGTGACTTTAACAGACTATTTGAGCAGCTGGTTCATTATGACAACTGCTTCTGTCCCTCTTTTGCTGGTAAAATTCTCTCATAATTTACTCAGCCTCATGCCATCCCAGATGTGTATGACTTACTTTCTTCTGCTGAACACAAAGATTTCTGGAAGAATATTTCAGCTCTGTAGGTCCTCCCAATGCAATTGAATGGTGGCCAGATTTTTAAAGCCCCAAAATGCATATAAAGGCCACATAAAAGTATGCATCCAGTGGTTAAATCCATATCTCCAGAAGCGATATGATAGGTGTGGGTGAGAAACAGATCAATATTTAAGCTCTTTTTTACTATAAATTCTCCTCCCTGCCCAGTAGATGGCGATATGCACAAATGTGAATCGCCAAAAACAACAGAAGAATGTGAAAGTGGAGATTGATAGGAAAAACGTACTTAAATATTGATCTGTTTCTCTCCCACACCTATCATATTGCTTCTAAAGACATGGATTAAACCACAGGAGTCAAATGGATTACTTTTATAGTGTCTTTATGTTCCTTTGGAGCTTCAAAATTTTGGTCACCATTCACTTGCATTGTATGTACCTGCAGAACTGAAATATTCTTCTAAAAATCTTTGTGTTCAGCAGAAGAAAGACATAAACATTTGGGATGACATGAAGTTGAGTAAATCTTAAGGAATTTTCATTTTTGGGTTAAATATCCCTTTAACCTGAGCATGACTGGAACCATGTATAGACCAATTCAGCATCCAGAACCAGAATTATCCATTTTATAAACAATAATATAACTGCTTGTAACAGCAGCCGTGTTGTTTTTCTTCATACCTGCATTGATTAGAAGCTCCATTATATGAACATCTCCCAGCCAGGCAGCAGCATGAAGAGGTGTGCGGCGCTCTTGGTCCTGACAACACAGAAAAATATTTTAATAAACAGGTTTTCAACACTGGTGATTTCTTTGAGGCCCATACAGCCCATATCCACAGTCAACTGTAGCATTTGCTCATTTGTACTGTTCTGTGATGACATCCTATATGCAAATGATACACAACTCATGCTCACACCTATAATATGCCACTCAAACCATACCAGTGCATTGACTTCGTCTTTCTTGTGCAAAAATAACTTCACTTCATCTGCATTCCGGTTTAATATGGCCTGGACCAGAGGCGGCTAGAAGAGAGAGGGAGGGGGTAAGCAAGGGTGGATGTTATGACACTGACACAAACATAACATTTACAAAAACCCTTTGTTCGGGCAACCTTTCATTATAGTGCATGACTAAAATATCGTGCGTCGGGTACCAATTGTGAGATCTTGATCGATACAGGCCTATAAGATAAAAATATATATATATATATATTGTCGAAACCGAAAGCATCATTAACGAGATGCAACGAAAAATCCACATTATTGCTGGATATGCGTAAATGGGCAAAAACATGTGTTGAGCTTGTCATACAAAAGTAAATATTTAATTAAAGCAGGAGCGCTTGAGTTATACATGATGATATGGGAGTGCATTTTAAAACATAAATACACAATAGATGTTTTCGTATGCGGCTGCCTGACAACCAGCTCATTGGGCTAGCTGGCTTGCTAACGTCTGGGCGTGATTTAAAAAAAAAAAAAAAAAGAAAAAGGATTATTTATCCTTTCCAACCGCTTTTTTTATTTTTTTTTTTTTTAGCAACCTGGCTTCATTACGTAGCAAATACATGAGGTTTGCAGAACAATGCACAACAGAAAATGTACGTTTTGAGACCAGAAATACGGAGTAATCCATCGTCAGGTTGCTAGCTAACATATCAGGCTCTGCATAGAAGCGCAGTGAACGAACCACAATGTGCGAGATCTACACCATACATAGAGATTTTAAAAAGCTTACCTGGTCTAAAATATTGAGTACCCCCATCTCCCTGTGTCAGTCGGGCCGAAAGTCCCTCATCGGTAAGGAATCGACGCTGGGAAACCAAAACAACAATCTAGTGTTGCGATTACAGACGTGATGAGTGTGTCTTTAGCTTGGTGAGGCAGTTGAAAATAGCGACACCAGCGTGATGGACGCCTGCGGCAACGACTTTCAAAATAAAAGTCCGAGTGGCATTGTTGTATGACAGTGTTTCCCAACTAGTGTGCTGTGGAAAATTAATCAAATTCCACAAAATAAATAAATACCGTTTTTTTCCGGAAAATAAATCGCAGATTTTTTTCACCATCTGAAAGGTCCTGCGATTTATAGTCCAAAGCGATTTATATATATAATTTATACGTAACTGATGACGGCTGGTAAAACACGCGCACCAAAACAGATCAAAACATAGTGAAGAGTCGGTAGAAGCGTTTTAAATTTGCCAGTTTAGAATATTTTGCATTTACAAAGTATTTATGCAACCAGTTTAAATATTTTTTCCATCATAACATTATTGTTCTAACAAACTCTAGTCCGCTGTCAAACGCAACTCCTCACATGCCCACAAAATGACGCTTCATCATCACACTTGTAGTAAAAACATTCAGTCAGTGAACCGAACAATTAATACATTGCAAAGAGGGTTGCAAATATCAGAAATATCCACAGACGCTAACGTTAATGAATGAATGGAATACAACAGGTGTATTGTTTTACTCACAAACAGTGGCGGACTGGCCTTCGGGAGCAGCGGGCGTTTTCCCAGTGGGCCGCCGGGTAATTTGGGCCGCTCGTTGCTGCACAAGTACTGGCCTGTTTTACAGGCGATATAGGCGGCTGCCCTGGGCGCCAACATGCCTACGTGTTGTAGTCAAGACCACCTAAACCGAGACCAAGACCAGAGTGTATCGCGACCGAGACAAGACCAAGACTCTTGAATCTTACTTTGTTTTCTATGAGCAAGCAAATACAAATAAACACTAAGGAGCTGAAATCAACCTAATCATCTTTATTCAAAACTCCTTTTCCAAGTTTTACCATCCACCTAAAACAATAAAATTTTTGTGCAAGCATCGCATCAGCTTTTCTGTATGACTTATCCCCTAGAAACCATCATTAAATACATAATACATCAAACAATTATTCAATACTTAAGTCTTCACTTTTCTTAAACAGTATAGTATGTTTTTTGTTGTTTTTGAACCAACAACAAGCCTTGTATAAATGTGTGCAATTTGCTAACCACATAGCTAAATCTAGAAAATAGAACAAAGAATGCCAAACATAAGCAAAGCAGTATATTTCAAATGTACATTTTTCATATAAGTGGAGGTGCATTACTCGGTCTCCACTCTCTGCTGTCACATCTCTAGCTCTCTCACCCAAGTGAGGGAGCATTACCACGCAGTGTGTAGCGTTTATTTCGGAGCTGACATTAGCTAACATTGATGTAATGTAACTTTATATACATTAGCTACATAGCTTTATGTGGCCTGTCACAAGCAAAAATGTAACTTGGGAACCACAATTTGTCACTGCACACCCTGTCCCCTCAATCTCTCACAAAGTTAACACTGCATTAGCTACATCCCTCAATATATGTTAATATACTTTGTCCCCTTCTCACTCAAAGCGCTCGCACTTATTAAAGAGTGGTGTGATGTCATAGCAACCATGTTACGTTCCGTTTCCGTTTGTCCTACAAAGGCCATCTCGTTTGAACGAGGCTTGTTTAAAGGAGGACACTCGGTATACTGCAGCCTTCAAAGGACGCGTCCTACCTAGCACGCAGCCTTCGAAACAAGACACAGCCAGTAAATATATAGGTAGCTAATATGTATAGATAATACTCACTAAATCTCTTTTGGTGAGGGGTGAAGATGAGTTTAGGTACAGATGCTGCGTTCCATTCAAATCGGATGTGGGATATTCCACTTGATATCTCTGACTAAAGGCATTCCAATGCCAGATGCTCGGAAGATGATGTTAAATGAAACAAAACTGCAACGCTCCCGTTAGCTTAGCAGGTATTTGACTGACACCAGAGGTGTCTCCTTGCAACCCAATTCATAAACAATCTGCTACGCTAGCAGATGTACGATTATCAAAAAAAGAGTATAATTTACCATGTTTTGAACACCTGCTACTCTGCTAAAATTTGTTAAACAAGCTTTAATATCATGTAATGTAGGAACTTTGACTAATTTATCGCTAATATTTAATAAAAGTGAATGTTAATAACTTCTTTTGTACATCTTCCTGGGTGCTGACAAGATTGTGTGACGTCACGCATCTGCATCTCGGCGAAATCGGAGTTTAAAATTTCCGCACGACTTTCCAAGTTGTAATTACGACTTCAAGTGGTGTTCCATTGCACTTTTCCAAGTAGGAAGTTGGAAAATCTGACTTTCTGAATTTAATGGAATGCAGCAAGAGGCAGATTGCTAACGTTAGTTAGCTAGCATCACTTACACTTAGCTTAACTTTCTTTATGCTTACTTTCTAAATGCTGATAAAAGTTTGACGTGATCCCAGCCGTCACGGTAAGCATTGCATTGCAGAATTTATAGTTAGATAAATAGTCTTCCTTGTCCATGTTTTCTGTCTTAGTAGCATGAACTCCTAATGTTTGAAATTTGACTATGCATGTAACATATGCTGTATAATGAGGTCACAGATGCCAAGAGCGCTAATTGGATAATAAAAAACCAACAAATTTGTGTCCAATTTGTAGATTTGTTCTTGCAAATTAATTCTTGCAACAGCACAGCAAATACATTATTTATTTATTTATTTATTTATTTACTGTATTTCTCGGAAATAAAGTCGCACCTGGCTATAAGTTGCACCGGGTCAAAATCACGTTGTTGATAGAGAGAGAAAAAAACAACTCATAAGTCGCACTGACAGAGGTCGGATCTGCCTAAGCTCCACCCATATGTGAAATCCCGCCTACTTGCGGCATAAATTCCTCCCACTTGAGGTACTTGGAGGTCTCCGGGCTGCAGCTATACATTGTTGGGCACTAGGACCCGACCGAGGTCAGCCGCCCGGCCTTCATTTGCAGAATTTATTCATACCACAGGGAGCTGAAGTGCAGCTTGCTGAATAATGCTCACGCCTGATAAAAATGCAGAAAATAAGTAATGAAAAATAATACTTTGTGGCTATTTGAGTCTTTGAGGCTTACTTTGTTTAAAGGATAGCAGAAACAGCGCTTGTCAAAGCATTGGGCTTTTCACTTTTTCTCAAGAATAATCTGGGGAAGGAATTAAAACACTGTGGATATAAAGATACAGCAAACTCATGGGCAATTAATCTGCAAAATATCTGCAAAGTTCTACACTTTAAGAGGTATGTTTATTTTGTTTTACATATATTTATATTTGTTTATATTTATATATGTACATATTCTGGCCAACTTTGTTTTCATTGATTTAAAAAAAATAAACATTTAAACATAGTTATGTGAGTAATTGACATGAATTTTAAACATTGACATTAGTGTCCTGCTCTGTGACAATTTCTTCATCTAACTATTTTAAACAATATTTTATGATTGTGGCTGCGGGGTGTGGTCAAGCGTTCGTCCGGAGAGAAAGAAAGCAGTAAGGGTGCATTCACCTGAGCCAGATAATGAGTAACACCTGTTTCCAATTATAGTGAGCTTGGGGAGAGCGGCATAAAAGGGACCACGCCAGCACCAAGGGGGAGAGAGAGTCTGGGTCCAGAGACTGTTTGTGAAGCTAATGTGTTATTGTTGCAAAGCTGATGTGTATTTGTGAAGCTGTAAGCGCTGAGAGTGATTCATTAAAAACCCTTACCTGTGAGTGAAGAAACCCTTCCCTCCTGACCTTGAAGTGCGTTACAATGATCTTGTACGGCTACATATACATATATAATATATTATTATTATTATACATGTTATTTCCACAACCTCATATTAACTAAGACAATAGTTTTATTTGCACTTCTAGAAAAAAGTTGAAAGGTGATTAAGATCTTTATGTTGACTTGTCACAGCACCTAAAATACACACTTTCCCTTTTACTTTCATGTACATTTTAACCTAACATCTGTATGTTGGGAAAAAAAGTTTTCGGACATGTTATTGGTCTGAGCTATAAAGTGGTTATTTTAGTGCTTTCTCTAAAAAAAATCTGCTCATCGCATTTACAGTGGTTTTATGTTTTAAAGTTATGACCATTTTTGCACTGTGGGGCCCGTTGTCATGACTAGCAATTAATAGAAATGTCTCTTTTTTCTTCTTCTTTTTTTTTTTTTTAAACACAAAAATGTGAAATTGAGCCAAAAACTTAAATCAACGAGCCGGTGTGGTGTGTTGCGGGCCGGGTTTGGTGGGCCACTCCGGGCCAGAAAGTCCAGGGCCGCTTGCGACACACTCTCATGGCAAAATCGTCAGGATTCGTACGACTTTTCTAAATTTGCCTAATTCGTATGATATCGTGTGACTGCGCTCATTTGAATAAATACAAATTTAACTACAGCCAATGACGTCGCTGGACATCGATTCCATCTAATACGCAACAATTACTTGCTTCTGTCACACACAACAGCTTCCTATCATGTTTACATACTCTACTAATTGGTTAAGTTTAGATAAGGGGTTTGGGTAAGGGCATAATATTAATAAGCATTTCCTTAATGTGGAACTCGCGCTTACTTCCGCATTAGACATCCGGGAATTTGCACGTGATGAAGTCGTAGGAGTTTATGTGAAAAACATCATGCCAGACCATATGAAATAGCCAGCTCGTAAATTACGTATGACTTTTCATGATATCGGGTTGGCCACTTTTTAGTCCCAGTCCGCCCCTGCTCACAGACTAAAAGCTGTTTATTTGTGCACAGCATAGAGTTACAGATGTGGCTTACTTGTCGCGTTTCTCTCATGAAACATAAACCGAATATGAGAAACTGTTACACACGATTACTTAAAAGCAAATTCTCCTGTTTTAAACAAGCCCAAAAACACTGATACAATTTATAGATTCTGAGGGACTGTAATCATCATGGAGCGCACTAGTCTGGTGGCTGCTCCCGGGCCCTAGTGTCTGACGAATCCAAACTCCATCAGTGCAACTTATACAGAAATGCAGCTTACAGTTTATGTGTTTTGTTTTTTTGTTTTCTCAATAATGTGATTTTGACCCGGTGCGACTTTATTTCCAGAAAATATGGTAAATACATTTGCTGTAGTGTTGAAAGAATTAATTTGCAAGAACAAATGTAAATTTGAAAAGAAGCAATTTTGTTGTTTTTTCATTACCCAATTAGCACTCTTGTCACCTGTGACCTCATTATACAGCCTATGTTAATTGCGTTTCTTGCATAGCCGAATTTCAAACATTACGAGTAAACATGCTACTAAGACAGACGGGTGGATTACAGAAAACAGGTTATGCGACATACCTGGGTAAGTTTACGGATAAGTTAAGGGATAACCTCAGCTTTCGGTTCCAAAAACGGAGTTAACTTTCAGGGTATATAGGTAGCCATAGCAACTTACTCTCTGAACATAACCAGCTCCGGAGCAGGTTACGTTCCAGGGTTAGTTTGTTTCAGAGAGCTGACGGAGCATGGCGTGCCCTTTTGAAGAAGATCCAATGGACGTGGAAGCCCAGATTATATGAAATCTTTTCCGCTGTGAGTGGGTGATAAGACCACATATAGATGTGTTTTCATATCCAAATGAATATTTGCAGGAGCCTTACCGTTTTTCACGAGAATTGGTAATTTATTTAATGAATCTTTTGAAACCTTTCATATCCAATGTGACACAATCGCGGATCGGCGCTTAACACAGAGCACATTTTGTGCACTGGCCTTCGTTTTGTTGCCACGGGGAGTTTTTTTATAATGTGGGTGATGCAGAGCATGTGGGAAAGGCAACTGTGTGTAGGGCTGTTCAAACAGTATGCCTTGCACTCAAACAGTTCCTACACACTTTTGTGCAGTTCCTTGGCCTCAAACCTTTGAAAGTCATTGGCGGTTTTGTCCTATGATATTTTATGAGAGACCTTTTTAGTTACATATAGCACTACTTCATCTATCCATCCCTACTGTATATATGTACACATCCACAATCATTTTAAAATGTATCTAATCATCTAACTTTCAATTTCAGGGTTCCCAAATGTCATTGGATGCATTGATGGAACCCACATTCCTATTAAACTCCTTCAGTCAATGAAGGAGACTATGTTAATAGGAAGTCATTCCATAGCATCAATGTGCAGGTAACAATAGAATATTGGGTGCTAAATCAATATTTAACTCATTTAATGCCACTCATTACTGGTCCCCAATAACTACATAATATGTGATGCATCCCACCTCATCACAAATGTTGAAGCCAAATGGCCAGGGTCTGTACACAATGCCAGAATTTTCCAGGAGTCATCATTGTGCCACAAATTTGAACATGGTATGTTTTGCCTTACACAATACTGTATGGTGTTTTTTGTAATTCTAGTATTTTTTTGTAATTTGTTAACCACTATTATAGGAAACTTCAGTGGTTACTTGCTGGGGGACAGAGGGTACCCCTGTCTGCCCTATATGCCCTACCCTGAACCGGAGCCTGGACCACAGACATGATTTAACCTGGCCCACAGCAGAACACGGGCCAAGGTGGAGATGACCATTGGCATCCTGAAAGGCCAGGTTTCAGTGCGTGGGCTCAGGGTCAGTCCAGAAAGGGCATGTGACAACACAGTGGCATGTGTGGTTCTTCACAACATTGCCACAATAAGAGGCCAGAGGGCCCTCCCCTTCTCTTGATGAATATCGTCAAGAGGAACCCCCAGTGAACCAAAGAGATGGAAGGGTGTTAAGGGATGTGATCTGCCAAATGAATAATGCACAAAGTGAACAGTCAAGTGTTTTTATTGTTTCTTTATTTCCTATAATAAAAAGATATTTGTATTTATTGCTCTACCATTCAACAACAAATGACAGATTAATCAAAATACAGTTCCCACCTTTAGCCAATGCTCCAGCAATTCAATTTCAAGTCTGGCCTTTTTTATGTTCAGCCTTTTCTCCTCCATTTGAAGCTGTATACGGTCCATCTCCATGTCACTTTTTCTTATTTGCCTTTGAAGATGGACCTTATACAGCTCCTTTGCAGGCAGCTAGGAACACCGAATGGTAGTTCAATATGATTGCTAAAGTCTGTAATACATATACAGACCAATTATTTTAATAAAGACAACTGCAGAAATTCTCACACTGCTAAGATTCTATGTAGAGTTAGATGGACCCTTCTCTGTATAGGAATCCCCAGCCATATTCTGTAACAGGACATTGACAAAGTTTTAATCTCTTTTGTTAAAAAAAGGGCATTATACCTCAATTGGCCTCCCAGCATTTTCATTTTCTAATTCTGTCACAGCAGAAGTGGTCACTTCATCTTCATCCTACAGTGCAAATAACTAAGGATGTTTAGTCTAGCAAACAGAAACAATACCTAAAGACAATAATCACAACTGTGGCAGGCTGTAATGTTGCAGGAGAGTCCATTAATATAATGTGTCCATCAGCAACTGCAAGAAAATTAAACCAGTAAGATACTTAATGCATATTCTCAAACAAATACAACTAATAAACAATTAGGAATATTACAGTATACACCATATGCAGTAAAATAATTTAAGAATAATGCACAAGTGAAACAGTGACAGTAAATTAAGAATGCTTTTTTATATTATATATTAGTGACAGTGTTGATGGTTTAAGGATAAAATAAATAAATAAAAACAATACTTAGATTGTAAGTACTAATATGCTACACCTACATTTTACTAAGCCACTTGTATCATGGGAGGTAGCGGACTCTGATGAACTGCCCCCTGGAATCCCATCGACCACAGGTCGCCCTTGATTAAGGAACAGTGCCAGCTCATCCGCGGGAGTGAGTGAAGGTGGTGGTGGTCCGCCACCCGTTTTACGGGCCTCAGCCTTCTTCCTATTGGCTACACAGAGCAGAAAGAAAACTTACTATAAAAAGTTGGCCAATTAGTACTTAGGTTACATTCGTTTAAGAAGTTTAGGAAATATAAAAACATTCTCCAAAAAGGTAATGTTTCATTTTGACTTGGCTCAGAGTACTTTTGGCTCCAGAAAGATTACATCTGATAAAATAAGGCAATATATTACTAGCCAATGTACATTACTCAAGTATGTACAATGTTAAGAAATTGATCTATTAAATGTTGGTTTTTACAACATGCCCAATAGGATCAATGTTCAATTTTGCATCATAATGAAAGAGAAAATGGTATTTATAATTTTATAAACTCAGTTATTTTTTGGCAAGCCAACTCTCTGTCCTTTGCCGATGCAGCAGTATTATTATTATTATTTATTTTTTTTTTTATAATTGGCTTATATTCTTCATAAGCATGCATTAAAACCTCCAACTCCGCTTGGCTGAAGTATGGGGCTCGTTTTTTTTTTCTCCTTGGGTTTCCACGGTGTCTCCTGAAATCAGCGATCCATTGAAAATGTCTCAAGTACTCACCGCGCGCGCACATTAACTCTGCATTACCAATAGGAGGTTGATTGAACTAACCCTTCACAGTTGTTTTGGAACCGACATACCCAGAGTAAGCAAGGAATGGGTTAATCAACAGAGAGTTCAGGGTATATGTAGCGGTAAATTAACCCTGCTTTCTGGAAACACCCCAGAAAACATGGACAAGTTCTTAAAAACGAAAACTATCGACGATGGTTGTGTGGGATAGTGGTGTGCCATTGGATTTTTTAATCGTAAAAAGTGTGCCATGGCAGAAAAAAGGTTGGGAAACACTGACGTATGAGGTTGTGGCAAGAGGTTGTTGGTAAATTGTTTCATGATTATGAAAATGATTTTTTTTTTCCAATTATGATGAGTATACAAAATGAGGCATATATCATTAATCTTATCATATTATCATTACATATACCATATATAGGTTTAAATTTACCAAAGAAAACCTATTTTTCTGTTGTTCTTAAAGAAATGGGAAACTATATAGATGCTATCATAATCAGTACCAATAAGAAAGCTATTAAAACTGTGAATTTGTGCACCGTTTTTAAGATTTTGAGCACAAGATTTTTGTGTAATAAGGCCTTATGTGTGTTTTATTTTGTATAAATAATTTCTTTTTACACCACGCTACTGTTTGTTAATGGCATAATGAAACAAACAAACAAATAAACAAACAAACAACACATTGACTCCCAGTGGCGGTTCTGGCTTACTTGGTGCCCTAGGTGAGATTCGACGTGGCGCCCCCTTTTACTTCCCAACCAATCTATAAAAGGGATAGTTGACTCAAAAATTTAAATTCTATCATCATTTAATCACCCTCATGACATCCCAGATGTGTATGACATTCTTTCTTCTGCTGAACACAAATGAAAACATTTTTAGAAGAATATCTCAGCTTTGTAGCTCCATACAATGCAAGTAAATGTTGGTTAGAACTTTGAAGTTACAAAAATCACATAAAGGCAGCGTAAAAGTGGTCCATATGACTCCAGTGGTTAAATCCATGTCTTCAGAAGCAACATAATAGGTGTGGGTGAGAAACAGATAAATATTTAAGTAATTCTTTTACTCTAAATCTTCACTTTCACATCTTAAAGTCACATGTGATGCCTGTTTAGTTTAACTTTCAGATCTGAAAGTGTAAGTGGAGATTTAGAGTAAAAAGGGATTATCGATCTATTTCTCACCCACACCTATCATATCACTTCTAAAGACATAGATGTAACCACTGGAGTCTTATGGATTACTTTTATGCTGCTTTTTGGAACTTCAAGGTTCTGGCCAACATTCACTTGCATTGTATGGACCTACAGAGCTGAAATATTCTTCTAAAAATCTTCATTTGCATTCTGCAAAAGAAAGAAAGCCATGTTTCTAGAATGGCATGAGGGTGAGTAAATGATGAGAGAATTGATTCATTTTTGGGTATAACTAGACAATAAATATAGAAATGAAGTGACTATATACTGTTGACTCCTACATGCACAAAATAATATATATATATATATATATATATATATATATATATATATATAAAATGGCAAATTATATTAACATGTACATTATATATAAAGAACCTAAATTGCACTGATGCAAATCATCAATGACTTTGTCAAATCTGCCCAGCAATCACATGGTTGATACTTATTTTCTCAAGACCACTGAGTCAATCCTGTGTCACGGTGTACCTATACTGTTGATTATGGTTATCTTATGTTTGTTCAGAATGTAAGAATGCTTTATGAACATCTATAATCCTAACCATTTATAGCCTTTAGGCTGAGTAGCCTGTCAGGAACAACTCGGGGCACCTTTGCCCCATCGCGATCTTGAGCTCTGTGCGGGGTGGCATGATTTGGGGCACTTCTCTCCCATCGCGAACTTGCGCGTTCAGGGCGGGGTGGCACGATTTGGGGCACCTTTCTCCCATCGCGATCTTGTGAGCTCTGTGCAGGGGCAATCGATCAGGTAACCTGTGGTGCCGCCCCAGAGAGCGTTGCCACCCTAGGTGCCTGCCTCTATCGCCTATGCCAGGATCCGCTACTGTTGACTCATTTTCCCAAAGGTCTTTATATCTGATGTGCCATATATGAGTTTTATTTTTATATTATATATAAGGTTTTATAACTTATTTATAATGTTCAGAAAAAAATATGTAATTTTGTATTTGCGCTCTAAGTGATCAAATAAAAATGTAAAGCAAAGTTTACCCATCTTGTTTTAAATAATCCATGCACGAAATAGAGTCCAAATACAAAATAACATTAATTTGACCTTTTCTGAAAATCAGTTTAACTGAAAAGTTATAAAACCGTCTTCATATATGGCACACTGGATGAAAAGGCCTTTGGGGAAATTCTGTGTCCTTATTTTACTATTATTTATTGGATATATACTGTATATATATATATATATATATATATATAAAATGTATATTAGATCAGTGTTAAAGACCCCATGAAATCACATCTATATTCTATGTGTACCACTAAAAGTTGGCACCAATAAAAAGTTTCATTTAGTCTTTCTCCCAAATATTTGCTTTCTCTAACAGTAGTCACATAGTGATTTGCCTCAATCTGGGTGGCAGAGGACAAATCACAGCTGCCTCTGTGTCTGAGACCATCAACCCATGCATCTTTTCACATGGCTTCTTGAGCGCATTGCCACGGAGACATAGCAGGTGTGGAGGCTTCAGGCCATCCACGCTCAACTCACTATGCGCCCCACCAAGAACAAACCACATTATGGCGACCACAAGGAGGTTACCCCATGTGACTCTACCCTCCCTAGCAATTTGGTCAATTTGGTTGCTTAGGAGACCTGGCTGGAGTCACTCAGCATGCCCTGGGATTCAAACTAGCAAACTCCAGGAGTGGGAGCCAGCATCTTTACCACTGAGCCATTCTCAAGTTGATTGACAGGCGATGTCTGTATCTAAAAGGTGATTGGCTCTATTACCTATGGTGGGACCTCCTTTCTACATCCATTGAGCGTTTCAAATTCTCCCATTCATTTTAATAGAAGTAGCCCAAATCTGCTAAATAGTCTCTGATTCGATCCTTCAAGTTAAAATTCCAATTGGCTATTATTATATTTTTTTGTAATAAATATTAAGTTAAAAGAGGGAACACTGTAAAACCACACTCGATTAAAGCCCTCATCAAACATGATTAGAGGCACTTTACCTTAAATATATATATATATATATATATATATATATATATATATATATATATATATATATATATATATATATAAAATAAAATAAAAAATTATTCTCAAAATTGTTTCAGATGTTGCTGTATTGTTGGTAAACATGTCGACTATAATTTTGCTTTTGCATTTCACAATGGAGTTCATGCGTTTAATGCCAGATGTGTTCACAATAAATGTGTATCTCTGTCATTTTATGCAAATATATGACAGGGATCTGCATGCATACACATTTTTTTCTATTTTTATCAGAGACTTTTAATTTGGAAACACGCACAAAAACACAACCTTCCGGTGTCGGCCCTGTTGAAAATAATTTTGATGGGGTTGCCATTTTCACCCTACATAAAACCCCAGTCATTAGGAAAGGAATAACTCACGAAGAGTGTATGTGTGAGTGCTAAACACAAGAGGAAAAATTACTAGAGTAAAATGGCAGATCCAGCAGTGATAGGCAGCGGATCTTTAAACTCCGGAAACGTAAATATCACTTTTCAGTTCACTTGCCTGCAGTCTGCTAGCTTAGCCACATAAGCTACACAACACTGAATTTAATGATTTTGTTTTATTATAAGACACGCTGAAGGACAAATTTAATCACATGTTTAAAATTAGTCACAGATTCGTGTTCAAACACAATGATATATTTATGTTATCGGAAAAATATAAATATACGACGTTGATAGCAAACCAGTCTGACTTGCAGCATAAAGGATGTGTACTAAAACTTAGTGAGCTGTCTAATTAGACAACATGTCTGGGCTCTTTTTTAGGTAGGCAGCTAGGTTTTGAGACACAGTCAACAAATGCCTTATAGTTTTGACTGAGACATGCATGTAAGTCTGTAACACCATAGACATCCTGATCTTTAATAACTATTTGTACTGATTATTATTAATTGTAGCGCTCGGGGGGCAGTAAGGCGAGCACGAGTCCTTTGGAGAACTATCAGCTGGCTCGGCGGCGCACGCTGCAGGTGGTGGTCAGCTCGCTGCTGACAGAGTGCGGCTTTGAGAGCGCTGAGAAAGCCGCGGTGGAGACGCTCACTGAGATGATGCAGAGCTGTGAGTCAACACACACTCATTCACGTATCTTATGCAGGTCATCTGCAAGGCATGGCGGAATGCTTTGTTATGATCAGAACTTTTTAAAGGGTCATTCAGTAGTTCTCTAGCGTTAGCATTGCTCTTCTTCGTGTACTTTAAGTACCAATCTTACAGTGGTGTTAGACGCTGTACTGCCATCTATCGATGTGGAGCAGCATAATCGTCTCTGCTGCCCTTGTCAGCTTTGGAATTGCATTTGCATATCTGAGTCTGAGGTCATTTCTAAAGTTATTTATTACTCCTATAATATAATTGCTTTACCTAAAAACAAACGTCAGAATTCAAGCGAACAGACTTCTACAGTTACGGATAGATTATTATTGTCTCTCATATCAATAATCTTTGGAGAGTGTCTACATTTCACGTTATTTCTAAAGACAGTTATTACCTTTCATCAGAGAACTGCTTAGCGTGAAATAAACCTCAGTTATCTAGCGATACAGAACGATATGGTAAAGGAAAGATTAGAATTGCTTTTGATGTCCATGAATACTGTATTTGAAGAACTCTTTTTGTTTCCAAGCAACAAACGTCATGGTTTAAACAAAATCCACAACAATCATTGTGCCAAGCTACTTTGCACTAAACGAATGAAGACGTAGATGCTTTACCATTACCGATGTTTACTCTAGTCTTTCTGTCTTCTTGCTTGAAGCAAGTTACTTCAGACCTTTTTTGCTTCTTCGGTAGTACAGCTACTGTATCTCCAGTTGTTTCCGCTGCTAAAGTACGATAAATAAATGTTCCATTGTTACCATAACAAATTCCTTGTGTATTTAAGCATACTTGGCAATTAAGCTCATTCTGTTTCTTTTCACTCTTCGCGTCACCAAACAACAATGTTCTAAGCATAGCTAAGAGTATCTACATAGGCGGCAGCCAATGAGTGCAATGATTCTCTTCTTCGACCTTTAGTGAAACTCCGCGGGTCATGTGATTTCAACATGGTGAAACACATTGAAGGGGTGACCCGCAACATTTAGAATTAAACACTTTTTATAGAAAACTATTATGAGTACAGTCTTCATCTCATGTTAGTGTACACTATTCAGATCACTCATAAAAACACAATTCATTCGTTATTGTGTAAAACTTTTTAAATTGGCCAAACAGCTGAATGCACCTTTAAGGTGCTTTTTACCTCCACTAACCCCTTGTAAATGTTTTTTGTACATGTACCATAATAAATCCATGGTACCCCAAGTTGACTGAAAAAATACCATATATCAGAGTGCTATGGTATTACCATATAATACCATCAGTGTGCTATGGTACTACCAGAATACTTTTTTTTATTTTTTTATTAAAAGATTCCCTGTATTTTTCTTATTTTTTTTCCCATAGAAGTGTATGCCAATATCTAGAAATGTGCTTTTGCTATACTAAAATGTCTCATTTCTCTCTGATAGATATAACTGAGGTCGGACGTTGTGCGAAAGCAAACTGTGAGCACACAGCAAGAAGCACCCCTACCCTCTCTGACGTTGTAATCACACTTGTTGAAATGGGTTGGTTTCTCTTTGTCAAAATATAGTTAGTCTGTCTTTGGACAGTTTCAGCATTTTTCTTTTCCATATGGTTGAATCGTGTGTCATTAATTTACCGGGGAGATTGTAACTAATTCTGAGGTTTACCTTTTCTACAATTGTAGGTTTTAATGTGGATACTCTTCCGGTGTATGCCAAAAGATCACAGAGGATGGTCATAACTGCACGTAGGTATCCTGATGGGACATTTCAGAGCCTTAGGGGTCGTTCACCCCAAATGCGTTATGTGTCCGTTCGCACTGTGTTTTCTTATGTAAACATGCCCAAGACCCACAATTTTCAAACCAGGAGGTGCCAGGACATGTCAGGGGAGGCACAGAGAATTATGATAAATTCACCAAGTAAAATCAAAAGATAAATAAATACAGTACAAATGTATTGTGAAAATAATTGGCTCAGTAGACCATAGTCCAACTTAATAGACAGTGCTCTATGGCGTTATAATTCTGTTAAATGTCATGAACGCATGCATAACATGTGAGAGTGCATCTGTACTGCAGAAAATCCGAAAATGTGGAACAAATTTACGAAGTTCAACATGATATCAGGTCGATGTGTCTTCATGTGTTTGTGTTTGATTAACGTATGTGATGTGTTTTTATCACAAATATGGGTGACATTTTTTTAATAATCCCATTGTCATAATGACAAACAGGTAGACTATTTTTAAAATAAAAATAATGCAAAATACCATTTCATATTATTAATAGAAATATTTATTGCCAAATATTTATCACTCATCTGGAGTAGGATGAATTGCTGAATGAGTCTGTCAGACTAAATTTAAGGTGAAGGTGAATCCAGGGGTTTTAGTCAGTGTCAGTACTCACTGAGCTACCCAGGCCCTGTGATTTATTTTTTAACATTTAGCATAGGCTATTTTATTTATTATTTACTTGGCTATTGTAAAGGCCTATATATACAATTTTTGTGTGTATATAAATCCGCAGGGAAAAAAAAGAAAGAAAAAAGTGCAGTCTTGTAAATTTTGTGAGAGGTGGGGCTTACTGTTTAACTCTTTGAAAACCCCTGCCCTAGATGGAAGTTTTTTTTTACCTTTGTGCCAGTGTCAAATGCAGGAGCACCACATTTTTTTAGACACTGGGTCAAGTTAAATAGAAATGTAACTGTTAAAAATTTATGTGGAAACACCTGCGTTCTGCTCTATTCTAGCCTCTTTCTTTCCCGCAACAAATCGCTTGGTGTGAATAGCCCCTTATAGCTGTAGCTTCATAAGGCTTTGAGTCACACATCAGTTTGGCATAATATTGCACACTTACTGTTCCTTTTAAATGTACAGTACTGTGCAAAAGTCTTAGGCACATAAGATGTTTCACAAAAGCATTTTTCTTAAGATGGTTATTTATATCTTCAGCTTTAGTGTGTCAATAGGAAATATAAATGTTAGACTCTCAAACATTACTTTTGCAAATAGAAAAGATTAGAATAGAAGAACAGGGAGCCCTGCAACAGATGGCATGGCCCCACAGAGACCCCCACTGAACATCGTGTCAGTCTGGGATTACATGAAGAGACAAAAGCAATTGAGACAGCCTAAATAGATAGAAGAACTGTGGTGAATTATTCAAGAAACTTGGAACATCCTATCTGCCAACAACCAAGAAAAACTGTGTCCAGGTGTACCAAGGAGAATTGGTGCTGTTTTAAAGGCAAAGGTGCTCACACCGTATATTGATTTATCTTTTTTTATGTTTACTGGACTTTGTATGACATTAAGTGATAAATGAAAACTATTTATGGCATTAAATTTGAAGACATCCTCACTATACAACATTTTTCACAAGTGCCTAAAACTTTTGCACAATACTGTATAACATTTTTGTCTGTCTGCATTTGACAGCTCCAGTAACAAATGTTCCTGTTGTCCCAAAATCCCTCACGGCCGGACAGAAGCGTATTCATCCACCACACATTCCCAGCCACTTCCCTGAGTTCCCAGATCCTCACACTTACATCAAAACACCAGTGAGTCCTTCCATTTCTCACTTTGTTGATTACTCTTGTTGTACACTTTGGCCCCATTTACACCTGGTAAACATTCGCCTTGAGTGATCACAAGTGACCAGTGCAAAAGTTTGCAGAACAGGCTTTATCTATTAACACATTTTTTAATTTTTATTTTGCAATAGTACAGAGCCCCTTAAAGGAGTGTCGAATTTTTTTGTCTGAAATAGTTTTGCGTGCCCTTGCAATACGTTTTGCGTTCCCTAAATTTACTATGTTTTTACTATAGTAACCATATTTAACTTTGACATTCACAGTAAGACCATAGATATAATACTGGAAAATGAAAACTATGGTAATAATAAAAAAAATAATTTTGTGGTTATGGTTTTACTACAAATAACATGGTATTTGTAGTAAAACCATAGTAACCACAAGAATCACCATGGTTAATTTATAGTAAAACCATGGTTACTATATGGATATAGTATACTGTATTAAAACCATTGTTTCTGCTAAAAACAAAAACAAAACATGGTTAACCTTCAACAGTCATGGTAACTACAATATTACTCTAGAAACATTATTTCTGCCAAAAATGATAGTTTTATGTTTTTTTTTTACAGTCTAATTCATTACTGTAGTAAAACCATAGTTAAACTGTGGTATTTTTATAGTAAAACCACAAAATTATGATTTTTATTACCATCATTTTTGTTTTCCTGTATTATTACTAAGGTTTCACTATGAATATCATGGTTAAAATATGGTTACTGTACTAAAACCGTGGTCAATTTATTGCAAGGGCATGGAAAACTATTGCCAGGGCACTCAAAATGTATTGCGAGGGCATGCAAAACTATTTCAGAAAGAAATTCCAGCCCTGTCCTCTAAGGTGCTCCATAGAGCAACAATATGCATAGCATTAATAATATATGACTTATTTATTACATAAAACACAAAAGGAGATTTTAAGCATAATGTTAGGGACGGACAGCTTCAGTCACTTCATTTTTGTTGTATGGAAAAAAGATATGAAATGATTGGAACAACATGAGGGTGAGTAAATGATGACAGAATTGTAATTGTTAGGTGAACTATCCTTTTTTTAATATCTCAATTTCTGCATTTTAGACCTTTCGGGAGCCAGTGTCAGATTACCAGGTAGTGAGAGAGAAGGCAGCCTCACAGAGGAGAGATGTGGAACGTGCTCTCACACGCTTTATGGCCAAGACTGGAGAGACGCAGAGCCTTTTTAAGGACGACATCACTGCGTTCCCTTGTAAGTTCCAATCATATCTGTCCTAAATTAGAGATTTTCTGGACCTCAACTTGCCATGACAGTTCCATTTCAAGTGACCACTATTGTAAAAATATATTTGATTGTTACATCTTGTTTCATTATGGACTTACATGTGTCAGTATTTGTAGTCATCTCTCTTTCTGTAATCAGTGATCGCTGCACAGCCAAGCTCTATCCCTTATCTGAGTGCCCTGCTGCCCTCTGAACTAGAGCTACAGTCACTAGAGGAGACTGATTCATCTGAGCAAGATGACCAGACCGACACTGAGAACAACGGCAGCAACATGATTCAGGCAAGCTTATATCGTTTGTCGTCTTTTTGAAAAATGTGTAAAAAAACTTCTGGTTTTCCTCACCCATTTATTTCTTACAATATTGTGTATGATAATGTGATCTTCAATTCCATCCCTTTTTTTAGGAAGACTCGGGGGCAGATAAGGAGAATGCAGTGCTGCCACCTGGTGGAATTGTGGCTTCAGGGAAGGCCAACGAGGAAAATATGATTGACAATCCATATCTACGGCCAGTCAAAAAGCCCAAAGTGAGAAGGAAAAAATGAGAATAAATCTGTTGAATCATCTGCTTGTAAATCTGCCAGTTATGATGAATAAGGACTTATTAGCACTTGCTAATCACATTGTGCCATTGGAAGTTTTGAGGAACATCTGAGGATCCAGAAACAACTGCAGTATGGAAAGTGTCTCCAAAGAGTGATCCAGCTTTTGGTCCACAAGTTACTGGTATTTGATTCTTATGGGAAGACAGAACTGTTCTATGAATGTCAAACATATTAGAAGAAATGTACTTGGGCATGTTTCATAAATAGTAACACATTTCAATCTTGAAAATGATTGTAGTTTTTTTTTCTTTTTCTTTTTTTTTTTTCAGTTTCCAAAACATCAGGCATGTGACATTCTCTTCTGTTTTGGTTTCGATGTGTATGTGTTGCTCATTTATGAATGATGGTAATAAATGTATTTTTTATTGCTTGGTTTTAAGGCATTGTTACAAAAGGACAAATTAATCCAGCACATGGGGATAATGTGAACATATTTCCATAAGTAATGTGTGCCAAGAACTCCTGTTACTGGACTAATATTTTATATTACTCATGAAATCAATGTAACTTAACCTCAAAAATATGGTTTTAAATTGGTTATACTTTACATTATGAAATGAAACCAGGAAACAAGTGTGTAAAATTGCTGTTTAAAGCCACATATTGTTTATCTTGACATCCTTATATGGTTTTATAGCAATGCACAGCACATGTATGCAGGGTTGGGAGGGTTACTTTTGAAATGTATTCCATTACAGAATACATGCTGTAAAATGTAATTTGTAACGTATTCCGTTAGATTACTCAAGGTCAGTAATGTATTCTAAATACTTTGGATTACTTCTTCAGCACTGGTAGATTTTTTCAGTTGTTTTGAATATAAAAACTCTGCCAGTACAGTAAGACAAAATACACATGTTAAAAATACATTCTCTGAAAAACCAAAATATCTTATGCAGTGTTGTTTCTCAAACAAGATAAAGCGAACTGATCTTGTTTTAAGGATTTTTGATATTTTTACAGGAAAACAATAAAAAAATTATCAAGAATATGATTTTTGCCCTAATATCAAAGGTCTTACTAGAAAAAAATACATTATGATCTAGCGTGAATTTCTTGATAAAAAAATATGATCGTGCCTGGTAACATGCATGTAAAATGGCTAGAAATAGCATTTTAGCTTAGCGTAAAGCTGACAATTTACACAAGGTTTATTTCTATTTCTTCTGCTCCAAACTTACTTCAAACTTACTTCTCTGTCTGCTCGTATGAATGTAACACATCATAAGAAAGTGTTTCACCGCTGTTCAAATGCACTTTGGATCGCATCATTTATATGTATAAATGTTTTTCATCTGAAAGGACTAAATATTAAATGAAACAAATGACAAATGTAATAAAAATAATTTTTTTATGTAACTGTATTCTAATTACCAATGATTTAAATTGTAACTGTAGTGGAATACAGTTACTTATATTTTGTATTTTAAATACGTAATCCCGTTACATGTATTTTGTTACTCCCCAACCCTGCATGTATGATACTTTATTATTCTCATCAGTTAAACAAGCACCCTATTCCTCTGTTTCTTAAACTCTTTGTCACAGAAGAGTTGCATGGATACAAAACATACATAGTTAAAATTAAACCAAAGGAACCTATATTCCTATATACACTTACTGAGCACTTTCCCAAAGGTGATCTATTGGATTTAGATCTGGTGACTGGGAAGGCCACCGAAGGACAGCGAACTCATTGTGATGTTCATGAAATAAGTTTGAGATGACATGCTTAATGACATGGTGTGTTATCATGCTGGTGGTAGCCATTGGAAGATGAGTAAATTGTGGCCATGAAGGGATGCACATAGTCAGCAACAATACTCAAATAGGCTGTGGCATTCAAGCGATGACTGATTAGTATTAACGGGCCCAAAGTGTGTCAAGAAAACATTCCCTGGGTAGCTCAGTGGTAAAAGATGCTGGCTACCACCCCTGGAGTTTGCTAGTTCGAATCCCAGGGTATGCTGAGTGACTCCAGCCAGGTCTCCTAAGCAACCAAATTGGCCTGGTTGCTAGGGAGGGTAGAGTCACATGGGGTAACCTCCTCGTGGTTGCTATAATGTGGTTTGTTCTCGGTGGGGCGCGTGGTGGGTTGAGCTGGATGTCTCCATGGCAATGCGCTCAACAAGCCATGTGATAAGATGCATGGGTTGACAGTCTCAGACGCGGAGGCAGCTGGGATTCATCCTCCGCCATCCGGATTGAGGCGAATCACTACGTGACCACGAGGATTTAAAAGCGCATTGGGAATTGGGCATTCCAAATTGGGTGAAAAAGGGGAAAACATCCAAAAAATCAAAACAAAAAGAAAACATTCCATACACCATTAAACCACTGCCACCAGCCTGGACTGTTGACACAAGGCAGGTTTGGTCCATGGATTCATGCTGTTGGTGCCAAATTCTGACCCTTCCATCCGTTTGTCTCAGCAGAAATTGAGATTCATCTACATTTTTCCAGTTTTCAGCTGTCCAGTTTTGGTGAGCCTGTGCCCACTGCAGTCTCAGATTTCCCTACATGGTCTCCTGCTTTTGTAGCCCATCCACCTCAAGGTTCGAAATGATGTACATTCTGAGATGCTATTCTGCTCCATTCGATCTCTGCAGAAGTTATTACTCCACTCCATGAGTAACGTCATTAATGACAGTGCCACATTGTTGAACCAACGTGGCTGTGCTCTAAGATGGCGCCAGTGTGTGTGGCATGCCGTCTGGTGCTCTCCATGTGTGTGTTTGTTTGCATGTTTCTATGTGTCTCTAATTGCTGGTCGCTTCGATTGTCAGACGCTCCTGGACATTCAGACAACTTTATTGGATAATTATCAGGCGGATTTGGAAAATGTTATTAATAATCCAAGGGCAAACTTTGAATTGGACGTTCCTGATGACTTACGCTGGTGGCCGCTCGTTGTTTTTCACAGAAAGTGCAGGAGAAGACGTGGAAAATGAGGGGGGATCACCATCAGACTGAAAGTACATTTGCAGGCTAGTTACTTATCTAGCCCTGCTTCCTATGCATGGAAGATGGACCATACCGTCTCTTTTGCATGGTGCCCACTGGATTTACCCTTCCGTTGGCTTCGACCTATTCTCCCCGAAATCCTGAACACGTGCTCCCTGGATAAAGGCCCAGACTCCTCCAGCGTCATTTCTCCTCTGAAAATAGCTTTGATCAATGCACGATCCTTGGTCAACAAGACCTTTTTACTTAATGACTTCTTCTCCACTCACAAGTTGGACTTCATGTTAATTACTAAAACCTGGATAAAGGTGGGAGATTTAAGTCCTTTTGCTGATCTGGTTCCTGTAGACTGTACATTTTTTAATGCCCCCCAACTTACTGGACGTGGGGGTGGGTTACCAGTCATTTAAAAAAACTCTTTTAAGACACTCTGCCAGGCTGTATCTTGTACTGTGTATTCCAGCTATTACGGCTGGAGTGGAATGGACCGGTGATGCTAGTGGTGGTTTATTGACCTCCACACTCAGTGAAAGATTTTATACATTTTTTTCTCCATTACTGATATAGAAGTCTCGGATATGTTGTTATCCGATCACCTGCCGATATTATTTTATATGTCTCTCCCTATGCTCAAAGAACTGGTCCGTTATTGCTCCCCTCATTTCTGAGGACTTCAGTCAGCGTTTTAATATGATCAGTACATCACTGTCCCTCGAAACTCTGTTACCCAATCTGGATGCCGACCACCACCTCAGATTGCTAAACTCTGCATGGTTGGACGTTTTAAATGCTACTGCACCACATAAGCACTGTAAATTGAAATCCAGATTTGAACCATGACTCAACTCCATTACTCTGCTCTTCTAGACAAGCATGCAGAAGAGCTGAGCAAAAATGGAAAAAGGACAAACTTCAGGTTTCTTACGAAATATTGAAAGACTGCTTATTGGTGTATCAGAGAACTGTAAAATCAGCAAAGGCTGCTTACTTTTCTAATTTAATTACAAATAATCACCATCGTCCCAAGGTTTTGTTTTCTGTTATAACTTCTGTTTTGAACCCCCCTGTTAATGTTATACCTAATCCTTCTGATGTACTATGTGAACGTTTCTTGAGATTTTTTGGTGACAAAATTACTAACTTAAGATCGCAGTTAATGCCTTGCGCTGAGGATCAGTTCAATTCAATGCAGTCACTAGCCTCATGGGATACCTTTGACCCTATCACATTACACACAGTTATAGAAATAACTGCCAGTCTTAAACCCTCCTTTTGCCCCATGATATTATTCATCCTCGGTACTTCAAACAAATAGTAGACTCAGTAGGTCCTGGTCTGGTGTCCTTTTTGAATTAATGTCTGTTTACAGGGTCCATCCCCGTCTGCCTCAAAATTGCTGCTGTCACTCCTTTGCTCAAGAAGCCTTCACTAGGTGCATCTGTTTTAAATCATTTCTGACCAATTTCTGTCTTTCCCTTTATCTCCAAAATAATGGAAAAGATTGTGCTTATGCAACTTCAGGTATTTCTCAAGGGCAACCAAATTTGTGAAACCTTCCAGTCTGGTTTTAAATCTTCACATTGCACAGAATCTTCTCTTTTTAGAGTTTTAAATGTCATTTTAGTAGCTACAGATTTAGGTGATACTGTGATTTTAGTTCTTTTAGATCTGACTTCAGCGTTTGATACTGTTAATCATGCTGTACTGCTCTTCAGACTAGTGTGTGGGCTTAAAAGGGATGTTCTTAAATGGTTTAAATCCTATTTATCTGATAGAATGTTCTCTGCCAAGCTAGGCAAATTTACCTCTTCTGTGGCCCGCCTTACCTGTGGTGTGCCACAAGGCTCTATTCTTGCAGCAGCATTTTTTCTCTGTATATGCTCCCTCTGGGTTCCATTATCCGAAAGCATGGTATCTCCTACCACTTCTACGCTGATGACACTCAGATCTACTTACCGGTTAAACGAAATGACCACATTACAATACAATCTCTTCTAACTTGCCTGGAGGATATAAAAAGTTGCCTAGCCAAAAACGTTTTATTTTTGAATGAAGATAAGACAGAAGTGATTGTCTTTGGTCCTACAGACAATTTTGATGTCAGTAATGCTGATTGCGGAAATGCTTTCCTCTCTCCTCAAGTACGGAACCTGGGTGTCCAGTTTGATAGCCAACTGAAATTTGACAAACATATTAGTGCTGTCATAGGTTCCAGTTTCTTTCAGCTACATCTACTCTCTAAAATTAAACCCTTTTTTTTTTCCGGAGAAAACGTTAGAGATAGCAGTTCATGCTTTCATCACTTCTCGTCTGGACTACTGTAATTCTCTCTATTGTGGAATTTCCAAATCTCTAATTGCTTGACTCCAATTAGTTCAAAATGCAGCAGCAAAATTTCTCAAAGGAGGTCGGAACATGATCATGTTACCCCCATTAAGATCACTTCACTGGCTGCCGGTTCAAGCTAGAATTGATTTTAAAATTCTCTTGTTTGTTTATAAATCGTTACACAACCAAGCTCCCAGTTACTTGTCAGACTTACTACATCCTTACAATCCACCTAGAAGTCTGAGATCCAGCGATCAATATCTCCTCAATGTCCCACTCTCGAGGTTAAAACGTAGAGGAGAGAGAGCCTTTTCGTTGTGGGTCCTATTTTATGGAAAAGTTTGCCTATCAGTATCAGATTGTCACCTTCATTATCTGTTTTTAAAACTTCTCTTTTCACTGGCTTTTAATAGTATGTAATGTCCTTGTTTTGATCGATGTGTGTTTGTATAATTTTGTATTGTACAGCACTTTGGTCAGCCTTGATGCTGTTTTTAAATGTAATTTATATAAATAAAAGAATTGAACTTGAACTTGGTTTGAACAGTGGATGTGCGACATAGTTACTTGAGTTTCGGGAAACACTCGTGACTAGCTAGTTAGTTTCTCTAACGATGCATCATACTATGGTGGTTCAGCAGCGAGTTACGTCATTGTATGGGAAACGCACCCCAGAATGGTGAGTGGGGTCACTGTTGGGGTGTTTGACTGCACCAGACAGCCAGCTGTTCAACCTCCCTTCTGTATGCAGACTCATCATCATCATGGATGAGGCCGATGACAGTAGTGTTGTCTGAAAACTTCAGGAGCTTGACAGAGCGGTGCAGTCATTTGTGTACAAGGAGAAGAGTAGTGGGGAGAGCACACATCCCTGAGGGGCACCAGTGCTGATCATACAGGTGCTGGAAGTAAATTTCTCCAGTCTCACTAACTGCTGCCTATCTGTCAGAAAGATGGTGATCCACTGTGTGGTGAACAGTCGGACCAGATGACATTCCAGAAGCCAGTTTATGGCAGAGCCCCTCCCTAACTGTCAAGGCAAAGAAGAGTGGCTCCATTTTGATTGGATCATGACAGGACCAACACAAACAAATATCAGTGGATACAAACTGCAACACATCCACTCCATGTTTGTTCACAGAGCTGTTTATGTAAATTGCAGTTGTTCAATTAGCACAATAGTTTACACAAAATGAACTATGGTGGTATAAATTAATGCATGCGTAATATTTAATCTTTCAATATCATGTTTGGTCTCTATATCTTCAGAATTTTTTTTTAAGAAATTTGAAAAGGCACAATGCATAAATGAGACTATAAATACATTGTTCTTACTATGTACTTTAAAATATACAAATGTTCCACACAGAGAAGGGAGGATGAGCCACATTGTGTAAGCCCCCTCCGATCTCAGCAGCCAATCATAACCCTGAAACAAGAAGCTCCAAACTGAAATCTCCTCCTCATCATGAAGGTATAAAGCATCCTTACAACAGCCCCACCTTTGTTCTGGTCTCACTCTACGAGAGAGAGGCAATAACAGAATAATAATGAACATTCTGAATCTCTGGTCTGAGTGGTAGGGGATGTAACAGAATACAAACCATCCAACATGCTAAGTCTCACTCCATGAGATAGAGGATAACAGATCATCCAATGTTCTTAGTCTCCATCCGAGAGACAGAAGATGATCGACCAAGTACCAAGTCTCACTACAAGAGACCATTGCAACGCCAAGTTCGGAATCCCTATACCAGGGAGATAACTACAGCGACAAGGTTTAGCTCTGGCGAGCAAACCTTCTCTTCAACTTTCGTGCATCTGCGTGTTCCAGATGATGAATCTTGCACCAAAAATAAGGCTGTTTATCTGTGTGTTCCAGATTGCAAGCACCTTCTCTGTGCTTCCAGGAGATCAGCATTCCTCAGCCTGTTAGTGTTCAAGGCTATTGAAATGGAATCCAGCTCCTTCCCCACTGTAACGTGGCCCTGAGCCCCAGTGAAATATGTCACTATCACTGATCAAGGAGAATGTAAATATCACTACTAAACCTCGTTCCTGAGACATAAGTGTATACTATCAGTTTATGATTGTCTAATGTTCTATAGATTACATAACCTGTGTATCAGATGTCTTGCAAATAATAATTTAGTTATTTGTTTAAATAGAAATAAGGTTGTCGCCTTATTAATTAACAGAGAAACAGCAACTTATCTTCCATAAGATAATAGTCATACTTTGCCATTGCTACATCCATTTCAACCACTTGCATATTTCCATCCTATGCACTTTATTTACCTATTTGTTTATTTTATCTTTTAGCATATTAGTACCATTTTGTCGTTTTTGTTAGTTATTCTTGTTTAACTTTTTGTAAATAAAACTCATTTTATTAAAACTGTGTGTTCCTTGTGTTGATGATACAGAAGAGCTCTCTTTACTACAGAGAGCTGATTTTAGTTTCTGCCTGTAGGTCAGAGGAAGATGAACCAGACAGCAATCAGAAAGTCCCAAAGGGACAGAGCGATATGCATCCTTTATTGCTGTTTAGCAGTGATCCAGTATATTTCTGTCTCTGGTGGGGCATGTAATGTGCTGTCTGTATTTTGGCAGTTCACAGGTGAGGTTGGCTTTGTTAAAATCGCTGAGAATAATAATAAGTGAATCCGGATATTGTTGTTCCATATCTGTGATCTGATCAGCCAGCTGTTGGAGCACTGCGTTCACACATGCTTGTGGAGGAATATAAACACTCTCCAGAATAAATGAGGAAAACTCCCGTGGCAAATAGAAAGGCTTATAGTTGATAAAAGAGCACATCCAAATTAGGACAGCACATCTTCTTTAACACTGTAACATCTGTACACCAACTTTCATTGATGAAAAAGCATGTTCCACCGCCTCTTGTTTTCCCTGTTAACTCCACTATGCGTTCTGCTCTGAACAGCTGAAAGCCCAGCAGATGTAATGTGCTGTCCAGATTGGCTTCACTCAGCCAGGTTTCTGTGAAGAACAAAGCAGCAGAGTTTGAAAAGTCCTAGTTTGTAGGGGTCAGTTTTGTTAGGAAGAGAGTGGAGATTCGCTAGATGAATACTCGGCAGTGCTGTTCAAAAGCCGTGCTGTCAGAGCATGACCAGCGTGCTGGCTCGCTTCCCTTGCTTGCGTCTCATAGAGCACTTGAACAACACTGCTGCGCCTTTGACTAAAATGTCCAGCAAAACATCAGAATAGTCAAAAACGGGAAAAGATTGTATGGTATGTGCTGTAATGATCAGTAGTTCGTCCCTGGTAGAACTGATTGGAAAAAAATTACTAAACACAGGACAAACAAAAAAAATAAATAAAAAATTGGAGAGCTCCACACCGAGGCGGCCATCCATGGTGCCATCTTAAGTTATTAAGAGGAGACATTATAAGGGAGATATAAAAGTTCTTGCAGCCAATTATGGGCATACAGACAGCATAACATTCTCTATTGAAAAACCTTTTGATCAGATCTCAAATGTTCAGTGCACCCAGGATAACTCCATCAGTGTGGTGGCCAATCAGTGAGAACATTAAATGCATAAGAGACCATATTTTTGTATGAAGGGGTTCAGTTTAAAATTGTGTGTGTCTATCAAAGATGTGATGGAAAATGGGATTGTTCCATTGCTGTGGCAAACACCATTTTCACTGACCCCTGTTGTGTAACTTATAAATACCTGAGCATGTCATACACTTGTGTCCAACCATGTTGTTTTTAGTCCATCTATAAACAGTGTTTCACTTGTTTTAAAGTATTATTTATTTCTAAAGTTTAGCATTGTTTGTTTGCGGTGTACTACAGTCGCGTTTGTTCCCGCACTTGTCACTCGTGCAACCCTTAGTTTCAGTTGCCCACGTGACTAGCTTTGTTGTGCTAAGAAGCATTAAGAGGTGTTCAGCTTTTTTCACTTAACAGATCATTAGCAGCATGTATATATTTGACGTGAATGCTGACGCGGAAGCGGCAGCTGAAGTGGTAGCCCTCGTGTAAAGCCCTCCTCGTATGAAGACCTACTTGTGCAAAGACCAGCGAGCCTACCTGTGCGAGTCCACCGAGCAAGGACACTGACAAGGCGTCACTCACCGTAGCACTTAAGTATCTTTTAATTGTATTTATTCTCTTATATTTTCCTTCTACATTCTAATATGTCTACTTCACGAATAACATGTGCCCTCAAGCACATCCCTGTTATCTGTTACAGACAGTTTACACAATATAAACACAGGATACAATGCAACCAACACAACATACGGCCACTCTGCACATCAGCAACTGCTCCACTCTCTTTTTCATTGGGACTCTAGAACTGCCAGTCAGCTGTGAACAAAGCTGACTTCATTCCAGCCTTCACCACACAGTCCACCCTAAGCATCCTCACACTAACAGAAACATGGATATGTCCAGAGGATACACCCGCTGCTCTCTCCAACAACTTCTCCTTCTCTCACACCCTGTGACACACCGGTAGGGGTGGGGGAACAGTTGCTCATTCAAAACAACTGGACATTTTCACCACTCTCCTCTCTATGTAACAATACCTCTTTTGAATTCCATGCTATTACTACAATGCAACCCACAAAAATCCATGTTGTTGTCATCTATCGCCCTCCAGGTCAGCTGGCAAACTTTCTTGAGGAGCTGGATGTCCTGCTGTCCTCCTTCCCTGAAGATGGTAGGCTACTTGTGGTTCTTGGAGATTTCAACATACACCAAGACAAGCTCCAGGCTACTGAACTTCATGCTCTTCTGGCCTCATTTGACTTGGAAAGAATAAACACTACAGCAACTCACAGATCGGACAGCCAGCTGGACCTCATTTTTACATGTAACTGAACCAACTCAAATATTCTTGTTACTCCTTTACATGTCTCTGATCACTACTTTGTCAATTCAACATGACTCTCCCATCTATATTAAAACAGACTCTGCCTTTGGTTTGCTTTTGCCATAACCTCTGTCCTCTTTTACTCTCACGCCTTTCCACAACTGTCTCTACCTCTCTTCCCACACAAAACTTATTTTCCACCCTGGATGTAAACACTGCCACAGACACACTAAGCTGAACTTTAACAAGCTGTCTAGACAGCATCTGTCCTCTCTCCTCTAGGCCAGCACGTATGACACCACCCAGCCCCTGGCTCTCTGACGTCCTTCGTGAACATCTGCTGACCTCAGGGTGGCTGAGAGGAGATGGCAAAAATCTAAAGATCCAGCAGATCTTGGTAAGTATCAGTCTCTGCTTGCAACTTTACAGATAACGTTAAATCTGCAAAAACTTCCTATTACCAGAACAAGATCGACAGCACCACAGACACTCGCAGCTTGTTTAGAACATTCACCGCCACCTGACACATCACTGACAGCAGATGCCTTTGCCACTTTTTTTACTAATAAGGTTACAGCCATCAGCAATACATTCTCAGCACCACACCCTCTCAAACACCCGCCTCCTGTATGCAGCTCTTCTGTCTCTATGTTGTCTCCTATGACTGACACTGAGGTCTCTAAACTCCTCCTCTCCAAACACCCCACTACCTGTTCCCTTGATGACATTCTTTCCCACCTTCTCCAGGCCATCTCTCCGTCCATCCAACCTGCACTCACACGCATAATTAACAAATCTCTGCTTACAGGCATTTTTCCCACTACATTTAAGCAGGCATGAGTATCCCCGCTGCTGAAGAAACCTGCACTTAACCCCACACAAGTAGAACACTACAGACCAGTCTCTCTCATCCCATTCATGGCGAAAACACTTGAAAGGGCAGTTTTCAATCAGATCTCTGCCTATCTCTCACAGAACAAGCTGCTGGATGACAATCAGTTAGGCTTCAAAAGTGGACACTCCACCGAGACTGCCCTGCTGTCTGTCACTGAGTCGCTGAGACAGGCGAGAGCTGGATCCAGATCATCCATCCTGATTCTATTGGACCTTTCTGCAGCCTTTGACACAGTCAACCATCAGATCCTACTCTCCACCCTCTCTACTCTGAGCATCACAGGAACTGTGCTTGAATGGTTTAATTCCTATCTCTCAGGTAGGTCCTTCAAGGTAGCCTGGAGAGGTGAAGTGTCCAAGTCACATCAGCTACTTACTGGGGTACCTCAAGACTCAGTGCTTGGGCCACTTCTCTTCTCTATATACACAACATCACTGGGACCCATCATTCAGGCACATGGTCTCTCTTACCACTGCTACGCGATGACACACAGCTCTACTTGTCTTTCCAGCCCAACGATATCACAGTGACTGCTCGAATCTCTGCCTGTTTGGCAGATATCTCGGCCTGGATGAAGGAACACCTCCTGCAACTTAACCCAGCCAAGACTGAGCTCCTTGTCTTTCCAGCCAACCATGCTGTTGAACACAGCATCACCGTTCAGCTGGGTTCAACTACATTAACGCATTCCAAAACGGTCAGAAATCTAGGGGTAACCATCGAAAACCAACTAAATTTCACAGACCACTTCTCAAAAACAGCACGATCATGTAGATTTACACTCTACAATATCAGGAAAATAAGACCCTTTGTCTCTGAACATGCCACACAACTTCTTGTTCAGTCACTTTTCATAACTAGACTGAACTACTGTAATGCTCTCATTGCAGGCCTCCCTGCATACGCAATTAGACCCCTGCAAATGATCCAGAATGCAGCAGCACGTCTGGTCTTTAATGAATCAAAGAGAGCGCATGTTACACCACTCCTTGTCTCTCTTCACTGGCTGCCGATTGATGCACGTATCAAATTCAAGCCTCTGATGCTGGCATACAGAACAGTTACTGGGTGTACTCCAGCATACCTAAAATCATTTCTGCAGAGCTACGTTCCCACCAGAAGCCTGCGGTCTGCCAGTCTCACCTGTGGTTAGTTCTCCATGTTTTACTGAAACATTGCATGTCATGTTTCAGTATACAGTATACTCAAGACTTCTTTAAGACAATAAGAAAATGTATGGTAAACAAAATTATGTTCATGTTTCTCTTTATCAAAAGAACAGGGATACATAAAAGTGCTTTCAGCCAGTTTTGGGTGTACAGACAGCACAACCTGCTCTACTGGCAGACCAGCTGATCAGCTCTCAAACACTGAGTGCACACAGGATACATCCATCAGTGTGATGGCAAATAAGTAAGAATATTAAATGCCATTAAAAAACTAAAAGACAAGCTGTCTTCCTTTCTATTGTATACTTTTGGTATTCTCATTTGTATTGACACTGTTTTATTAATTGTCATAGATGTGATGGAAAACAGAACTGTTCCCTAATTTGTGGACACAACAGCTTTCGGTGATCCCTTTAGAGGAACTTACAAATACCTGAATGTGTCTTACACCTGTGTCCCACCAAGTGAGTTAAAAATGTGAATTTGACACCAAATTGATCCTTCAATCTAGACTTAATTAGTAGCTACTGTAGTAAATTAATTTGTAACAAATTAGTAGCCTACTGTAACTTACCCAACACTGGAAAGAAGAAAGTATTTTAATGTTGAAAAAGTTGCACGTTTTGGCTTTAAGGCAGAGACTGTTTAGCCTGAAACGGATCACTTGATTGGCTTGCCTTAAAAAGGACTTTGCTTTGAGGACACATTAGTCTTTTAAGTAGAGTAAAACATAACTTTGTGGCATCAATGCACCTTAATAGGACGATACGATACACATCGTGATACATTAGATCGGCTAAGAAAGTTTAGAGTTTCCATTTAATAAGATGATCCTGCTTCAGTACTTGAACTGCTAGAAATTATATGAATGCACACATAAATAAAAAACATAGCAATAGATTTTATTCTGTCAATTTAATATCATGGGGGGTTATATTTCTATGTATGTGGCACAGCCAGCCCTACCTCTAAATAACTGTTTGTCTTTCTCTCAATATAAAACAGCTACTGATCTCATCACCTGTGAAGGAGAGACTGCCCGCCTCTACTGTGGTGAGTTCTCTGGGTTTCATTTAACGTTGCATTTGCATGGTTAATGGAGATTCTTGAGCCCTTTTTTAGCACAATAAGAAAAAAAAAAGTTATACAAATTCAAATGAAAGAAGCCTAATGTTACTCTTATCAACAGATCAGGGATACATAAAAGTGCTTTCAGCCAGTTTTGGGTGTACAGACAGCACAACCTGCTCTACTGGCAGACCAGCTGATCAGCTCTCAAATTTCAGTGCACCCAGGATACATCCATCAGCGTGGTGGCCAATCAGTAAGATCTGAAAACATGATTAATCAGATAATAGACATAATAGAGTACAACATTTTATTTTTTGTATTTTAACCATCGGTTTAAAATAGTTTGTGAGTGTGTGTTTGTGTTTGTGTGTGTGAATCAAAGATGTGATGGAAAACAGGACTGTTCCATTCCTGTGGCAAACCAAGTTGACCCCTGTTCTGGAACTTACAAATACCTCAATGTGTCTTACACCTGTGTTCCCTATCTGTCACTCACTCAACGTTGTGTCGATGTAGTGACATTAGGGGTCACCCTTGGGAGCCCCAAACACCTCTGATCTTTGAGAAAAGGCCAATGGGAATTGGCGAGTCGAATTTGCATACCACTTCCCCAGACATACGGGTATAAAAGGAGCTGGCTCGCATCCACTCATTCAGATTTTTTCTTTGGAGCTGAGCAGTTGTGTTTCAGCGAGATGAATTCCTCTGCCGGTCCATTCATCTCTGAAAGCTGTTGGATTTACGGTGCATTACAGCAGTTTCTCCCCCTCGTTCACCGGTGGAGTGCAGAGAACGGGTGGTCGGGTCATGTCCTCACTGTGAGAACATGACCATGGCAACATTGCGGTCGCGATCCTTCTACCTATTGGTATGAGGCCGCGTCGGTTAGCACTGGGGGCAATTTGGTGTCCCCAATGGGAGCCGTTCCGCCAGGTAACCCCCCACGGACCTCCCATTCCTCAGCACGCTCGTTTGCCCCGGTCAAATTCTGGGATGAGACCGCCGGCTCGGCTCCTCAGCACAAAACCTGAATGAGTGGTTGCGAGCCAGCTCCTTTTATACCCGTATGTCCGGGAGAGTGGCATGCAAATTCCACTTGCAAATTCCCATTGGCCTTTTCTCAAAGATCAGAGGTGTTTGGGACTCCCAAGGGCGACCCCTAGTGTCACTACATCGACACAACATCTCGTTCCCTCCATCAGGGAACAGAGGTTATGAAAGTAACCAGGATGTTCCAACTAGTAAGTTAATCATTTGACACTATACACCAAACTTAGACCACATCAGAATAATCTGTTTTTGTTTGAAACCAAACAACACCAATGTGGCATAGAGTGGATGAGAGGTATAAATGTAGTGAAATTAATACATTTTCACTTGAAAATGTATTAGTGTGGATGTGGCCTTATTCTACATTCTTAACTAGTTGGCCTACTCATCTCAGTAGATCTTAAGTATTACATATTTAACATTTAAAGAAGGCCATTACTGACCAACATTTCGCCTAAATAGCTATTTGTTTCTCTGTTGCAAATGGCATTGTGTAACAGAAAATAATTGTCTTTGCATGATGCTACAACCTTGCAGATAGGTGTCATTGATGTCCAAGACCACTTTTGTATCTGCCAGCAAAACAATAATTTATTTAGAGCACTTTTAAGAACTTTTTTTAAACCAGTATGAAAATACACTCAAAAAAGGATTTTTGCAGCGTGTTCAATTTACTTCCTTAAAATAAACTTAAGCAACACAGTTCTAGAACATTTTGTCACAGCTTGATTTCATTGCATTCTATCCATTCAAATTTGTAAAATGGAAGTTTACTTAATCCATTTGAGTTGGAACTACATGAACACTTTTTGTGGCGTTAGTGCAGCATTGATAAAACTGGGCAGGGGATTTCCATTGATCGGCATGCTTTACATGGTACTTGATTGGAAAAGTAAATGTTTTTGTGCAAGATGACTATACAGGGGGATACTTGTTAGTGTAGATAGTCTGTTATGTTGGAGTTTTGGGGGTTACCATTATGGTGAAGGGTAGTGGTTGAGCTAATGGTGAGGACAGGCACTGTAGATGTAACACATGAAATGATTGCTTGCTTTAATGGGCAATTGCTTTGCTCACCATAGCACAATAACTAAGCTACACTCTGTAGTTCTTCCAACCAGCATTTATTTTATCATGCTAACATTCACTTTCACTAGTAAGTACATAAAGAAATAAAAGTGATTAATCTGAGTTACATTGATGTCTCATTTTTGGGGGTTTACCCAATTCAATTAGGTTCTTTCTACACAAAGAGTTTGTGTTGAGATTACATAGTAATTTTAAGTTAAGAAAACTTATTTCAAACACATGAAACCACTGTCCAAGAATGAATCAAGTTCAGCCAAAGAGCTATTTTTTTGAGTGTATGTTAAAATCTAAATTAATTTGTGATCCAACTTTTTATCAACAGGCACTCAATTCATAAAATTGCTTGCAGCCAATTATGAGCATAAAGACAGCACAACATGTTCTGCTGGAAGACCATCTGATCAACTCTCAAATGTTTAGTGCATCCAAAGTGCATCCCTCTCTTTGGTGACTCAGTAAGAACAGTGGAGACATTTAAATTCTATTTTCTGTTTTTGTATATTTTAGTATTCTTTTTAAATGTTATCTTGTGTCTTATCTTTTAAAATAATATTAATAAAAAAAATTGTCAGTGTAATGATGAGTCAACAGAGTTGAGATCCATGTGCAGCTTTAATAACAGTAAATGTAGTAACACTGACAGGCAGGGGTCAATCACCAGCAACAGTAATATCAAAGGCAATCCAGAGGGGTAGTCAATAAACAGGCAAGAGGTCAGAGCAGGCAACAGACAATCACAGGTTATCTCCAGGTAAACAAGGCAGTAATAGTAAACAGGCAGCAATGGGTCAAAACAGGGTAAACAGTGCAGGATCATACACAGGTAATACAGAAAACTCAGAGAACACTCAGAAATGTCAGCCAGGGCAAAGCAAGACTTCACAATGACAGAAAGTGAGTGTGAGACTTAAATAGCTGAATAAATGAGGGACAGGTGAGCAGGTAATCAGTGCCAGGTACGGGGATTATGGGAAATGGAGTTCAGAGAGTTAAAGTCAATACTCAGGTGATGGAGCCCTCTGGTGGTGAGTGGGAGGAACTACAGAGGCAGGATTCGTTACAAATAGATGTGACTGAAAACAGGATTGTTCTATTCCTGTGGCAAACACAGTTTTCACTGACCCGTTCTGGAACTTACAAATACCTGAATGTGTCGTACACTTGTGTCCCACCAAGTACGTTTATTTCCCCCACAAAGTAAGTAACTGTTACTCCAACTGTTATAAAAGTCCCATTGATGTGGTGGTTATTACCTACAACTGATATGTTCTGCTTCTCCATTCCCCAATTTAATTCCAGGAACAAGTATAACCTGTCAAAATCAGCTGAGTACCATTAGCTGTGGTATGATTCATTTTCATTTTATCTCAATGCTTTTTACACTATTATCATTAAAGTGTCATATAAAGATCTTTTTAGCAACCTACATTTTTTTTAGCAAGCCTAACCTGATAGGACCTGTGAGGCCTAATATATTTTTAAGAACAATCCCACAAAGTGGGAGACGTTAAATTTTTGTTCTCTCAGAGGATGGAGATCGTTTGACTTACCCTTGTTCCAATGTGAATGCCATTTCCTCCACATGTTTCTCTCCTCAGACCAAGTCCCTGCAACTTTGGTACTACTGCTGAATATTAAAACACATGCATACACAGTGTGAATGCTGTTAAACAGTTTTTAATTAATTAAAATATTTTTTTTTAAAGAGAACTTTAAAGTAATCTTGGGTTTTTATTTCTTTAAGTGTAATGGGAGGGGACAGTGCCACCTATATGCTTCAAGTTCAGTTTTCTATGATCGGTGTCCTCACATTAGCAAATATTTGGAGGTGTCATACATTTGTTTATGAACATGTGAGTATTTTATTAGCTTCTAAAGGTTTAAAACAATGCATCACACACTTGAAATTCTTGTGCACAGGCGGCACTTCTACACCAAATAATTTTTTTTTTAAATGACAGAAACTGAGAAAGATAAAAAGAAAACATCTCAGCAGAGCACAAAAGCAAAATTAAGTAAAAACAATAAAAAACAGTTGCATCACTTTTGTGAAACTGGCACACACATTTCAAGCTCATCAGCTGCTTCATTTAATTTTCAGCTATTAGTAATCTGAGTATGTCATCAACTTGTTTTGAAAATCAGAATCAAATCTTCAATTAAAGGAATAAAGTTGGTCGAAAATACCTCCCGCTTCAAGCTTGATAATCATTAGTAAAATCATGAAAGTCTTGCTACCTGTGGATTTATACAGAATTGTGAAAAGTTTATTGCCTAATGCTTTTAACACTCATCTCTGTAAACTTCTATTAAGTGGGAAGGAAATCTTCAGCTTTATTTATTAATCTGTTTTCTTCATGAGATTTTATAAATAAACTCTTAAACAATGTAATATATATAATCCTCTTGATTATTATACAAAAGTAATTGGTTGGAAATACTATATATATATATGTGTGTGTGTGTGTGGAAAGTTCGATTCTTCGGGCAATGGAGGAGTCAGGAGACAACGAAGCAGTGCAGGCAAGTCTTTTATTTTCTGCCTTCAGCGACTTGTATTTAACAACACTCAGTTCACTTAGATTCTTCACAACACTCAATAAGATAACATAAACATTTAATGCACTAAGTACACGTCGACACCGTGCTCTCGGGTCACTCTCTCTCCCCCCAACTGATGCGTTGGTGCGCCTTTTCAAGTCTCCTTTATAACCATCACTATAACAAGAGACAGGTGATAGAGATAATTACAACCCAGGTGACAAGCCTTACCGCTCTCCCTCTCCCGCAGACAGACACATGACCACGCCCCATCCCCACATACCCCCACTGCCCAACTTCCGGCCTGCCAACTCCTCCCCCACCGCCCGTTGCAGCGACTTCAGGACAGCTCTCAGATGTTGCATGTGCCGCCGCCAGTCATTACTATAGATAATAATATCATCTAAATATGCAGCAGCATATGCTGTATGGGGTCTGAGAATTTTGTCCATGAGATGATGAAACGTGGCCAGGGCCCTGAACAAACCGAACGGAAGGGTTACAAATTGGTGTAAACTGAATGGTGTGGAAAATGACATTTTTTCTCAGGAGATTGGAGTTAAAGGGATCTGCCAATAACCCTTTGTTAGGTCCAGTGTCGAATAAAATTAAGCCGCTAAACCGATCGAGCAACTCATCAATCCGTGGTATTGGGTACGCGTCAAATTTAGACACCGCATTCACTTTGCGATAGTCTACACAGAACCGGACTGACCCGTCACTCTAGGAACCAGAACCACTGGGCTGGCCTAATTGCTGTGTGACTCATCTATTATGCCCATATCAAGCATTGCCTCTAATCCTTCTTTTTTGTGTTCAGGAAGGCGATGGGGTGGATATGAACCACCACCCCTGGGGTGGTCTCGATGTGGTGCTCTATGAGGTTCGTGCGACTGGGGAGAGGCAAGAACACGTCTGCAAATTCCGATTGCAACTTGGTCACATCTGTGAGCTGCGACGGTGAGAGGTGGTCTCCACACGGGACCGAGGTGAATGAATTTGGTTTGAGAGTCACCTCTGGGACTACATCATTATGGCCACAGGGACTGCCACCATGATTTTATCCATGATTTATCCATAATCCATGATTTTAAGAGGTTGACATGGTAAACTTGACGTGCTCCACCCTATCCGTTTGCTTAACCTCATAATCGAGATCTTCGACTCGCCGTGTGACCTCAAAGGACCCTTGCCACTTGGTGAGTAATTTAAAACTTGAGATGGGCAGTAATACAAGCATTTTATCTCCCGGTGTGAATTCCCGTAGTCTAGTGCCCCTGTCATACTTTGACAGGGGCTTTGCCATAGCTTTGACGTTCCTGAGCTTGGAGCAAATTCTCCTGTGTTAATCGACCCAAAGTGTGGAGTTTTGCTCTAAGATCAAGAACATACTGAATTTAATTTTTACTGTCTGAAGTTCCCTCCTCCCAAGCTTCCCATATGACGTTGAGCACTCCGCACGGCCGATGCCTGTACAGCAGCTCGAATGCTCGGGATTATGACCAACCCACTGCAGGATGGTTTTCTTGAGATCCTGGTAGTTGAGGAGGCTGGCGGCGGGAAGTTTCTGGACTGCTAGCTGCACCTCCCCAGAGAATAACGGCAACAAGCGGGCCGCCCACTGGTCGGGCGGCCACTTCTACACCTCGGCGGTTTTCTCGAACATGTCAAGGTAGGCCTTCGGATCGTCATTTGGCCCCATCTTAATGAGGGTCACAGGGGAAGTGGCCTCTGGGATGGGGGTTGCAGCGCTAGCCCCCTCTCTGTCGATCAGGCTCCGGAACGCCTGCTGGTCCTCTGCTTGGGCCTGGAGCAGGAGTTGGAAGTGCTGTTCTTGCTCCAGGCGTAACTCCATGAGGGCTTGATGCTGGGTCTGCTGGATGCTGGTGAGGGATTTGATAACTTCTCCCAGCGGTGAAGACTCCATAATGGCGTTGTCCTCCATATTCCTGGGTTTCGGTACCACTGTGGAAAGTTCGGTTTTTCGGGCAATGGAGGAGTAAGGAGACAACAAAGCAGTGCAGGCAAGTCTTTTATTTTCTGCCTTCAGTGACTTGTATTTAATGACAATCAATTCACGTAGATTCTTTACAACACTCAATAAGATAACATAAACTTTTATTTCACTCAGTACACGTCGACACCATTGTAGTGACTGAAGGCAGAAGGAAATTAAGAAGAATTCAAACAGAATTTCACCAAGATAGCCTAGAGCACCGGAAATAAGAGCTGACAAAATGGCTCCTTAAAGTCTGGCATGACCCAGCTAAATGAGATAAGGATGACCATCTGTGTAACTTAATCATCTTGAGAAACAAGCCAGTTCTGTCCAAACACACACTTGGAAAACACATTCCAAGGGAGTGATAAAGAACCGTCGCCCTGGAAACCCATGAAAAGCTAAGATACTCTTTATTCTAAACAATAACCAATTTGACACACTTAAAATGAGACATTTCCTGGGGAACGCCTGACCATCATATGCTAAAACTCACCCAAGACAAAAAGAGCTTGATGACTTGAAGAAATCCAGCTTTCTTTGAAAGGATTCCTTGGTATTATCTTTAGAAGAATAAACTAATGCTCATAACTTCAAATGTACAAATGAACTTTTCAAGTGTATTCAAATGTATCTCAGGACATCTTTTCTTAATCTAGGAATTTTGACACAATCGCAAAACTTACTTTACTGTAAATTTATCCTGCACATAATCTGCCAAAGTGCCTAGAATGCTCATTCAAGGTTTAACCTAATCATAATCCTGACAATTATGTTATTCATAATGTGTAATGTATTATTTGTGTTTAAAACTAACAAACTAATTAGTGGGAAGTTTTATCATGCATTATTACTAAATGATAATTGTATTTTAATAAGAACGTATGTCATGTTTAATATGGAAATAATTATTACCCTCTTTGGGGTGTGGCCAGTCTACACTCAAGACTCTGGTACCAAGGAAGAAGTCTTTAGTCTTCCCTCTTCTTAGGCTTTCTTCTTGCATCTTCCACTTCCTCTGCAGCTCTGTATCTTCTGCACTCTTGCCTCGTGGCTTGCAGCCTCTGTGCCATATAGAGTCCAAGGAAGCTTGGGACACGAAGTGCCGAGGAAGCCTCTCACTCTCTGCTCTACGGTTCGATCATTAACAGAGGTCCCAAAACATCGACGGAACAAACTTTCTACCAAGAGCCCAAGAACCAAGCAACGCAAGGAAACGCAAGTACATCTCCAGACATTTGCTGAAAGTGCTGGTGTATTATTTAAATACTTTTGGTAATCCGATTGCAAATCGATTAAACTCAAATAAATGGTTCTTAAAGCACAGTCTACAGACTCCATAAAGTTTATTTTCTCTGTATTAATAATTTTTTTCACATTCTGTCATTTTACTCACCAACCTGTTTCATGTTTGTATGTGTTAGATTAGTTTTTATGTTTAGATTAGCAATAAAGTCTTGTTTGTATTCAAAGATAATTTGACTGTGGTATATTTTGATAAATAATCTCGTCACTTGATTTTTCAAAGATCCGGCCTTTGAAATATGTGTGATATTATTTTCAATAAGCCATGAGAATAATATTACTCCAATAAGTGAATGAATCATAATTCCCTTAGTGAAGCTAATTTCTTACAATAGAAATTGTGAGCGGATACAATGAGACGTTGTATTACGATTTTAATGGTGGAGAATTTTATTCAGACAAATAATCAAATTATTTGTAATTTATCTTTCTTATAATGGTTGTCGAACGCGACTAATTCCATTATAAATTTCCCTACATAATGATGCAGATACGCGGCACTTTAATCCGTACTGTGTACATCTACAATAGATGTTATGTTATTATATGAAATTCCTACATAATAATGACATAGAATGTGGACAGTTTAATTTAATTCCTAACACACATTCTGTTCCTACACTGTGCTCTCGGGTCGCTCTCTCTACCCCCAAATGATGCATTGGTGCACCTTTTCATGTCTTCCTCCGCCACCACTATAACAAGAGACAGGTGTTAGAGATAATTACAACCCAGGTGACAAGATTTAACGCTCTCCCTCTCCCGCAGACAGACACAGGAACACGACCCCATCCCCACAATATATATATATATATATATATATATATATATATATATATATATATATATATATATATATATATTATTAGGGGTGTAACGATCAGACGAAGAATAATACATCTGAGTCAGTCACAGGCGATCCACTCCAATCCAGAAGGTGTTTGCTAACCGCCCAAACAGGAAAAAGAGCAGAATCAGAAGAGACCATGTATGCACCAACCCAAAAACAAGAATGACTTCTCCTAATGCACAAGTTTTATTTTTCATTATTCTATTTATTTTGTGCTTTTATAACACAAGAGATGTTTTTCAGTTTTGTAGCTGATTGTGACCAAATATCTTTTGTTTTTTTATCAACCCTACATAGAAATATGGCCTATGCAAGAGTGCATTCTGTTTACTGCTTAGTGCTTAATACACTAAAAGAGGCTGTACTGTATCAACAACCTCAGGGGGGACTAAATGCCGCTAGGTGGAACAAACTGTAATTTGCACTACTGTCTGTTCAAAATAAATGAAAAGAAACCTAGCATTTGGGATTTGTTGCTTTTTCCTGTTGTACCGAACTCCTATCGAACCGTGACCCCAAAACCGAGGTACTTACCGAACCGTGACCTCTGTGTACTGTTACACCCCTAATATATATATATATATATATATATATATATATATATATATATATATATATATATATATATATATATATATATATATATATATATACTGTGTATACCTGTGGGTGTGTATGCTTTCCTTGTTTATCTCGAACTGGTCAGGTGTGTTCTGTCTGTAATAACTGAAAGTCTTTTTAATAAATTGCTTTCAAATACAAACTCTTTGTCTTTTGTCTGTGGTTCATCTGAACATGTAGGCCAAAAACTTTAAAACAACATGATATACTGCCCAAAAAGAACAATCTTGAAATCTATGCAAGAACACAGGATTTTTTTTTATTTTTTAACTAGTGTTTATGTTTTACAGATTTAAGTGGCAACTAGCCATTTAACAGAATGCTTCAAAATGTAGCTATTTTTCACTGAATTTCATGATCAAAAAGTTATTTGCAGAAATCAGTTTTTATAAATGTAAACTCTAACAATTGGATTAATGTTGTCAGTGGCTCTAACCAACACTGTAAGATAGAAAATATGAGGAAATTATAATACTGTTGTTCTGAATATCAGCATGGCCGTGTTTCGGCCATAGGAGGCTGTCGGCTTTTACTAAGAGTTTAACAATCAAGTAAATAATTTAGAATAACTTACATTTCAGATAAAACTGTCCAGTTAGTTAACAAACAAGTTCAGCATTTAGCACAACTCTGCGCTTTGCACTGCTCTCATACTCTGGTTTTAAACTAGTGGTGTTACATTAATGAATGAAACTTTTGAGGCAAGGAATCATGTTCATTCACTTCCATTGTTTTGGTGTTTTTAAATGAATCATTTGAGTCAATGACATAATTCATTGCCTCACTCAACATAAAAGATGCTCATTTACCATCCTGCTTACATGGTGGTAAATGAAGCAGATATTTGGATGTTAAGTCCAGGGACTAAAAACGAAACGTTTTTAATTTTGGTTTGTTCTGAGCAAAAACTGTATTTTTTGTTCCAGTTCAGCAGTTCTGCAGTCTCCTTTCCAAATGGTAACTGGTTAGAACAAAATAAAAGAAAGGTTAATGACGTTCTTTTTAAAATGAAAGAACACTGCACTAAGGGGTGGGTGAAATACCAATTGCAGTGTTGCCAGATCTTGCAACAGAAACAAGTAATGTGGTTTTGAAGTCCAAAATAAGCTACTTGCCTCACCAAATAATTTTTTTCCTGTATGGTGGATTTGTCAGCATAGAAATCAGAACAAGCAGTTAATTAACAGTTAAGTATACTTTTCCAAAAACTTACTGTGATAAACCTTTTGGCCTTTGGTTTGCATGAAAAAATTACTGGAATGAAACATTTAAAAATAAAATTTTCACTCCAGAACAATTGAAAATCAATTTGTTCCTGTTTTCGGTTACGTTCGGCAAAAAAAAATTGTTTGTTTTTGTTTTTTGTTTTTGTTTTTTGTTTTCGTTCCTTGAACTGTTTTAAGTCCCTAGTTAAGTCTAATGTGAAGAAAATGGAGGTTCATGCATGGGGAAATACAATTAATTTTCTCTCTCTTTCAGTGGTCAACAAAAATTGTTCATCTCCACAACTAAATAAAGTGTTCTGACGCATCGCCACTGTCTGCTTTTGTTAACACAAACAAAACCACATGTCAAGCACTGGTAATGGTGTAAAAGTGGATGGCCCAATCAATCAATCAATCAATCATTAGTTATGATTAATATATATAATTACTATTATTATTATTAATCATAATTATTATTAAAAAGAGGTAACATTTTCTATGAAGACCATATTGTATGCATTGTAAAAGCATTCATAATGCCTCATAGCATCTTAACATATATTATTACTTCTCATAAACTAACATTAACAAAGATTAAGACATGCTGTAAAAAATATATTTTTCATTGTTTCATTAGTTAATGATACCTAATGCTTTAACTAATGTTAACGAATGTAACCTTATTGTAAAGTGTTACCAATAATTGTAACTATTTATAATACAATGCAGCACTTAACCTATTCATAGTTATACCCTAAAGAGTAAAATAAAAAAATTATCCACAAAAGTTGTAATGTAATGTATATATATTTGATATATTTTTATATATAGGCATAAGTGCTGTCATGCAAAATCAGGAAAGTTTAAACAGTCACAAGGCTTTGTGACGTGATCATATACCATGTGGTCTTGGTCTCTAAGTAGAATTAGAAAAAAGTTCAGCATTAAGCACAACTCTGCGCTTTGCACTGCTCTCATACTCTGGTTTTAAACTAGTGGTGTTACATTAATGAATGAACTAAGTAGCCTCTAAGTAAAATTACAAAAGCCTTGCCTTTTTATAAACAGCCATTTTATAAGAAGTCAAGCGTACTTAATGGCAGTTATGTAAAAATGCACAATACAATAATACAAAGGAACACTTTTTGAGAGCTACTGACATGTTTTTAAACCTTGTAGCTTTACAAGTGTTTTTCTCCATGTCTAAAAATGTACATTGATTTGTGTTCCTTTGTATTCTGTGCATTTGTATGACTTCCTTTATCTTATAACCACTTAAAAATATCATATGGATGTTTATAAGAAGACATTGTTTCTGTCACTTTACTTAAAGCATAATACACATTATACAACTACATATATGATAACTTCTGCAGATATAATTTGTTGTTGGTCATGTTGTAATGCATTATAAAATATAACTATGAATATGTAATTATTTAATGGTTACAATGTGGTTACAATTATTTATGAGAAGTTATAACATACTATAAGGCATATTATAAGACATTAGAAATGCACCATAATGCATTTATAATGCCTTTATAATTCATTATAAATATGGCTGTCATAGAAAGTGTTACTAAAGCATGCAACAAAAACAGTTTACAAGTTTGAAAACAGGTGTAGGCCTGCAACTTCAACATTCTAATATTACTATACTGTAACTGAATGGGATTAACATTATCCTGTGTTCAAACAACAATACAAAAGAACAGAATTTACGTAACTAAAATCATTAAAATCAAAATGATTAATGGCTTTCATAACATTACCAGGTGCACAAACAACACTACAAAAGGACAGAAGCTTCAATGCTACACAAACAAAAATACTGAGTACTGAGTGCACAGTTAAACTATGGATATTTTTTTGGCCCTGTGGACTTAAAACACACTTTACACACTCACTAGCTAGCAATGTCCAAAAGTGTACATACAGCACATGCATCACAAGAGAACTCTGTCATTCTGTCGGATGAAGCACAAACCAAAGAGCAAGAGTTTGCATTTGAAAGTAATTTAATGAACAAACATAGTTGGTTATTACAGACAGAACACACCTAAGACCCAGTTCAAGATTAGAACAAAAAGACTGACCAAACAAAATATAAAAATACAATAAAAAAAATAAAATAATAGTAATCATTTGTAAATTATGGTTAGTTATTAATCTAACATAAGATCATATTTCCAACCAATTAATCTTGCAATGATAATTGAAAGCATAATTACAATTATTATTTTTAAGATGATAGTGAATTTAAGGTATACAAACATCAACAGATATCAGTCTGAGCAGCCCAAATCCTACTACAATTTTACCATACAAAATGTTTTGCTAACATTCAGATTCTACATATCGGTAATTGAATGATTCTACATTGTTTAGAAGATGGTTAAAAAAAATGAATTAGTGAAAATATCAAATCTTTACTTATTGTCAAATATATTAAATAATTAAAATCATCAGTTTATTTATAAAATCACAGAAATGAAGCTGAAGATTTCCTTAAAATCTTAAAATCTGGTTGGATCTGCTTTGAAGTTACAGTAATGAACATACACAAACTGTTTTAATTAATAACACACAAATTTATTGAATGCATAATTCAAACATTCACAATGTAGGTTGGAAAAAGTATGTGAACCTCCTAGGCCAATGATGTCAACAAAAGCTAATAAGAGTGAGGAGTTGGTAAACCTGGCATCCAATTAATGAAACAAGATTGTAGGTTTGGGTTAGAGCTACTTCAACTAATAAAAAGCACTTTATTATTTTTGAGTTTGCTATTCACAAGAAGCATCTTCTGACGTGGACCATGCCTCACAAAAAAGAGATCTCAGAAGACCTACAAATTGTTGCTTTGCATAAACCTCAAAACGGTTACAAAGTTATCTTGAAGAACTTAGATATTTATCTCTCCACAGTTAGACAAATTGTCTATAAATGGGGACGATTTACTACTCTGGCTACGCTCCCTAGAAGTGGCTGTCCAGCCAAGATGACTCAAATGGCACACAGCAGAATGCTCATTGAGGTAAAAAAAAGAACTCTAGAGTGACAGCTAAAGACTTGAAGAAATTAATATCTCTGTTCATGAGTCTACTATATGGAAAACATTAAACGTGCATGGAGTCCATGGCAGTAGACCATGAAGGAAGCCGCTGCTTTCTAACAAAAATATTGCTGTACCCCTGAAGTTTGCCAAAGACCACCTTGACACTCCACAGCGCTACTGGGAAAATGTTTTATGGACTGATGAAACTGAGGTTGAATTGTTTGGAAAGAACATGCAGCACTACGTATGGCATAAATGGGCACAGTTGCACACTGCACACACTCACACTCTCTCTCTCTACACACACACACACACACACACACACACAACCAAACCCTGCACCCTGTAGCCATGTCCATATATCTTTCAATAAATCATATCAACAAGGCTGTTGCAAAGAAAGGTATAAAGCTTTATAAACTACTAAAAGTACTCACATCCTCCTACACAACTGTATAACACCTCCACATATTTTTATATGTTAGGGCACCAATCAAGGAAAAGTAAACTTGAAGCATACAGGTTACATGTTTTCTTTCCATTACACCTAAAAAAAAAATAAAGAGAAACAGATGTTGGTATTACTTTTAAGTTCACTTTATTATGATTGCATTATATTGATTAAAATCACTTTAACCGAAATCTGTGTGATAACATTCTTGTGTATGCATGTGTTTAAATGCTCAGCAGTAGTACAAAAGTTCCAAGGTTTTGGACTGAGGAGAGTAGCATAAGGAGGATGTGGCATCTCTCTGTCCATAATTAACATAGTGAACGTAAATTGTACAATCCTCCTCTGAAACAACACAAAACACATTTTAAACTACTTTATTAGTAATATTAATTAGTAATGGTACTATCAGGTCCCCTCATCAATGGAACAGTTCAGTTTGCCATCACATCTGTGACACACATGCACACGCAAAAGTAAATACAAAGAATAATGCCAGAAGTATTTAAAAGAAGGAAATTTAGCATTTTGATGTTTCTTAGCTTTTCAATGACATACTTCTTTCTATAGTCTTCAAGATCAGACCAGGTTGAGCTGTCTGTACACCCATAATTGGCTGAAAGCTCTTTAAGGGTTCCAGGGTCTGTTGATAAAGAGTGACATTTCCTACATTTGATTAAAAAAATACTTTTATACATATTTTTTCTTATTGTGCTAAAAAAAAGTTTTAAGAATCACTGTAAAACATGCAAACCCAACGTTTTAATAAAACCCACAAAAATCATCACAGGTGAGGGAGGTGGTCTTTCCCCAACAGGTGACGAGTTCCTCTAGGGAGAGACAAACAGCTATTTAAGAGTAGTGAAGCCACACAGTTATATTCCTACTTGAAAGACTAAACGTGAACTTATAGTTTGACTTTGAAAATGGAATTACATGAAAGAGTAAAGTACTGAAATACGATTGGTCAGTGTAACTCCAATTAGTATGCAACACATTTACATTCTGTATCTATACGGACATTTATGAGCTCTAGTTCTAGTTCTGAAATGTAGTATCAAACTTATGTATCACAGTGTCAAATTCAAACTCACTTGGAAGTAAACAAATGTAAGACACTTTCAGGTATTTGTAAAATCCTAGACAGACATCACCGAAAGTGCTGTTCTCCACAAGAATGGAGCAGTTCTGTTTTCCATCACATCTATGACAAAAACAAGATGAAAAAAACAAACAAAAAACAAACAAACAGTGAATACAAAATACCAAAAGTATACAAAAGAAGGAAAGATAACATTTTAATGTTTCTTAGTTCTTTATTGATGTTTATTGTTCTTACCGATTGGCCACCAGACTGATGGATGTGTTCTGGGTGCAGTTAACATTTGAGAAGTCTGGAGGATCTATTCCAGCGGAGCAGTTTGTATTCCCAAACTTGGATGCAAGCACATTCATGATTCCCTGGTCTGTCGATAAAAAGTTAAATAATTCATTTTATTATGTGAAACATATATTTTCTTATTTCTAATTATGAATAATAGTAAAACATGCAAATCCAATGTAATAATGAAACTCAGAGAGCTCACCACAGTTGAAACTGGCAGTACTTCCTTCACAGGTGACATGTTCCTTAACCAGGGGCGGACTGGCCATCGGGAGAACCGGGACCGTTCCCATTGGCCGGCCGCGAAACGGGGCCGAATGGGCCGCGATAAGCTGAAACGGGCCGCCGTGTTATGCAGAACAGGCCAAGACAGGCTGAAGAGGGCCGCAAAACAGCGCCGTAATATGCAGAAATGGACAAAAGGACTTTTGCACCACCTACGTTATCAGTATCGGGAAAATCCACTATCCATGGACCTCTAATTTAGGGGTATTGAGGCCACACATTTAATGTAATCCTGTACTTGAAAAACTGAATGTGTTCTCAAAGTTTGACTTTGAAAATGTAATTACAATTAAAAATGAATTGGTCAGTAACAGTCAACTCCAGCAACACATCTAAATATCTCAAAGGATGTTTAAGACTGCTCATTAAAGAAATAGTTCACCCCAAATTTTAATTCTGTTGTAATGTGGTAGCTCTTTTTGATGTGATTACAATGAATTAAATTTTTTAGCTTTCCAGCTTCAAAAAGGACGCAAAAGTGCCAATAAAGTATCATAAAAGTAGTAGATTCTCTGATGCTTTATCCATCAACACAGCCTATATTGTAATGGAGGTAGAGCAGAAAGACGCAATCAAACGTGACCAAATGTGATTGTGAAAGGTTTCACAAATCAGGCTCTATCTAATTCAAGTGAATTTGCATGAACCCAGACTGCGTGTTTACCGGAAATAGCCGTTAAAAGTGAAGAGCGCTTATTTTTCACCTTCCCGACTCATGGACTTAAAAAGAGTTGACAGGAAAACAAACTGCTGTGAAAAAATTCACAAATCAAACTGGTCAAGATGAGATTGGTTTCAGTCTTCTAGGTGTTCAACTTTTGGAGCTATTTGGATTAGAAAATGAACATTCGTAAAACTGAAATTACCGATTGCGGAGCGGAGGATGATGTCTTCCGAATTCACAAATCATGAAGAATCACATGCAACATTATTTACATGTCTACGACAGCGCATAGCAGATTTATTGCCAATCGAAGTCTGAATTTCAAACCGCAAACTATCTTTACTGCGGTAAAATTTGCGGGTGTCAGTTCGGTTATAGAATGCGGTTGTCACACTCGAAAAACCGTCCTGTGTGAATGCAACCGTATTAAGCACTCAAAAGTCTGACAGCCGTATTCTGCTGCAGTCTGAATCATTCATATTGGTTTGTGAACCAGATCAACCGATTTAATGAAGAGGTCTATGGCGTCATTTTTATATCACCAGAACTTGAATTTGAAAAAGCCTCTGAATTCATGATCTTGAAAAAAGACTGGGGGTAATTTGATGTTATCGAAACATTTTGCTGTTCATTTTTAATATTTGAAAATATTTTGTGTGAATTCACCTAAAAACATTTCAGTTTGTGAAATTCAAGTTTTTATTATTCAAGGTGTGGATTTCAGGTCGTGAAATTCAGGTCTCAATATTCAGGTTGTTGAATACAAGTTGAAAAATTCAAGTGGCAAAATTCGAGGATGACATCTGGGAATGCAAGGAAAAGCAAACGAACGTCGATGTAATCCATCTCTCTCTTGGACAAGTTTTATATTTGTTTTTATGGTCTGTATCATAAATGTCATAAGGACTAATTTTATGGTATGAAGGGCCCCCTCCCGGGCTGATGGAGAAACGGCCCGTATTTTAGGCATTGTGTCCCATACTGAAGCGGTAAAATTATCAAGGGTTCAGACCAAAGACCAAGAGTTTGCATCTGAAAGTAGTTTATTGGAAATACTGTACATTGTAAGTTATTGCAGACAGAACACACCAAAGATACAGTTCAAGATAATTGCTAAACTAACATAAAATCATATTACCAACCAATTACTCTTGTAATGTTGATTGACAATATTATTAGGATTATATAAGAATTTAATCATTCTACAATATTGTCAAGATGGTTAAAACAAACTATATAAAACTATATTAAATCATTTAAGAGCTTATATATAAAATCTCTTGAAGAAAACAGATACATAAATGAAGCTGAAGATTTACTCCCCACTTAATAGAAGGTCACAGAAATAGAGATATGTAGATGTTTATAGTGCTGAGCCTACATTCTGCAACATAGGAACAAAGAAAAGCATTATATGTAGATAATGGCCTTTTCACAATACTGTAAGCATGTCATGATTTTACCAATGATTGTCAAGCTAGAAGCAGAACTTTTTTACATTATTACTATGGTAGAAGATTTGATTCTGGTTCTCATCATGCAACATTTCCAACTCCATTTAGAAAACTTCTAATTAGCTAAGATAAATGAATGAAAGAGCAAAGTTTTATATTTGTGTCACCAAAACGTCACAACTGTCATCATAAATCATTCATCATTATACTGTATATTTCATTATATCATAACATGAAATTATGTCTATATAATTAAATCATATCAACAAAGCAGTTGCAAAGAGAGGTAGAAATGTACCAAGTTTATAAGCTACTAAAAATACTTACATGATCTTAAACAACTGAATGACACCTCCAAATATTTGTAGATGTGAGGGTACTGATCAAGAAAAAGTAAACTTGAAGCATATAGGTTGCATGTTTTCTTTCCATTACACCTAAAAAAGAAAAAAAAAAGAAAAGAAAAAGAGAAGTTGGGATTATTTTCAAGTTCACTTGATTATAGTTGAATTACATTAAAACACTTTTAATTAATTGAAGACCGTGTGATAGCATTTTTTGTGCATGCATGTGTTTAATGTTCAACAGTATTACAAAAGTTGCAAGGTCCTGGTCTGAAGAGAATAGCATGTGGAGGAAATGGCATCAGCACTGGAATGAGGGCAAATCATATGATCTCTTCGCCCATAATTAGCATAGTAAATGGAAATTGTACGACTCCCCTCTGAAATAACACAAAACGTTTTAAATTACTTTGTGAAATTGATTTATTAGAAAGTTTCAGCATGTTTAGCACACATTTTATTAGGGCTGTCAATGTGTTTTTAGTGTGATTAATTATATAAACACCAATGATATGTATAAAATGAAACCTGTTTACCTGACCCATATGTAAATTCCATAATAAGGAACAATAAGAGCAACTTAAGCTTTAAGTACCACCTATATCTGTAGTCTGCTGCCTAAATACTCTGAAACATTTTGCAACATATGTGAAAAGATTGTCTATATTTTTAATTCAAGAATGTACTGTAGGATTTCTGGCTTGCTAATGTAACCAGTTCTGTTGTATTTTGTCAGTTATTCAAGTCAGTTTCTTCTAATAATCCCAGATACATATGAACTTGTTTAATACTTCATAATTAATCAGCACAGCTAAATAGGTTACATTTTCTGATGGGTCAATTATGTGTGACAGCAGTGTGTAAATGCAGTCCACACTCTCATCTCTGTGATTTATACAGACATTGCTTATCCCGTGCGAATTGATGGTAAACCTTACAGACGTCCGTAGTAGCCTAATAAAATAATTGTACTTTACAGCAGTATGTCCGGGAAACTAATCTATGTTTTAAACTGCCTCTGTGCTCTCACCTCACTGTAGTCTGTTGTTGGAATCGGCACCTGTCACCATTAGCTCATGAATCACACCGAGTTTAAATACTGCCTCATCTCTGATAATCCACTCTGTTTAAAATCTAGGACCTAATACAGCCGCCAACACCAGATATTTGTCAGTGTAGAAGCACACACATATTAATGTGGCCACACTCGAAATGTAGTGCATTCTGTTTGGAGCAGAAAGTGAGCGTGGACTGTAGGCCAGTGATAGGCCTAAATAAAGGCTATAAACATACAATCTAGAGCTGTTAAAATTAACACGTTAACGCATGTGATTAATTAAAAAAGTTTAACGTGTTAATATTTCTTAATCGCTATAAACGTATTTACCGTTAATACCAAAGGCAAAACCTTTGCAATATGTCCACCTTTGCAATATGTTGATTCAGTGTTAGTGATAAAATGATGGAGAAAGGACCTCTTAATGCTATTTGATATGCAAAACAAGCCCAGATGGGACTTGTGATAGAAATCAAATATTTTTCAGCCTATATTAGGTGCCTTTTAATTATCACAGAAGCATGCTAATTCTTAACTATCACCAAAACGCAGAATGAGACCCTTTTGTCTGCAGACATTTTTCATGTGGAGTTCGAAGCTGCGCTTGACACTGGCATGACGCCCTGATGCAAATCATGAATGCGGCTTCACGATTGCTGTAGCAAAGCCGATAGTCAGAGTTTATCCAGCTGATTAACATTGTGGAGGATGAGAGTTTAAGAGATTTAATGCCCATTGCAATGAAAACCTATGGGGGGACTAGTTCTTTCAATTAGTCAAACTCCCACTTAGACTTTGGGAAACGTTTAAAGGGATAGTTCACCCAAAAATGAAAATTCGCTCATCATTTACTCACCCTCACGCAATCCCAGATATGTTTGACTTTCTTTCTTCTGCATTAAGATTTTTAGAAGAATATATCAGCTCTGTAAGTATATACAATGCAAGTGAATGGGTGCCAATATTTTGAAACTCCAAAAAGTATGTAAAGTCAATATAAAAGTAATCCATAAGACTCCAGTAGTTAAATCCATATCTTCAGAAGTGATATGATAGGTGTGGATGAGAAACAGATCTTCTCCCTGCCCAGTAGGGGGCGTATGTATGAAGAATGTGAATCACCATAAACAAGAAAAAGAACGTAAAAGTTAAAGTGGAGATTGACTGAGCAGGGATGAAAATTTATAGTAAAAATTGACTAAAATATTTATCTGTAATCGCTTCTGAAGACATTGATTTAACCACTGGAGTCAAATGGATTACTTTTATGCTGACCTATGTGATTTTTGGAGCTTCAAATTTTTGGCACACTTTCACTTGCATTGTATGGACCAAAAGAAATTCTGAAAAATTCTTCTTAACATTTTCATTTGTGGTCTGCTGAAGAAAGAAAGTCATACACATCTGGGATGGCATAAGTGTGAGTAAATGATGAGAGAATCTTCATTTTTAGGTGAACTATTCCTTTAATATTACTTGAATAGGTGCAATTTTGATGCATTTCTATCTTTATATTGTGGAAAGCTTCGTTTGAAAAAATGTAATAAAGTTAAATTGTTACATTTGTTTTGTTTTCTTTCCTAAGATAGCAATAAATGCATTCTGACAGGAAAAGAAGTGTATATATAGTGTAACATTTCAGCACTTTCAAAATCAGCGACTAATCGCATTTACAAAAATTGTGCGATTAATCGTGATAAAAAAATCGACTGACAGCACTAATACAAATATTAATTACTGTATCTTCATTTTCTTTAATTTCCTTGTTACAGCAAGTATTAATATTCAATTATTTGTGATAAAAAAGTTAATCGATTGAAAGTCATAACTTTTATTATAAATTATACTAGGCCCCCGACTCATGACCATTGGTACATAAATATTATAGATAAAAACAGTCCTATTTAGGTTGGTAAAAAGTTTTATTTGTTGCTTTGATTATAATAAAAGCAGAGAAAAATAAAAGAATCTTACCACAGCTAATGGTTCCATGTTCATTTTGACAAATTGTAATTATTTCTGGAATCATATTGGAAAGAAGAGAAGCCAAACGTATTGGTCAGTTATAAATATTAACCACCGCACCAGCTAGGACTCTAATAACAGTTGGAGCTTTAATAAAACCTTTAAAATCAAAATCTCTTTTTCAATAGAGACCTAGCCAAAATAGCAGCATAAAACATTACAACAATAATAAACAAAATAAAAATAAAATAAGGGGCATATGAAAATAACAGATTTAGCTATACATTAAAACACTGACACTGATCAAAATTCCTATTTATAAAGTATTTTATATGAGTCCTTAAACAATTTAAAGGCAATAGAGTTCACTTACTTGGTGGGACACAAATGTACGACACAACCAGGTATTTGTAAGTTCCAAAACAAGGTTCCGAAAAAACAGAGTTCTCCGCAAAAATGGAACAGTTCTGTTTTTCATCACATCTATGACACACGCACGAATGCATGCATACACACACACACACACACACACACACACACACACAAACAAACAAACAGTCAATACAAAGAAGAATACCAAAAGTATACAAAAGCATTTTTAACATGTCTCTTTTCTCTTTAATTATGTTTACTGATCTTACTGATTGGCCACCACATTAATGGATGTATTCTGTGTGCACTGAATATTTGTGAGCTCTGAAGAATCTCTTCCAGCAGCGCATGCTGTGCTGTCTGTACGCCCATAATTGGCTGCAAGCACTTTAATGGTTCCCTGTTCTGTTGATAAACAGTGAAGATCCTTATATTTATATTTACATATTTTGCTAAAGAGGTCTAAGTATCAATGTAAAACATGCAAATGCAATGTTTTAGTAAAATCATATGATTCACCACAGATGAGGTTAGCGGTCTTTCCATAACAGGTGAGAATTTCCTTTACTTTTACACATTAAGAGAGAGAGAGAGAGAGAGAGAGAGAGAGAGAGAGAGAGAGAGAGAGAGAGAGAGAGAGAGACAAACAGCTATTTAGGAGTAGTGATGCCGCACAGTTACATTTTATGTTTTCCTACTTGAATGTGTACATAAAGTTTGACTTTTAAAATGGAATAACATCAGAGAGTAAAGGATTAAACTATTGGTCAGTCCAACAATACTTAAGCAACACATTTAAATATCTAAAAGGACTTTTAGTACTAGTTAAGGTGTACCACACTGTCAGATTTTAACTCACTTGGTGGCAAACAATAGTAGAACACTTTCAGGTATTTGTAAGTTCCTCCACAGGGATCACCAAAAAAGGTGTTTGTCACATCAATGGAACAGACCTGTTTTCTATTACATCTATGATACAATAATAATAAAACAAAATTAATACAAATAAGAATACCAAAAATATACAAAATAAGGAAAGATAGCATTTTAATGTCTCTTAGTTCTTTAATGATGTTCACTCTTCTTACTGATTGGCTACCAGTCTGAAGGATGTATCCCAGATGCACTGAATGTTTGAGAGCTGACCAGCTGGTCTGCCAGTAGAGCATTCTCTGGGGTCTGTACGCCCAAAATTGGCTGCATACACTTTAATTCCCTGATCTGTTGATAAAGAGGGACATTACCTACATTTGATTCTGTGTTACATATAATTTCTCATTGAACTAAAAAGGGTCTAAAAAATAACTGTGAAACACACAAATGTAATGTTTTTATGAAACCCTGAGAACTCACCACAGTAGAGACTGGCAGTATTTCCTTCACAGGTGACATGTTCCTTTACTGTTACACATTAAGAGAGAGAGACAAACAGCTCTTCTAGACTTAGTGATGCCACACAGTTACATTTCAAGTTTTCCTCTACTTGAAAGACTAAATAATATATTTAAATTTGGAATTTAAAATGTAATTTCTTGAGTGAGGACAGGATTAAAAAAGTATTGGACTGTAATAGCCAACTCCAGAAATCAAGCAAACTATCTAAATATCTCAAAGGACATTAATGAATACATGTAAAATAAATTTAACCCAAATTAAAATTGACATCATGTAGTTGCTCTTTTCCAAGCAATTACAATGAATAGGGATTGGCACTTTCTAGGTTCAAAAAGGATGCCAAAGCATCATGACAGTATCATAAAAGTAGTCTGTGTGATTTGTGAACTAAATTCCAAGTCTTCTAAAGCCATCCCATAGCTTTGTGGGAGGAACAGATTCACTAAAATTCTTGACATCCGCCCTTGCTCTTGAAATGCTGAAGACTTGGAAGTAACACTTTAGAATAAGGTTCCGTTTGTTAACAGTAGTTAATGCATTAGGTATCATGAACTAACAATAAAAAATATTTGTAAACATCATTTATTAATCTTGGTTAATGTTAATTGATAAAAACACAATTGTTCATTGTAAGTTAATTACAGTATAGTTCATTTTGCATTAACAAATGTTAACTTAGGCAATTTTAAGCTTAAAAATGTATTAGTAAATGTTGAAATCAACATTAACCAAGACAAACAAATGCTGTAAAAGTATTGTTCATTATTATTCACATTAACAAATTTAGTTAACTAATGTTAACAAATGGGACCTTGTCGTAAAGTGTTGGAATATAGTCCACAAGTTGTATGGACTAGCTTCTAACTTTTGTTTTGATTTTGCCTCATTTTTGAAGTTTGAAAGCTTCAGTCCACATTCTTTGTAATTGCATGAGAAAAAACAGAATTGCTCCTTTTGTGCTCCATGGAAGAACAAAAGTCATTAGGGTTTGGAACGATATGGGGGTGATTAAATTTCTTTTACAATGATACCAAACATTTGACCCTCCTTGTTTTTTTTTGTTTTTTTTTCATGTTATAAGCTTTTAATTTGGGGTATGACACTGAAACAGGAAATCTTTAAAAACAACCTCAATGCTTAAAGTGTTCAGCTTAATTGACAGCATTTGTGGTGTAATATTGATAACCACAGAAAATAAAATTTGACTTTCCCCATCTTTTCTTTAAAAAAATGGAAGTGGATGGGGCCAATCCGTGAATGTTTAAATTCTCACTGTTACAAAAGTGTAGCTTCAACATGTAACATGCCCCATTCACTTCCATTGTAAGTTTCTCACAGTAAGGGATTAGCCGAAATAATTGTCTGTACTAATCAATATTATGCCACAAATGCTGTCAACTGAGCTTAACTTGTACTGAATCCGGAATATTCCTTTAAGTCTAGGATAAAGCATCAGGTTAGTGTATAACAGTGTCAAAATTGTAACTTACTTTCTGGGACACAACTGTAAGACACTTTAAGGTATTTGTAAGTTCCTGGACAGGATTCAGTGAAATCAGTGTTCCCCACAAAAATGGAACAGTTCATTTTTCCATCACATCTATGACACAATTAAAAAACAACAGTGAATGCAAAGAAGAATACAAATAGAGCATACAAGAGGGGAAGGTCTCTTAGCTTTATGTGCTTTATGTTCACTATTTCTTACTTATTGGCCACAGCATTGATGGATGTAGCCTCGGTGCACTGACCATTAGTGAGCTCTGAAAGATCTATTCCAGCAGAGCAGGTTGTGCTGTCTCTACGCCCATAATTGGCTTCAAGCACTTTAATGGTTCCATAAGCTGTTGATAAAGATTAGCAATAACTTAACTTTGTTTAACAAGTTTTTTCAGTGAAAAACAGTGAAATATGCAAGGTTTCAATAAACCTTATTTATTCAAGAACTAACCACAAGTGATGTTGGCGGTCTTTCCATCACATGTGAGAAGCTCCTTTTCTGTTACACATTGAGAGAGAGAGAGAGAGAGAGAGACAGAGAGAGAGAGAGAGAGAGAGAGAGAGAGAGAAACCGCAATTAGGAGTAGTGATGCCACACAGTTACATTTCATATTTTCCTACAGTACTTCAAAGAATAAATGTGTAAAAAATGGAATTACATGAAACAGTACAAAATTAAAAAATATCAGTCAGTAATAGCCAATTTAAAAACATTTAAATATATATAAGCACATTTATGAGTACTACTGTAGTCTAGAATGTATCAATTGGATGTATTAGAGTGTCAAATGTTAAACTTACTTGGTGGTAAACAGATGTAAGACACATTCAGGTATTTGTAAGTTCCTACACAGAGATTATTAAAATCTGTGGTGTCCAAATTAAAGGTACAGCTCTTTTTTCCATCACATCTATGACACAATTAAAATTGTTTGAATACAAAGAAGAGAAGATAGCATTTTGATGTCTCTTAGCTCTTTAATGATCTTACTCGTTGGCCACATTTGAGTATGTATCCTGGGTGCATTGAATATATGAAAGCTCTCCAGCAGATCTTCCAGCAGAGCAGGTTGTGCTGTCTGTACGCCCAAAATTGGCTGTAAACACTTCAATTGTCCCCTCAGCTGTTGATATAAAGTAACCTTAACTTAATTTTGTTCATAGATTTTCTCATTCTGTTAAAGAGTCTTGAGAATAATAGTGAAACATGAAATAATAGTGAATAACCGTTTAAAACATGAGCTAACCACAGCTGAGGGTGGTGGTATCTTCCTCACAGGTGATGTGTTCCACTGCTTTGACACCTGTAGAGAGACAAACAGCTATTTAGACCATATGATGCCACTAAGTTAAATTTTACGCTTTCCTGTAAAGATTAAATGTGTCCTTATACTATGAATGTAGCTTGTCTGGATTGCGTTGTACATTTTACCATGGCATATAAAATCAGCCCTTACCGTGTTGGCATATTAGCACCAGCACTGAAAAATTCAAAAGAAAAAATTATGCATTTGAAACTTATTTCAAATGTATGACTTTTAAAGGTGTCATATTCTCAGCATAACATGACAAACAAGAAACAGGTCAATATAAATTTACTGCCACATACCTACAAGGAAGAATTTAGAGTTCATGTTGAATGTGTAGATAGGTGAAAAAATGGAAGTAGCCTTCTTATAATGAAAAGAAGGCTGAATCCTTCTGATTATAAAGGCAAGTCTGAAACAAACAAAAAAAAAAAATTATAATAAAAATACTGGGTCTTTTTTTTTTTTTTTTTTTAAATGGGCAGGGATGGGTGGGACAAAATCTCTTAACGCTAATGACATGGGCGTAGCTTAACATTTTTTGTCAGTTATCTAAATTGGAACTCCAACATTTTACAAAAGATTAATAAGACTTAACAAAACCACCAAAAAGTTATTTAATAAGACATTATTAATATTTAGTTATTTATATTTAACATGATAAAATACTATGAATCCATGAAAAAGTCAGGCATTGACTATGAGCTCCACATCCTCAGTTCAGTGAGGTCTGATTCATTTCTTTATGGACCTCTCATTGTGCGCAGGTACTTTGTCATTTTTAAACAGAAAAGGACCTCATTCCACTAAAAGTGTTTGTCTAAAGAGATTGTATAGCTGAATGCTTCATTTAATGCACCTGCTAGTAATGGCTATATCTAAAACAGCCGAACCCCAGGAGAATTGGTGCAATAGATGGCAAAGGGTGGCCACACCAAATATTGATTTTGTTTTTGTTTTTTTTTAAAGTAAATTGATAAATAACAATTTTCAAACCATTATTTCCCCCTTTTGTCATTGTTTATTAAATATCAACAATAACCCTACCCCTTTCCCATTGCAGATACAATATACATGGCAGAAAAGAAATGACAAGCATAATAACTATCAGATTACCTTATACATAGTACAGAGAACATGGTATTAAAAGCTCATATCCATTCACACTCAAACATCATTCAGATGTATTTAATGTAATATTGGTTTCCATATTATATCAAATTTCTCAGGTTGTCTCCTTAAATATTGTATATATATTTTATATATGGTTGACTATATGACAATAACTCATTCCACCATTGTTCATTGGAGGGTTAGTTCTCCATTTCCCTTTTTTTTTTAAATGCTTTAGCTGCAGTCACAAATAATAAAACAGTCTTCTTACTTTCTAAGCCTCATTTACTAAGTTTAAATCTCCCAGCAATGCCAGTCAAGGATCTATTGATATTTATTTTTCTTTAAGACAATGTTACAAATGTATTCTTCAAGAATATAATCTTTTACACTTCCAAAACTTATGGAACATTTTGCCTTTATCTGCACAGCCTAGTGAACATTTCGAAGGTGCATTTGATGTAACTAAAGACATTTTGCAAAAAATGTGTGCCGTTTATTCTATAAAATAAAACAGTTTATTCTTGATGCTTACAAGAAATCTCTGAGAATATTGTCCATTCCTTTTCTGAATATTCATATTTTATCCTCTTTTAATGCACCATTTAGAACCCCACACATTTTGGATATAAATCATTTAATAGAATCAATATTACACATATTTTTATTTTTTTCTATTAAAGAGTATCCACGCTTTTTTAGCATGGACAAAGAAATGACCCATTATGCTTAAATAGTGCATGCTTCCGACAAGGATGCTAAATACTTCAGTTCACTGGTTCTTCCCATTACCAAGCACTTAAACATAACTAACAAAAGTCAGGACAGTCTGTGTTTAATGAACATAGCATAAATCCTTTTCTCACTGCCAGCTACATATGGACATATGCTTTTGACAGCAATCTCGGTACACAATCACACACATTAACAGGGTAAAACTGCTCGTTAGACACTGGGCTCTCTGTGCTCTCTCTCTCTCTGCACGTGCGCTGTATATATGCGTGTGTATGTGTAAAAGAGTGAGAGAGGAGACACTTAAACATGGTCACAATGAAAACCGATGTGCTATTGGTTTTAACAGGTTTCTAGTTGCGCACACACACAGTGTATGAGGAATATAGAGTATATTTGTGTGAAAATAAAGACAAATCCCAGCCAGTTAAGGTAATTTAGAAATGCTGGCTGGATGCTTTTTACGTTCCAGAAAAGAGTTGTATGTCCGCAAAAAAAAAAAAAAGTATGATCACCATATAGGTTTTATTGAATAATTCTCAGATTTGGAGAACAATACTTTTACTTAAGTGTTATTTTTGCATTAAAAACAGTAATATATTTGAAAAACATTTTCCATCTTCATTCTGACCCTGTGTTGCTTCTCCTTTAAGACTTGACAGTAACTCATACTGTTATGAACATAACTGACTGTTATGACTGGCTCTCTGCTCTTGACTAACCTGCTCTCTCTCTACTTGCCATCTCACTGCTCCCCTCAGTGGGCTACAGAAGTGATAAGGTAAAGTAGGCGTTGATGTGTTGATGTGCAGGCTGTCGGATGCAAATGTCTACCACAGTGTGACATCACAATGTGGAGGAAGTAGAGAACAAGTCGTTTTGACAGATTGGTTTCAACAAATGCTCTTTTTGCTGTGAGGAGGAAGTTTTGAGTTCTGAAACTTACATAACCTCTTATATGCATAAAGATGAAGGAAAATATGATTCCTCATATCATGACCCCTTTAAAGGAATATTCCAGGTTTAAGTTAAATTGTTACTGTTGTCACTAAAAGCTCACTGTTTCAAAAGTATAGCCACAAGACATAAACAAATGCATCTTAACATTATTTTAGTCTGATAAATTTGCTTACTAACCTTTTCTGTATAAAGGTATATCCAATGACGACATAGCTGTAAACCATAAAACCCTAAAAAAGACTGTAAAAACAACAATTTAAACAATTATACACCTGTAAGTGCTTTTTATTAAATTGTACGTTCCATTTCTGCCTTTATACCCTCCAAATTGGCCCCATTCACTTACAAGTGCCTCACTGTAACATGCCACAAATGCTGTTTATTGAGCTTAACTTGTATTGAACCCAGAATATTCCTTAAATTATAAACTACTGATGGAAAAAATAGCAGCAGATTTACAGCACTACCAAACACCAAAATGTATCTCCTTTTTCACTGTACATCTTGATTGCAGTCTCCTTAGCGATCATGATTTCAAGCTTGATTACGCTTCCTATAGCGCCATCTAGTGGTCAGTACTAGGCAGTGTAATCAAGCTTGAAATCATGATCGCTAAGGAGACTGCTGTCAAGATGTACAGTGAAAAAGGAGATACATTTTGGTCTTTTCTCACCCAAAACAAACTAGATCGTTTCAGAAGACATTGATTTAACCACTGGAGTCTTATGTATTATTTTATGCTGACTTTATCTCCTTTTTGGAGCTTTTGGAGTTCTGGTTACCATTTACTTGCATTGTATGGACCTACAGAGCTGAAATATTCTTATGAAAATCTTTCTTTGTGTTCAGCAGAATAAAGAAAGTCATACACATCTGGGATGGCACGAGGGTGAGTAAATTAACATTTTTTTGGGGTGAACTATCCCTTTAAATTGGCCACATTACAATGTTCATATGAAAAAGGTGGCTTAAATCTACCCAATTTTAAATTGTATTATTTTTTAAATTCTCAATTTTATTTTCTTTAAAAAAATAAAAAATAATAATAAAAAAGAATTATCTCAAAAAAAAAAAAAAAAAAAAAAAAAAAAAAAATGTCCTTCATTTCCCCCAGAAGAGGCAACACATGAGAAATTAGCTAACAATTAGCATGCGGTACCAGCCTCAGCCACCAGGTGCCACTATCAGTAAGCATGAATCTTATGCTCACAAGGCGTCAGATGACAGCTGTGGTACTTGATCTGTTTATTTTTATTGTTGTATAATACATCAGGAATGTTTTAGCAAATCTTAATCAAGGAAGGAAACATATATAATGTTTGGGAGTATACTAATACGTAAGATCCGCAAATTAAATGAATATACCTCAGGTTACCATGTTTCATATGGCATTCGTTGTGAAGTGTGACAACGGGAGTTCTTTCTGTTTGTTTGGTGACACTAACCACCAGAAATATCAGTGCTGCTATTGATATTGTGTTTTTTTATTTTTTTATTCTTTGGCCCATGTAAACATGCGCTAGATAGATCATTGCGACACCTCTCGCTCTGTTTTCAGTGCTGTGTTTAAAGGGATGACTCGTGTTAGAGTTGCACAAATCAATGAACTCTTTGGAGCGATGCATCAGCTTCAACCACGGACCGTGAGAACTTTGCGTCTCTAAAATATTGCAACGTAGGCAATGCCTGTCCTTTTGTTGTGATGTGTGTACAACTGGTAAGTTAATCTTGTAAGTAATGTTATAATTTCTGGACGAATAAAATAATGCATAAATTGAAGGAACGTTTAACAAAAGTAAAGTCGCGCAGGCTTATTTACGTTGTAACTTCATCACGCGCTGTCGCTCCCGGACACGAGTTCTTTAGAACAGTGGTTCAACTGGTTTTGCTTTGGGACTCAGATTTCACACTGGACATCAAGCGGCGAATCACCATAGTAAAGTACAAAACCTGAATTCAATGGATCCTGCATGGGTCACATTTTTTCTTCCATAGTTTTGTTCATGGTTTTCAAATGCATGTATCAAGTAACATAATGTTTTGTTGTTGATGCCAAAAACAAACGTTCTTTCCCTCCTTTTAAAAGTTGATGAGCATATTTATTTATATGAACCCATTATATTTATTATCCAGTTTATTTCCTAATATTAAACATCATTATAACAGAACACAGATTATTAAACAGGAGGAAAACTTTATTAATAATTTCAACATTCTTGGAAGTCCTAAAGCAGGGTTAAAGTTTTTTATTCACATTTCTTGCATAAAATGGACATCATTACTGAAATAAGAATCTCATGGCATAATTTCCCATCAGATACCAATAAATAACTTTCAGTAATGACTTTCAAATATTTTTACATTAACTTTACTTACAAAAACATTTTCATAATATTTTGATGAAATAGCTTGTTATTGTTTTATTGAAAGTCCTTTATTAGTACCATTCTGTATGCATCATGTGATTGTAAAGAAAATGGGTTTGTTAGTTCCATATATAGACCTGCATCCCAGCAGTGATTTCAAGAAGCACAGCAATAGTGCAATAATAATAATGCAAACAAATAAAGTTAGATCTACTAAAGTACTACTACCATCTTTCCATGCATTACTAATAAAAAGACATTGTTGGTTCTGATCAAGCAAAATACTTACCAGAATGAAATATTGCCATTTAAAAAATAAACCACTCTGTGTAGACGGTCATATTATTCACGTAGCAGTACATAACAAAAAATACAAGCTTACTGTGTTTTGAAACCGTATTGAATTGCATAAAAAAACCACAAAAAAAAAAAAAAAAAAAAGTGGCTTCAAAAATTACATTTGACGTATGAAAGTACGTAATTTACGTAGTAGAATAAAACGTCCACGTATCGTCAAGTAATGTGTACCACAGACCTTGTTTAACTCATAAATTCAAAAATCCCATAAGAAAATCCAGAAAGAACACATAGCGAATTAGACTTCCGGGTTTGCCTACAAATTGACAGCTCTATTGTGAAAAGCTCTCACCTACAGTACAATGCTTTTTTTTTTTTTTTTTTTTTTGGGATGATAATTACGCCCCAAAAGAAAATTCTGTCATAATTTACTCACAATCGTGTCGTTTTAAGCCCGTACGACTTTCTTTCTACCATGGAACACAAAACAAAACAATTCTAAAAGAATTGTAATGGCTACGGAAGCTTTCAAGCGTCAAAAAGGACGCAATTCACCTCACAACAATTCACCTTACAAAGTAAAAGTTGTACATTCTACTCTAAACAAACAATGGCGTTGTGTGAGCCAAAGTCCTACATTTATGTTTCACAGATAATTTAACTTGTCAGAGAGCTGTTGACAACTGCCACCGGATTACTGAGTCAGAGTTGAACCAGATCAACCAGAATTTCACATTTTGTGAACCAGATCAACCAATTCACTGAACAGACCCAAAAGAACAATTCGTTCACGAATCAGACATCGCGTTTTCTCACTCTTGATAGCGTGAGTGATTAGCATAAATTTCGGTCTGTCAAAAAAAACTTTCGTATATGGCTTCAAATTCTTAAATATAACGCACACATGTCGTAAGGGCTACTTTTATGGTAACTTTCATCCTTTTTAAGCTTGAAAGCTCCAGTCAAGTTTTGTAATTGCCTGGAAGAATGAACGACCTGTACATTTAAAAAAAAAAAAAAAAAAAATTGGTTGTTTGTACGACAAGGTTGAGTAAAAGATTATCAAATTTCCATTTTCTGTGAACTGTCCTTTTGAAAGAATGGTAAGACATTCAATTCAATAAGTGCAACATTTGAAATAGTTGAAAGAAAAATGAACAATTGATTTGAAGTTATCTTTTGTGTTTCATTGTAAACAGTCTTTTTTGTATAACAAGAGTCATCACAAGTAATGTAACAAGAGACATCATAAATGTACAGTGGGGTCATCCAGGACCAGGAGTAAGAAACATTGATTTAAATAGTAAATGATGTAAACAACTTTAAGTAGAAAAAACAACATCAATTTGTCATCTTTACTTTGTTTATTCATTTAGAATTACTGTAACAACTAAAAAAGACATTATGTGAAATATAAAATAATCCAGGGAGAGACGACTTAAATGCCTTCTTGTTCCAGCGAGGATATTTGTCCTTCATTGTAACCGATTTCAAATGGTGCTAGAAACCCCAAAAGACTCTGAACATCAAAAGAAATCGGTCAACCTTGGGTAGAGGACACAGATTTTGAAGGTTTGAAATTCTAAGATGTGTTTACAGCATGAATGTTGTCACAGTTTACTTGTTACTAATGAGAGAGGTGCACTTCCCACCCCAAGAACACTGATTTCAAATGGTGCTAGATTCATTACAACAGTACTCTAAGACACCATCTAAAACCAGCTTCCAAGAGGAGTCATAGTCAGCCTTCTTCACAGGTCTTTGATGATCAGGTACCGAAACAATGAAGAGTCACTGCTAAGATGGCTGGCCTTCAAACAAAATGAGAGAAAACACAATAGTAAGTCACATGATTTTTTTTTTCAACCGGCTGCTGCGAAACAAACAGGCAGTGCAGAAATTAATGTTTAAATCTTGTATTTAATGAGTGTCCATTAGAGACTGGCATTCTAAAATGCCAATCTCTAATACTTAGTAAGCTTTGGGAATTAAACTTTTCCTTCATTAATATAACACACAACTCATTTAGCAGAGCTGTCACCGGATCATGTGCCTTGATACTAAAATGTGAAAAAGTCAACACACTGGCTGGTTCATAGCTCATTACCAAGGAGGTCCGTAATACCTGGAGAAAGCTATAAGCCGTTAGCATTCCCGTTCATCTCAATGACTAACTGTCCATGCCAACCAGCCAAACCTTGACTCCTTGCCAATTATATCTTCATCATCTAATCTATTTTGAACTTTTATTAAAGAACAGTTACTCAAAACCCAATCCTTGCTGACAGATTCAAACAGAAAGCCACAAAAAAACAAAACAAAAAAATCACTAACCCATCCTTGCATGATACCCAACACTGCTAGACTCCTTTCACAAATGATAATCAAGATTATTAGTCTGCAAAACACCTCTGAAGAATCTTCTAGAGACAACGTGGAAGAGTACAGGCATGCTACTTTAATCTTCTTGTTCAACATTTTCCATATGGCCTCTCTCTTTAAACATAAAGTGGGTAAGATTAAATGTTACGTAATATCTTTTGAAGAAATATCGATCTGAGAATAATAGATAATGTGGTTTCATAAGCGCTAGATACAGCAACGGGCAAATACAGTGGCAAAATGCCAGTGAATAATTATGCTTGAGACAATGCTGATTTGCTATCTAAGCAAATTTGGCATGGATGAAAAGCTGTGAGCAGTCTGTGTGTGGGGGGATTTAGTGGAAAACTGTAAGCATAAAGAAAGTATGTACAGTTTTATAAGTAAAAAGTTGCATATCAACAATCCCTGCTTCCATCTCAATAGCTACAATCACTGCCCTTTATGGTTTACAAACTGAAACATTGTATTTCTCATGCTAATCTAAAACTTCCCTATAGAAACAAACATACTGCCAACTAACAACTCCCTTTCAATGCTCTGGAGAAGTGGTTCTTAACTGGTGGGTCGTGATCCAAAGATTAGTTTCAGATCTGTTCTGAAAGGGTCATGGACAGCTGGTAAAAACAATGACAAATGCACAAAAATAAAATGCAACTAACCATACAATCATTTATATTTAAAATAGTAAAATAAACAGGCTTATCAACTTTTAAAAGGGAGGAAAAAATGCTTCCCATATCTTTTGTTGACAATGTCAAAAGTAGGGCTGTTGATTGAACACGTTAATTCAGTGCTATTAATTGTATAAAAAGATAACATGTTAATTTTTTTAAAAAGCAATTAATCATGCTACTGGACCATAATAAGGAATTTTACAATCAGAGCAATTCAAGTTGAAGTACCACTTTTATGTTTTTATGAGTCTCAGTTGTCGGGGGCAGTAATGCAACTCCAGCTGTACAGGCAACAAACCACATTTACTGACAGCAGACAAGGTTTTGGCTACAACAATGTGTTTTGTGCTGTGAATAAGAGCTTGAAACCATTGCAATTCAAAAGACATTTAGAAAACAAACACACTATAAACACAAAGTTAAACTAAACTTAAGCCTGTGCCATGTTATTTATTTTTGCATATTGATGAGCCTGGTGGTTACCAAAGTTTTGGTACCAATTTTGGTACTGTGTTGGGTCGCCACTTGATGTCCAATGTAATACCTGGATCCTGAAACAAAACCAGTTGAGAACCACTGCACTGGAGAACGCCCTGCATTCCAAGAGCAGTTTCATTTGTCACTTAATGACTCGGGCAAAGAGGCTGAGAAATGCCGCTGCGAGGTCTGGAATGTTAGGCAGCACCTAAGGAGGCAAAGCAAAGATGTTTTAAGAGCAAAACCAGGTCAGCATATTTGACCAAAACTCTACAAATATGGCTCTGCACAACCTCGTTCTCAAAATGACATTAGTTTGGCTTTTAATATCAACAAAACAACAGATCGAATTAAGTTAACAAAAAAAGTCCCATTATCAAAAACTATTTAGATACTTCACTAATGCTTAGCTCTTCACTATACGTGTGGCATAGAGAGGCAGATGTTCCTGCAGACGTTTACCTCACTTTGTTTTGCCGCCTCCATCGCTGCAGTGTCTCCAAAATGAAGTGAGTGCAGGAAATGGAGAAATCTGGCAGGGAGATTCCTGACGCCAACACTCGGCGAGGGTGTGGCAACAGGTACTGCCCTGTAAGACTGACGCTTTGCCAAGGGTTTTTGTTCTTTATGTGCCTGTGTCCTAAGAGCCAAACCCTTTGCAAGTAAACCCCATCACCCCACATTTATAACTCAGCTTTATTACAACTTCCTGCTAAATCGTTTTAAGTGTCCACTCCTAAAAAACGATTAAAAACATTTAGCAAAGTTGTTCACAAATGCCATACTTTTTCAACCTTTTTTAGTTTGCTTAAAGACTACACAACGTGTTTGCTTTGAGATGTATGGCAGAGGGAAGAAACATGCCCCAGGAGCTCGGTGGCCCTTATCTGACTGATAGGACAGAGCTCGAGGGAGTTTCCCGGCTGAGCGAAGAGGAGCATGGCGACAGTTGCTGTTTAGAGGTATCTGGTTGCCCTTCTCACTTTCTCCCACCTGCTTGTTTGCTGCTTCCCTGCCTTTAACCTGTTGTGTAATATTAAGGACTTAAAGGGCCAGCTTTGTTTTTCTTTGTTAAATAACAAATCACAAAAGAAAGTATTTTTATCTATCTATCTATCGATCTATCTATCTATCTATCATCTGCCTGCCTGTCTGTCTGTCACGCACTCTCTCTCTCTCTCTCTCTCTCTATATATATATAGATATTATTTCCTATACAACCTATATTAATGTACTGTAAGTCAATTTCAATATATGCACCATACTTTACCATACTAGCATTCACTTCTGAACCTTTAAAACATACTGTTCTTTTTTACTCTGTTTCACTGCATCTGCGTTACCTTATCTTCAACAAATAACAGTAATAAAAGTCAAAGATGAGCTCCCGGAAGAATTAGCCTACAGGAACCCTGATATCACAGGGAGAAACAATACCACGCTGAACATCAGGGAAAAATAGCACAAGTTCCAATCTGCGTCACAGCCCAATCCTTGGCTCAGACGCCTATGGGTTAAGAGCCTCATCTATAAAAAAATGCCCCTCCCCATGCGATGAGGAGCAGTGAGGTGGACTGAGGATGCTATCCTCTCTAACCCTATGGTGCCACAGAACCACCAACGTCTGCCAGAGCTTTGGTCTGTGGCGTCTAATGCAGCAATAACAACTGCAGTGCAGGCCTGTTCCTCACAAAAGCACACACACACGGTCCAATGTAATCTGGGGACTGCACTGCTTGACATGCAACAGGTTTCTGATGGAAAAACACATTTTAGAAACACTTACAGGATTAAAAGTTTACAGGACAGAACTGTATCCTACATAATGGGACAAATGGCATGCAGGTAGACAAATATGCAAAGGTTAGATGCTGTTTTGATACTCTCTATCTAAACAGGAAACACAGTGGTCAACTAGCAGAGGAAGGAGGCAACTGATAGACTCTGCCAAATCACGCAGACAATCAGACACAAACAATGGCGGGATTGGAGAATAAAAAAGCACCACATTAAGACGACCGCTATATTCAAATAATTTAGCTACACCCTCAAGAGGATGTACTTTACATAATCAAAAACTGGTAATCAGATACTTTTAATCCATATTACACCCATTTTAATGCATTCTGGGAACAACATGAGGGTGATAAAATTATGACATTTTTTTTATTTTTGCATGAACTATCCCTTTAACCATCATTTTACAGCAAAAGCAACACATTTACTGAAATTACATCAAACAATATGCTTTTGCTAAGTGTGATTCTACTAAGTAACAGCCCTCTAAAACAAAAACAATCTAACACCATAGACTGCTCATAAATTATAATGTTACCTTTCAGCCAATCAGATGAATCCCTCCAACTGTTTGCCAAGGCTAATCCAATGGGATTTTTTTGAGCTGCGAGAAAAGTCAGAAGGAGCAACCAGCGCCAGATAGGAGGAGAGCTCTGTCACTCATTTCCCTGATGCAGCTGCTGTAGGAAGTCCAGCGCATGTGAACTGGATGCCTGCCAGTGCAAAGTCACCAAGAGAGCAAGGTAAACAATTTCTCTCTCTCTCTCTCTCTCTCTCGCTCTCTCATTCTAGTTCTTTCCCTAATTCCCTCCCATGACATGTACACCCTTTTTGTAAAAAATAACCCTCCTCAGGATGCAATCTACACCCCTGAATTTAAGGTGAGACAGAGAGAGACACAGAGAGGTGAAAACAATCATGCATTAGTGAGAAAGTGCAGCAAATATGACTGCGTCACTAATTGTGTTTCCTGAAACTCTGCAGAAACAAATGTTGTTGATGGAACTGCGATGTCAAAATAACACAACCGGTATAAGAGCTCCGTTTACCACTTTGATATGCCCTCCTCGCTGCCAAGATCACAAATTTAGCAGCACCGTCCCTTGTTCTGGTGGTACCTCTTCGAAAAACAACATCTCTTGAGTAATACCTCCTCCATCTGCTCTTCTCGTGTTTCTAAACAAGCTTTCATAAAATATGGGACATAAAATGATAGACCATAAAATAAATTCTAAAGAAGTACTGATGTCTTAAAAAGCTCAGACTGATCTTGTCTGACGTTGAACATCCTGTTATATATCACTTACCTGTTACTAGGAGCCAGCTTAGATAGGATGTTATGTATAAAGATATACAATATCAACTGTAAACATACGTATAGTGATATACGTAACGTTTATAGACACTTTCGATGTCCAGCATGTTGGTTCGAATAATGGGTGCCGATCAAATAAAAATAATTGTATTTATCTTGGACGTTAATTTTAAATGGTCACAAACTCCTCTTGTATGTCACAGGAACCTTCGAGGACGGCATTTATTTAGTTAACGCTTTAATAATGTTAAGGTTTTATGCCCGTACACAGCTTGCGACGCCATTACGCCCAGCATCGCACTCAACACACACATCGACATACAGAGAAAGCCCTGGACTCCGAGAAACTATATCACATCCTCAGCATCCATGTTGGAGCTGCGATTCTGGCGAACAGACTAAAGCGCCAAATTAGAGCGATTGGAAGTGCGAGAGAAGAGAGATGAAGAAGAAAAAGAGGAGGATGAAAGGTGGACGAGTAAACGAAGGGCTTGGACACACTCACAGGTAGGAGAAAAACACATATGTCCGAATCCTCTCCTAATAGCTGCTGTTTCCTCTCGACGTGAAAAAGTGACGTAGCGACTAATCCAAAATCTCTCTCTCTCTCTCTCTTTCACCCTCCCTTCCTCTCTTAACCAGCCCTCCACCCTCTCCTGATCGCTCTATTTTCATCTTGTTGCAACAGCAGAATCGCTCTTTCAGATTGCTGTTCAAGTACACGGACACATGTCTGCATAAACAGATCTCGAATACACAGTGTGATCATCCAAACAGATAGTTCTGATGCTGCAAATACTCCCACAATCCCTTTATCTCCTTCACTCTCTCTCTCTCTCTATCTATCTCTCTTGCTCATTGTGACGCAGCACTTAATTCTTGGGTCTTTTTCGCTCTGTTATGGCTACACAAACACGGCTTCTCGAAACATCCAACCCGGCAACACGCTCGCTGCTACATAATGAGTGGCAAAGAGAGACAGAGAGTGAGAAAGGATTAGAAACAGAGAGAACTCTTTGATTACAGTTAAAGGGACCTCTCTCTATCTCGTGTCCTCCTCTCACCCCATCAGCCTTTACTAACCCCCCTCCATCCCCTCCTTTATGTCTTCAGCATCTCATCTGCTTCCCAGAGATGCTGTGGTGTCTCAGTGAACTGAGATGATGGTGCCTGTTTGATCACCTGACAGCCTGCAGCTTTTTAAAGGCACGTCGCAGAGCTGTGCCGTGCTTCAGTTATGTAACAACTGGGCTGCTTTGTTTCTTGTGTTTTCAATCTTTGCTTATTTGCTCGGCCTGTTCAAAATATCTAGGCTGTCAGTGGAGAGCTGTATGAGATAATATGGGTAGGGACGGAAGGAATCTTTTATTTATAAACATCAGAACTGACATTTCTAATATGGTAACATCACTCCATCAGTTGGACAGATAAGATAAATCAAAATTAAAACTAGTACTAACATATTTAGGAAAAGATATGATATGATAACAAGCCGCAAAACATTGCAGAATCTTGGAAAATCACATTAGTATCTCACAGACTTCCTCTTCCTGTTTTGAGACTACAGATCGGTAACCATGGAGACAAGACAGCAGAACCACATGTATTATGTCACCAAATTCAAAACTGAAGTGATGTATGAGTGGAAAATGTGGGTAAACCTTTTGTAATCACATTTTAAAATAAACACAATACTACAACTACTACTACTAACTTATTATTATTATACAATCGATACAATATTTTTAAATAATAGTCTTTATTATTTTATATAATATGTTATTATTAATATAAAAACATAATAACAATAATAATGTTATTAATAATAATTGTAATTATTATAAAATAATAGTTAAATTGTTATTATATTATTTACTATATTATTAATAATAACTATAATAATAATAATTATTACTATTATTTTCTTATAATATAGAATTAATATTAACAATATTTATAAATAAGTAGTTATTAGATTATATAGTATATTATTATTAGGGCTGTTAATCGATTAACATTTTTAACTGAATTAATTACACGGTATGCCAATTAATCAATTAAATTAATTGCATACACAAATATTTGCTTAGAAAACCCCTCAAAAATCAATAATTCAATATACAATGATTAAATAATTATAAATAGTTATATTTAAATTAGAAATAATATATATATATATATATATATATATATATATATATATATATAAATTATAATACAGATAACTAAAATGCATTACATTATTTTCGCACACAAGTAAAGCATTAAAAAAGACAATACAAAAAGTGACTTTAGAATGCCATATATTGTTTATTTCCATATTATTGAACATAAGCCAAATATCATTGGTCTACAGTCCATAGCAATTCCTTTTGCAACTGAATTCGTCAGTCAGTCCAAAACTGATTATAAGGGCTTGTTTAAGGATGCGTCAATGTACACCTGCATCAGATGGATGCTTTTGGAGCGTCTCGGTTGCGTTGCTGTGTCAAGTTAAATGTAGTTTGAAACTTAGACAAATCTGTCTTGAGATCCCTGCGTTCGGATTTGCGCTCCATCAAGCAGTGTTTGCATGCAAGCACGTGTTCTCATCTTGTGTTGTCTGCCCTCAGTAAGTGAGTAAATGTGGTTTGTTCTCTGTTTGAGCTGCGCGTTGCCTATACAGCGAGTTTCACTTACTGCCCCCTGGAGACAGATGGCGCTCCAAGCTTGAATTGCTCATATATAAGAAATATTTCTTATTATGGTCCAGGGACATGAATTGTGTACATTTTTTTAACGTGTTTAAAAACACAATTTTAATCTCACCGAATAAACGCATTAAATCGTCAGCCCTAATTATAATTAATATAAAAAGAATAATAATATTTAGCATAATCATTTTAATTATGATTTTATAATAATTATTTAATATATTGTTATTATTATGTTTACTACATTAATAATAAAAATATTAATAATAATAATTTTAATTATAAAATAACAATTATATAATTTTTTTAAAAGGGGTAATATACAATCACCTAATTGGTTGCCTGGGACAACGGCCAATTATACTGTTTAGATATTATCATACAAAAATGCTGAAAGCAGAATCTAGCATTTTTACCATTCAGAATCAAGTATTCCAGCGAACTAATGTATTTCTCTGTATTTAGTAATATGATTTTTAAGTTAAATTCTAAACAGTACTGCCATCTGCTTCAAGAAATTTTCACGTCTTCTTATGAATAAAAAGTGGAAAAACATTTCTGCTCAGTTTTTTGTAACCACAAATGTTGTTTAACTTTGATTAAAGGGACGTGATGGGAGTTCAAAGAAATTAATGAATTACTAAATCAAATAGACAAAGAGAGCACCACCTCTCTGAGCTACTAAGATCTGATCGAAGTGCAAATATTCATACATCTTTCATTATGATAACAGATCACATGCCTGGAGGCACGGCTAAAATCTCTCCATGCTCAGAGTAGCCTGACCTACTTTCATATAGACCACAATTCCCAACATGCTCCTCCCTCTGGCATCTAAATCTAAGTGTGGATGTCAGGCGGGTCGGCTGGCAGGGTGCACGGCAACCCGCAGACTGATGACACACCACTTGCCGATAATAATCCTCCTCTTTGCTCCAGTTTATATGATAGACTCTAAGAGGCACACAGTATGAGACAGCACTGTGCAGTTTATGATGTTATTCTTATATATCTTTAACATTTGGCTTGTATGCAGAAATCAAATGTCTGCTTCTCGCCTAAGGAGGAACTTCTAATTCTTCCTAATGGCCTTTTGAATAACCTCTCATTGCATTACAACTTGGCAGAGAAACAATATCAACTGTGTACTGATTAAGACCTAAGTATGCAAGAAGATACACTGGAAACAGAATCTACAATTGATTAGAACCAACTGGAGTTTTGAGAACAAATACACTTCCATCCATCACCATGTACAATCTCTGTTTGGGCTGCTTTTCTGAACACAGATTAAATTAGTCATGGTCTAAAATAAATTTCAAACAAGACTGATAGTTCACAGTGCATTTATGCCAAAGCAATTGTATGCTTAATTTTATTTGTGTCTAGGACTAGGTATATCAGGACCAGACTTGGGGAGAAACTGAATACTTTTAACGGCGTTACATAATCAGGATAAAAAAAAAATTGTAACTGCGATCCACTACAGTTACATAAAATTAAAAAAAAACATTGTAATCAGATTAGTTACATTTTGTAAAAATTGGGATTACTTGCAGGATTATTTTTTTTTTTATTTATAACAAAAGAAACAAAAGATCCTCCTGCCATAAAATGATAGTCTGCTGCGTGCTTTAGAGTCGCAGAGACCCTTAGGTGCTTGATAGACATCTCTTTGGTTCTCTCTCATTACTTACTTGAGTCAGGAGTGCCACTTACTGTTGCATGCGAAAATAAAACCTTTCCCATATTACCACTGTGCTCTCGAGGCAAACAAGCTCAGGCCATTAAAAGAGCTGTTCCGTCACTATAGCTGGGTTTCCATCAAAATGTTTCACATTTTTAATGCGCATTTCTGAAAATTCGACTAAAGAAAATGTGCATCGCGCGTTTCCATGAACTGTAAAATGCGCATTATCTTGATGTAGCCCGTCTTATTGTCATGGAGAAGCTGAATGACCTCTTTGCTTTGGGGAGAGTTGTATTTGCTGTAATAAAGCAATTGTACGTTATGTTATTAAATGCTGCCAGGAGACGTCGCAGAATAAGTGCAATAGCTCACATAATGAGGGCTCAAAAGGCTATTCCCATTCGCCAACAGCCTCCAGTTCAGTTCTGGTGGATTGTGAGGACCCACTTTAACGACGATCTGTGGGTGAAGCACTTTCAACTAACCAAAACCAATGCCAAAACTTCAATATCACTTTTCATTTCCATCATAACTTCAGCTGAAACCCTAAAGTTGTTATCTGAAATGCTTTTGTGATGTAATGACAACAGCAATAGGAAAGGGACAGAATTTCCTTTTTTCATTAATAATAAAAAAAAACTAATTTTTCACATAAGCCAAATAAGTTCTTAGGAAAAAAAGTACAATGGATAATTTAGGCCTATCTGAAATTTATACTTATTAGCTATACATTTATTGTTGAGAAGAGTTCAAAAGTCTGAGTGAGTTAGAAATTTCTGGCAAATGTAATATTTCAAAACTCATAGAAAGTAGGAATAAGTAATTAAAGACGCACTAAAAAGGCTTAAATCTATTCTTTAAAAATAGAATAGTTTTTTTTATTTTAATTTTTGGAATAATTTTTCCCTTATTAAAATACTTAGCGTATTAAGCTGGGATAAAATAGAGACAACTGTGCATAGCAATGCATAGGTTAATGTTCTCGAAAACTGTAAACACTGTTTCTCTGTGGCACTATCAAATTCCTGTGTTTGTTTGGAGCGATCCACTAAGACCCGTTTAGACAACATAACTCAACCAATGGTGTGAGTTGGGGGCGGGACTATCTGACGGTTTGAACAACAGCAGACGAAGGGCATATTCACAAAGCTGTTTTGAAAACATTGTTTATTTTTGCAGTTCTGTTCGGTGGCACTATTGTCACAGAAATTACATACTTCAGCTTTAAACATAATCATAAAATCAACCTTAAACATTGGCTTTTGAGTTTGGACTGTGGATTATGAGCAAGCAGAGTAAAGACACTGGAGCATTGCATTAATAATAATGATGATGATGAAGATTGTCTGTGATCTACCTTTTGCAGTCGGATGTTAATGAATAGTGCCAATTAGTCTACACACTAACTGCAATACATGGCAGAATTAAACTTTGCAGTGTTTCTGAATCTGAGGTATATCCTGTCAGATTTTGTTTAATGAAAACCAAGACATTGCTAATACTAGTTCACTTCTGTGACTTAAAAATGAACCAATCCACCTTGAAGACCTGAAGAAATCGCTTGCGAAAGCATTTAATTGGACAATAATTTGGATACGCCCCTTAGTGCAAGATGAGTGAGCAATGTTTCTGTTTTCCCGGAAAATAAATTGTAATTGTAAGTGTAAATTGTAAATGTGTTTATCTGCTAAAAGTTCATTTTGTCCACTTTTAGGAGTACACCAGCAAATCGATAATCTCAAAGCTAACAGACATGGACTGAAATCCACAAAGCTCATATTTTGTTTGTTTTTTTAGCTTTTTAACAGTTAACTTCTCAATTTTACCTCTATTTTTATGCTTAGTGAAGGATTATTTTTGCAATTTCAGACAGTATTCATATTTCCATCCAAGTAACAAATTTCATTTATGTGAAAAATCTGAATATTGCAAATACAGTTTGAGAATAAAGCATACTAGCCCACATGTTACTTCTGGGGAAATTAGCACAAAATTGAAGCCAAGCCACTGTGGCTCTTTTAATAAATGTAATAAATTCCTACTTGGGGTTTAGAGCGTGCAGTCAAAACGCTCTGACGAACTTCATGTTTTCTAGCCTTCAGTGGCAGATGCCTGATGTCTGGGAGTGAAAGCATGTCAGACAGTTCTGGAAGGTAATAGTAGCCAATAATTCTGATGACAGACTTTGGCATTTCAGAATAACCAGAGCAATATTTGAGATGCTATGTGATGACATTGTGCGAATTATGTATTCACATGGCTTGAGGCAAAGTCAGGCAACTTTTTGATTCACATCTATATTCATTATAATTCTATAGGAATATGTTCTGTAAATTTGTTTCTATCGCAGTTTATGCACATCTTCTTATTGAACAAAAAATGTATCCATCTCAAGCGAACGTATATTTTTTATGTGCATTTCGGAGATCTTACTCGCATCTTGAAGTTTCCATCCAGCATTTATGCAATATCCCAAAATTTGCATAAAATATGTGGATGGAAACCCAGCTTGTGGTGCTCACAACCATATAAAAAAGAAGCTTTATCTTTTTAATTCTAGACAAAACAAGACAATGAAACAATAAGAAGCATTCTCGTTTTATCAAGAAACAAGATATTTTCCCAAAGTTTACTGTCTGCTATAACAACCAAGTTCATCTCCTTGCTATTTAACACAGGATATACAGAAGAGCAACCATGCATGCTAACTAAAGCCTTCCCATCTACTATTAATACAGTCGTCATTTAGCAGCAAGAAGCAGATGGGTTAATTTTAGCAGTGTCATCTTTATATATATTCCACTTCCTCTCTGCTTAATCTCAGTATAACGGTAGGGGAGCCTGGCTGACTGACTGTACATGGACCGACAGGCCTGAAATGCTTCTCATAGCCCAGGCCCTAAATGACGCATTTTCGAGATAGCTGCCACAGTGTCTGTTCATAAAGAAACGTTGGCAAAACAGGGGCAACGAGAGGAGGATCTTGGCTGACAATTTGTCATGAAAAGTAGCTCTAGTTTCATGTTATCAATAATCATCTAAATTATACAGTATATTAAAGCAAGGCTTGGAACACTGCAAATCTAATCAGAATATAGTCAGAATGATCCATTTTATAACAGTAATATCAAATTATGTAATATCAAATGATGAGAGTGAGGTGGAAAGAATGTTAAAAGACAAAGTTCCAATCAACTTTCTAAACTGGGTGGAGGGAAATAGTGATATGACTAGCAGTGTTTCCGCTTATTTGGCTTGGATGCTTGTAAAATTAAATTATAGATTCCCACTGTAAATTCCGCAAAGATGCAACACCGAAGTAATGGATACAGCTGATGTACCCATTAAGAAATGGATACAACAGTGATTGACCCATTATTTGTCGCAAACCTTTGTGAAAATTGATGTTTGGCAATTATGTTTACTAATTTGTGAACACATACCTTTACACTGTTACAGCCTCTCCCCATCCTGGTTCCACTGAAAAACAAAAGGATGCATAACTTTGTTCACAAGCAAATACAAGAGAAAAGCTTTGTAACACAAATACTTTAATATATTTATGGACAATTTTTATAGCATATTATTCAGATTCAGAGCCACTTGGATATCAAAAGGTACTTTATTTAGTAAAAACTGCATAATATGTCACAATGTATTAAAAAAGGTGGAAATCTATTGCACTTTTCTAATCTCCTTCTCTTTTCATCTTACAGAAATGCTGTCTTTCTTAAAGAGACAGTACCGGTTTTTAACAAGTCAAGTCATTTTTATTTGTATAGTGCTTTTCACAACACACATCATTTCAAAGCAGCTTTACAGAAAATTATGCTTTAACAGAAAAAGCTGTAATATAGTAATGTCTTCTAGTGCAGTTTAATAATAATAATAAAAAAAACATGATTGTAAATTGCGCCTTTAAATAATAGAATACAGTTTTATTTATATTTAGACCCCCAGTGAGCAAGCTTAATACGTTTTAACACAAATCAGTGTAAATACCTGTAAATAGTGCAAATGAAGTAATTAATTAAACAATTAAGTAATTAAATTAACAATAAAGATGTAGCAAAAAATAATATATGCAATATAGTATCATATGTATTAACTGAATACATTGATTTGTTCATTTTTAAAAAAAGAGTAATGTGACCAAAATGATGAAAAACTAATAGAATATAATTAGTAAAATTTATATTTTCATAATGTTCCTAGTTAGAAGATAACATGTATAATTAACAGCATTAGCTGGGAGAGAATTTCTTTCATATGTTAGCAAAAGGGACATTATTATATATGAAATATACCCATATGAATCTATATCAAATTGAATCTAAATCGGAATCCAGTCGAGCGCTCCAATCGTGAATCGGAACTGAATCAGGAAATCTGTATCAATACACAGCCCTAATAGAAAGATCCACCAATCAGAGAATCGCGGCTAACCAAGCCCACGAAACTTGTCTCGGAGCCACCACCCACTCCCATGACGCGCTGTGAATGACGTAATCAAGTTGGTGTCTCTTCACCCTTAAACTACTTATCTATTTGTACATATCTGAATATTTTGCAATAAATTTAAAATATATTGTTTCTATGCTTATAATCAACCACCTAAAATCAATAGTTTTATATATTCCCGTCATTTTTATTCAATTAAATCATTAGCAATGCTTCATGGGATTGTAGTCCGTGCCCTCATGAAAGACGGTAAGTACACAGTCTTGTACCTTTGTCTTTTTGTCCGATTTTCTAATTTTTTTTTACCTCAAAACAAAGTGTGTGATGTTGTGATTTACCTTGGAGCTGGTCTGTTTGGTTCATGGCTTACAATTCATTTATAAAGGATTTTTATGCAAAGTCTATGGGCAAAATTAATGGGAAAAATACTTCCGGAATCCATAGGGCTGAATAAGTGGGCAGGCAATGTTACACTCTATTGTGAGTTTAAACATTCCTGAGACATGTTCGAGTTTGTCTGATGAATCAGCATTCAATATTAATCCAACCTCTAACATCATGTAACATTCTGGGATGGAAATGTTTACCAAGATCACTGTTGTAGAGCTAGGCGCATCTACTAGCTTTCAATGTCGTCAACAGCGTTCCATCCTATGAGTACTTTCCTAAACCTAATTTATGATACAGTATTTTGATGCAGTAGTACAAACAAGACCTGTCCTGATGGTGCGCTTTTTACAACACTAATTTGCCGTACTATCTTGAATGATACAATTAATTAATGCACTTGTCATTTTAGCTGATGCTTGATGTACAGGGGCAGTCACCCCGGAGCAGAGAACCTACAATCTTTCACTTACCAGTCCAGATTTTTACCAGCAACACCACCTCTTCTACACAGTAAACACATGAACTGTAAAGCACATTCTGCATTTTCTCTGAAGGTTATATACATAAATAAAAACACACATTTTCTAAAACAAAACATAATTGGTTGAGACTATGTAATCTGTGCAGACAGTCGCACAGCGCAAAACAGCGCCGCCCAGCGTTAGAGGCGTAGAATAAACGCCTGCTTTGTTTACATCAGAAATAAAAGGTGCGCATTTTACTAAAAACACCATTAGTTGATAATTTTGAGGCTGTCAGTGGTAGGAAAACGTCTTATGTTTACCACATAGAGCACCAAAACGTCCATAAATGAAAATAAGGGCAATAGAATCAAGGTTACATAAACCCTGTCATTTACAGTAATAATTAATAGGCATTATCAGCTAAGACTGAGCAAGCCTGTCATGCAAATCTTAGACTATTTGTGTGCTCAGGACAACAAAACCTACTTGGTTTATCGACTGATACCTGTCGAAAAACTTTATATGGTTTAAATAATGGAAAAAGAATCGAGCTAACCTGTTGTTTGATGTTTTTCTGACTGGAAAACTATCTGATGGTGATATAAGCCCATTCCAGGTGAAAACATGTTACATATGGGCCAGGGCAAAGCACACAGGGTAGTAAATAAGACATGCGTAACATCCTATCTTTCTCACGCCAAGTAGGCTAGGTCATCACACACATACACGCGCCCACCTATGTCGCAGCAAAAAAATCCCTCCTCCCTGCAAACCCCACCTTTGATTTGTTTTCCTCGCATACCAAGACCGCGGGTTTTCTTTTATATTTAATTAAGGACCATATTACAAGAAAATCAAGGTACCAATGTATTAACACATCTTAATATACATACATTATATAATATATTAGACAACGTCCTTATAATGCAGCTAATGCAGTTTAGGACAGATTAAGTTAAATGGCCAAATACTTGTACTTACATGTCCTTGAAATAATAAAATTAATTATCTTGTCTTATAGCGTAAACACAGCGTGACAAAAGTTCATAATCCTGTCACATAACAATTATTATTATTTAAAAAAAAAAAAACGCAATTATAACGCAATGCCCAATGTGAAGGACTTCTCTACTTTACCAGGCAGAAAAATCTCCCACTAACCTTTAGAAGCGTGCAGTTACGTTATTTCATCCGAAACGATGCCATGCGGTGGATAAGATGCAAGATCGAGCTCCATTTTTCAATTGTAAATCGTTTCACACCCCTTTGTTGCCGAACGCATAGAATTTTCTACAGCGCCACAGCGTGGCCCCGCCCACCTCACACACCCCCGTTTTTTGATTGGCTTTCCCTCTAGCACGCAGTGTGTCGTCAGCAGAATCACATGCTTTTGACGCATGTTTACAAACACTCGAGCGAATCACATGTCGCAGAGGCATTGTGGCGTGTTTGAGCTAGCGTGCGGCTGCTTGTGTGTAACACGCATGGTTAACCTTACTGAGCATTTCACTTTGCTCTGTATTTTGCTGCGAGACTTGCAGTTATAATTGTTTAGCGATAAATTTGACCTGTCGTCGAATACGACCATACAGAATGCCTCATCAAAGAAAAAGGCGTTTCCACTTTATTGCTCAAAGAGGTTATTAGTGACTGCGGTGGTAAACCAAAGATTATGTTGTGAATGATTATTATTATAAATATGAAAACAAATGTCAAAACAAAATATATAGATATTTGTACAGAACCTCAGACATACATTATAGAATATCACAATTTAAAAAATAATAATAATCCTAAAATAGGCTTTTCATAATATTATTCATATTTTTCTTTGGATTTTGGGGTGAAATATGAGCTAGATGATAGATAGATAGATAGATGGATAGATAGATTACAGAATATCATAAATACATTACAATATCACAATGAAAAAAATCATAATCCTAAAATAGGCTTTATTTTCATGATTGTTTTTCTTTGGATTTTGGGGTGAAATATCTAGACAGACAGACAGATAGATAGACAGGGTTGAGGAGTAACGGAATACATGTAACTGGATTACGTATTTCAAATACAAAATATAAGTAACTGTATTCCACTACAGTTACAATTTAAATCATTGGTAATTAGAATACAGTTACATAAAAAAAGTATTTTGATTACTGAAGAGATTACTTTGCATTTTTTTTGTCATTTGTTTCATTTAATATTTAGTCCTTTAAGATGGAAAACATTTATACATATAAATGATGCCATCCAAAGTGCATTTGAACAGCGGTGAAACACTTTCTTATGATGTGTTGCATTCATACGAGCAGACAGAGAAGAAAGTTTGAAGTAAGTTTGGAGCAGAAGAAATAGAAATAAGCCTTGTGTAAATTGTCAACTTTACGCTAAGCTAAAATGCTATTTCTAGCCATTTTACATGCATGTTACCAGGCATGATCATATTTTTTTATCAAGAAAATTCATGTTGGATCATAATTTCTTTTTCTCTAGTAAGATCTTTGATATTAGAGCAGAAATCATATTCTTGACAATTTTTGTATTGTTTTCCTGTAAAAATATCTAAAAATCCTTAAAACAAGATCAATTAGATATATCTTGTTTTAGAAACAACACTGCATAAGATATTTAGGTTTTTCAGAGAATGTATTTTAACGTGTATTTTGTCTTACATATGAGTTTTTATAGTCAAAACATGTGAAACAATCTGAAGAAGTGCAGAAGAAGTAATCCAAAGTATTTAGAATACGTTACAGACCTTGAGTAATCTAACGGAATACATTACAAATTACATTTTACAGCATGTATTCTGTAATCTTTAGTGGAATACATTTCAAAAGTAACCCTCACAACCCTGTAGATAGATAGATAGATAGATTACAGAATATCATAAATACATTAGAATATCACAATTTTAAAAAATCATAATCCTAAAATAGGCTTTATTTTCATAATATAATTACTATTTTTCTTTGGATTTTGGGGTGAAATATGATCTAGACAGACAGACCGATAGACAGATAGATAGACAGACAGACAGACAGACAGACAGATAGATAGATAGATAGACAGACAGATAGACAGATAGATAGACAGACAGACAGACAGACAGATAGATAGACAGACAGACAGACAGATAGATAGACAGACAGACACAGACTGACAGTCAGATAGATAGATTATAGAATATCAGAAATACATGAGAATATCAAAATTAAAAAAAATGTTTTATCTAAATTAGGCTTTATTTTCATAATATAATTAAAATTTTCTTTGAATTTTGGGGTGAAAATTGATAGATATTTAGATAAATAGATAGACAGATAGATAGATAATATTTCATATATTATATACGTTTCATTACTTATATAAAAATTATATACAGCAGGTCTACTTTAATACAAAATGAATGATAGAAAGTAAGTGAGAAAGCTCCTTATACATACCTGAATTTACGAAAACTCTTTCTAGCAGCAGGGGGCGACAATTATCCAAGAAAAACAGGCAACATGAATCAGATAGCATTCTTAATTGTACACTGCCTGTCCAAAAAAAAAAAAAAGAGTTTGGATTTAAATAAGCAGATACTTAAGAGCCTATGATTGGATTATTATTGGAGTGATTAAAATGTTTCAGCTGGAAACAATTCTTTTAATCCTTACTGATGCAGTGTGTAGCTTCTCATTTCTTAAAAACCATGTTGGAAGACGTATCCAGTGGTCGTGGAAAAGATGTTACTGTGTTTCAGAAGGGGCAAATTATTGGCCTGCATCAAGCAAAGAAAACAACTAAGGAGATTTCTGAAATCACTGGAATTGGGTTAAGAACTGTCCAACACATTATTAAAACCTGGAAGGATAGTGGTGAACCGTCAGCTTCACAGAAGAGATGTGGTCGGAAAAAATCTTGAATGATCGTTATGGGAGATCACTAAAACGCTTGAAGTCACACCGTAAAAAACAACAGTAGAACTCACAGCTATGTTTAATAGTGAAAGTAAAAGCATTTCCACATGCACAATGTGACGAGAACTTACAGGATTGGGACTAAACAACTGTGTGGCCACAAGAAAGACACTTTTTAGTGAGGCTAATCGGAAAAAACTACTTCAGTTTGCTAGGGAGCATAAAGATTGGACTGTGGAGCAATGGAAAAAGGTCATGTGGTCTGATGAGTCCAGATTTACCCTATTCCAAAGCAATGGGCGCGTCAGGCTAAGAAGGGAGGTGCATGAAGCAATGCACCCATCATGCATAGTGCCCACTGTACAAGCCTCTGGAGGCAGTGTTATGATCTGGGGTTACTTCAATTGGTCAGGTCTAGGCTCAGCAATGTTATGAAGTCAGCTGACTACCTGAATGTACTGAATGAACAGGTTATCCCATCAATGGATTTTTTTCTTCCCAGACAGCACGGGCATATTCCAGGATGACAATGCCAAGATTCATCGGGCTCAAATTGTGAAAGAGTGGTTTAGGGAGCATGAGGAATCATTTTCACACATGAATTGGCCACCACAGAGTCCTTAACCCCATTGATAGTATTTGGGATGTGCTGAAGAAGATTTACAGAGTGGTTTGACTCACCCATCATTAATACAAGATCTCAGCCAAAAATTAATGCAACACTGGATGGAAATAAATGTTGAAACGTTGCATAAGGTTGTCGAAACAATGCCACGAGGACTGCGTGCCATAATCAAAGCTAAAGACATTCCAATTAAATATTAGAGTATGCAATTTTTTTTTTTTTTGGCCAGGCAGTGTATGATGCAAGTATTATTTTACAATATGCTGGTGTTCAGTCTGCCCTAGACTCTACCTAACTTGTCCAAGTTGTTCTCGGTATCTCCTTTATGCCTTGTATTACTTCCAGCATGTATGTGGAGGTCAGGCTGAGGTAGCCACATGAAGAAAGAAAATATTATGAGATAATGTTTCTATAATTCTAGTGCCACCATACAGAGAAACAAATGGTTTTATGATTAAATAGGCTAGAATGTTAGATGTTGTTGAGAGTTGAGCTGAGATGAGACTTGATTTGGGAGTGTTAAGGAGCACAGGAAATGAAATCGCTTAAGTGTGCATTGCATCATGGTGGAAAGAGAGAAAAAGAGATGTTTTTCAGATTCTTCTGGCCCTCATGACAGATGCACTTTGGCATCGTGCTCATACAGAAGTTTCTGATTTTCTGTTGCTTTATGTATTGTGTAACAGTTACATTTTTTAAAACTGATTTCATTTTATTATTGAATTTTCATTGGCATTGAAGGCCTTATAGTTCTAGCCTTGTGAATTTGAGTTCTCTGCTACATGTCCTATAACTATTTTACATGATGTGTGACTTTTTATTGTGACACTTTATTTTAAGTGTCTGCAGTATGAAAGTGTCTGTTGTGTAAATGTAACTAGATTTTATGTTTTCTGAAGAAAATGGTGGAGTGGTGGTTGGATGTGCAGAAGTCACATCCACAGTACTACTGTGATGCTGTGTGGGTGCTAAAGCGTCCTGAGTGGCTGCTATGGCTTTGCTAGATGGTTGCTAGGGTGTCGCACCCCCAAGACTCCCCCAGTGGGGATTATTTCACCCATTTTATCGTCTAGCAGATTAAAAAAAGGTCTGATCATTCTGGTCCATAGAACAAATAGTGTGGGACAAGTTACACAACGATGTTTAATATTAAGGGTTAGGTTTTTTTTTTCTTCTAATCCATAACTCTTAAAATGAGAAAGAATAATAATATAATATAATATCCTTTTTGTAATTGGTACATATTGATTCTCAGCAGTAATCTGAATACTGAAGCATACTAAGTTTGTTCTTACATGCTTGTGCTGTGTATATTGGTCATACATATTCCAAACAACAGGTGCAAACTTTGCACATGTAGGAACATCTGATAGCGAGCTTGACCCTCAGAACTGGAGCAAAATGTAATGATCCTGTAATATTCCCTAACCAAATACACCATAGCACTGCCATTGGATGTGGACAGACCTATATAAGTCCACCATGACTCACAAAAACCCCTCTGCACATGCTCCTTGGAATGACCTTGATCAGGCATGGTGGGCACTTAAAGGTACTTAAAGGAATAGTTTGCCCAAAAAATGAGAAGTCCTGTATAGGCTTGGGATCGATGCCTTTTTCACGCATCGACAATCGGAAGATTTTCAAAAAGATTGTCGATATATATCTGGATTCTTTCAGATATAAATAGGGCTACCCTTTGCATAATAGTCTGTCTTTTCAAACATATTTCTCAGCAGAACTTCAGTAAAGTGTAAGCGGCAGGGCAGGGTAAATTAAAGGGGTCGCACGGATGACATGGCACATTCTAAAATGAAATAATTTTTTTCTGTGAAGGTCTATACACGCACACCGATCTGGAGTCTCAAAAATCTGCAGTGCCACAGAGTGTAACTCGCATAGTTTTCCATTAAATACGACCCAAATCATTATCAAAGGACAAAAATTATTTACTCTAGTCCACGGAAAAAAAGAAAGTAATACAGGTTTGGAACAACACGTGGGGGAGTAAATGATGACAGAATTTTTGTTTTGGGTTTAACTATCCCTTTAAATCTCATGATCGTAGACTTAGAAATCAATAATGGCTCATGAAATTGTGGCTTCCAGTGTTGGCAACTTGACAATATTGTGGTCTGTAATGGGAGAGCATGTGTGTGTTTTTGTATGTGTGTGCAATTGGGTGTGTTAGTGACCCTAATATACTTGGGGATATCATATTTTACACATGGTGAAATTAAAAACCCCAGGTACGACCACCAGGTGTCAGAGAGTAGATTTTTGTTGAGAGATCATTTTGGCCTGGATGTCTTGGTGTGTGTGTAGTTAAAACTTGTTATGGACACACCCTTAGGTCAGACTTAGGAGCAGCACATGGCTGTGCCAAACTCTCACGCAAGGATGGATGGAAATTTGCACATTCTTTGTATGCACAAGCAGGGATATCTTTGAGACAACTTGACTTTGTTTATTGTCTATGCCAGTTAATGCTGAAGATTCAACTAGTCCATGTATTTTTTTTAAAAAAACATGTTTGCAGTCACTAGGGTGTTTAGGATGCTTACGAGGGCATTGCCAGTTGGTAGGTTCTGGGTGGTCAAAAGAGCCCACCCCCAAGTCTTCTGGTCTCTAGAAATGTCTCAGGTCCCTCTTTCAAAGTCTGTTGGATATTTTTTCACCCATTTTATCAACCACCAGGCAAAAATCCAATTGGCTAAAAAAAAGTAATAGCACACTCAACACGCCACACATTTTTAGGTATCATTCAAATCCGTAGCTCAAACAGCACAAGGATGAGTTATGTGCCAAAGTTTAATATTATAAGTTTAACGTACAGTGTTGCGAGAACTACTTTGCTACTTTCTAAGCTACAAGCTACTCATAATAAGCTACCCTTTAAAAAGTAGTTAGCTGCATTACAAGTTACCAACAAAATGTAACATTGAATTTATGTGAACTAGTTCATTTACATGAAGCATCTAAACGAACCAACTGAAAAATGAATTAAAGTTCCCCACGCTAAATATGAGTGAATTGTTTATTATTTGCAGTTCATTCACATGAACTTTCTGAAAGAACGATTCACTTAAATCATTTGGATTTCCCAGCGCTTCATAAGAGAGAGAGGATGGTTTAGGTGAGCACTTTTGATTACTCCCTCAGCACCATTGCTGTGTTTGCAGTACAATGTGACAAATATAGGGCTCTATTTTCATGAGTGTGCAAAACACAATGCTACGCTCTACGACCGTGCGCAACATCTGTACCAATTTTTGTGAGAGTGCTAATTCTAAGCGCAATTTCGTGCCAGTGCAAAGTGCAAGTGGGTGTGGGTGGGAGTGTTTGATCTATCTTTGGGTGTATGCGTGCAAACTGTGAGTGTATTGTATGTAAATAAAGTGGCACAAAGCGCAATTTGCTATTTTCCTGATAAATAGGTAATTGCACTTATACGTTTCATAAGCACGTCTTTTTTAAGTCCTTGTCCAAACTTTGAAAATACAGTGGAACATCAAATTATGTTCATGATCACAGTTATAGCCATTTTATGAAACACATATTTATGAGATTTGTGTTTAACTATCTTTAGGTCATCTATTTTTATGTTTATTTTTCAATTATTATTATTATTTGTATATTTACAGCTGTATATATGACCTAATTCATATTGGTATTTTTCCACCTGTTGTCGAGTGATAAAAGTGATTTGATTTTGATTTTAAATGTAGTAGAGCGTGTAGGGCTGCAGAAAGTGGTTTTGTACGTTTGTACCCCCAAAGACATTTATTTATAAACAACAATATTCATTATGTCATCTCTTCTCTTGGGTTGATACATTTCTAGTCTGAGTGAATTTCTCTTCTGTTTTATTTGTCTAAATGCCTTTGGGACTCATTAACATGCGAATAATTTTTTCCTGCAGCTTCAAATGAGATTAGTATTTGTCATATGAAATAGGATAGATTAAAGCAATTTGGATCATATGATTTTATTGCAATGAGTCTGATGTGAAACATGCATTTATTTGCTTTTTTGTATTGAAATAATTTAAAAGAAACAGGGTGGACTCATATTAGAGCATACTGCATTACGGTCCAAACTGTGCTAATTACTGTATATATGTTTAGACAAAGATCTCACATCCACAGATTCTGAGTCTCTTGAAATAGCCAATGTTAGAGGGATAATTCACCTATAAATATTTTACTCACTTTCATGTTGTTCCAAACCCATTTATTTTTTTACTTTTCACCGAGACATGCAAGAACCAATGGTGTGTGACTTTGTGTGGCAAGTTTGAATGAGATTTGAGTGCTATGACAGAGGACAAGATATTCAGAGGATAACGGCTTAAATTTTGGTCTGTTCCTCAAACATGCTATTGTATGACTTCAGACAGTGTGGACTATAGCCAAGGACGGATTAAGAACTGAGGGGCCCATGGGCCGGTACAGCATAGAGGCCCCCCATGACGTGTCATGTGACTACGTTCACTTTTATGCGCTACAGGACGCTTGCCAGATTTGATTTGATTTTTCAAATTGATGGAAGAAAATTTGGAGAAATGTCTAACACGGCCAGTTATATGTACTTTTTAATTATGAACTGATCCAAAATCATGCATTAATAGGGATGTGCATGGTATTCAAATACCAAAATCACTATTCGGTTATTCTGCACGTCTTTAGAGGTCTTCAATCCGATCTGAGTCTGACGGTACCCGACAAACCTACAAGTTTTGGGCCAGGTTCGGGTCAGTTTTTCAAGTAGGCTATAGGGCAAGTTACGTGCTGTTCACACGTGCGTTGAGGCCATGTAAACGTACTGGACGAACGTCTTTGATCATTATGCCACAACTCACTGTAAAGTTTAAAAGAATTTTAATATTTATAAATGCATCTCAAGACACCTGCGTTCTGTTTTACAATTCTTTGTGCAGGACCGTTGCATTTTTTTAGACACTGTTTTAAGTTTAAAAGAACTTCAATATTTATAAACGCATCTCGAGACACCTGTGTTCTGTTTCACTATTTGTTGTGCTGCATCAAGCTTTTTCAGTGCTAATCAACATTCTGATGAAGTTCAGGTTGCAAATAGGACTTAATGTGACTGTTACACATGACCCAAGAATTTCACACACTATTGCACTTGTGTATATGGTTGTGTGACAATAAAAGTGATTTGATTTGATTTGATTCCAGATTGTTTTTCATCTGGCAAAGTTTCAGCGCTTGATAAACGGTGAGCCAATGTTTTTCCCCCTTTTTGCTCTGGTGTGCAGACAATAATTACACAAGTTAAATGATGAATCACTTAAAAATCAAAGCATCCTGAAGAAGTTCTATAATCCGTAGCATTCGCTGCCTCATGGAAAGTGAACCTGCCCAAGCAGAATTATGCATTTTCCATTGATTAATAATAGGCCTAATATGTTGCAGGCAGTGACAGAGATTATTTTTGTTTGACTTTAATGTGATTTTATCATTTGAAGATCTACAGTTGTGCTCAAAAGTTTGCATACCCTTGGAGAATTGGTAATATATGTACCATTTTTAAAGAAAACATGAGTGAGCAGGCAAAACACATTTATTTTATTTCTTATGGAATTCATATTCAACTGTAGGTTGTGCCAGAATGGCACAATCATAAAACAAAACACGGCAACAAAGAAAAAAATGAAATGACCCCTGTTCAAAAGTCTGCATACCCTTAGTTCTTAATACTGTGTATTGCCCCCTTTAGCATCAATGAGAGCATGCAGTCTTTTGTAATAGTTGTCTATGAGGCCCCAAATTCTTGCAGGTGGTGTAGCTGCCCATTCGTCTTGGCAAAATGCCTCCAGGTCATGCAAAGTCTTTGGTCGTCTTGCATGAACCGCACGTTTAAGATCTCCCCAGAGTGGCTCGATGATATTAAGGTCAGGAGACTGTGATGGCCACTCCAGAACCTTCACCTTTTTCTGCTGTAACCACTGGAGGGTCAACTTGGCCTTGTGCTTAGGGTCATTGTCGTGCTGGAAAGTCCAAGAGTGTCCCATGCGCAGCTTTCGTGCAGAAGAATGCAAATTGTCTGCCTGTATTTTCTGATAACATGCTGCATTCATGTTGCTATCAGTTTTCACAAGATTCCCCATGCCTTTAGAGCTCACACACCCCCAAAAATCAGTGAGCCACCACCATGCTTCACAGTGGGGATGGTATTCTTTTCACTATAGGCCTTGTTGACCCCTCTCCAAACAAGCACTTATGGTTGTGACCATAAAGCTCTATTTTGGTCTCGTCACTCCAAATTACAGTGTGCCAGAAGCTGTGAGGCGTGTCAAGGTGTTGTCAGGCATATTGTAACCAGGCTTTTTTGTGGCATTGGCGCAGTAAAGGCTTCTTTCTGGCAACTCAACCATGCAGCTAATTTTTGTTCAAGTATCGTCGTATTGTGCTCCTTGAAACAACCACACTGTCTTTTTCCAGAGCAGCCTGGATTTCTCCTGAGGTTACCTGTGGGTTTTTCTTTGTATCCTGAACAATTCTTCTGGCAGTTGTGGCTGAAATCTTTCTTGGTCTACCTGACCTTGGCTTGGTATCAAGAGATCCCCGAATTTTCCACTTCTTAATAAGTGACTGAACAGTACTGACTGGCATTTTCAAGGCTTTGGATATCTTTTTATATTCTTTTCCATCTATATAAAGTTCCATTACCTTGTTACACAGGTCTTTTGACAGTTCTTTTCTGCTCCCCATGGCTCAGTATCTAGCCTGTTCAGTGCATCCACATGAGAGCTAACAAACTCATTGACTATTTATATACACAGACACTAATTGCAATTTAAAAAGCCACAGGTGTGGGAAATTAACCTTTAATTGCCATTTAAACCTATGTGAGTCACCATGTGTGTCTGTAACGGTAAATGTAAACTTTTGATCAGGGACATTTGGGTGATTTCTGTTATCATTATGATTTAAAAAGGAGCCAAACAACTATGTGATAATAAATGGCTTCATATGATCACTATCCTTAAATAAAAGACAGTTTTGTTTTGCATGATCAGTCATATTTTCAAAATCAATGCCAAAATTTCCCAATTTCTGCCAGGGTATGCAAACTTTTGAGCACAACTGTATGTATTGTGCAATTTAGGCTCATAGTTTACTGTGCATTTTATTCCCTGCTTTCTGAGATTGTGTTTGACACATCTAAATGTTCTTTATTCCTGAGTCGCGAGTCCTGACAAATAAAACAATAACCAATCTTGAACTCTCGTGGTTATTCAAATATTACAAAAGATTACCGTGCACATATTTAGGGTATTAAGGCATCATTCTCTTTATCATTAAACATTAAATGCATGCAGGACTTAAAAGTCCTCTATACTGTTGCATGAATTCTGTCGCTTATATGAATTTAAACCATCAGCATTCAAATAAACGCGCTACACATGTGAGACGCAGATTCCCTGAGCTTGCGCTGCTGTCATCTGGCACGCATTCGGCTGAACAAATAGTGTTTCACATAAGGCTGACATTTACGTGGATTTATAATAGGTATCTCAAAATAAATAAATAATTGATTTCGAGCTCAGGGCCCTTTGGGTTTAGAGGCCCCTGGGCAATAGCCCAATTGGCCCAGTGGTTAATTCATCCCTGACTATAGTGCACAAGTCATATGGACTATTATGGTGCATCACTGTATTGCATGGTCGTAGGATACGCAGGGTCGTGTCCTCATATCTTTAATAAAAGTCTGGCCGTCGAACTAAAATGAGTGTATACCAGTACAGTATGCTATAAACACAATTACGTCAAAGACAAGCCAAAACAGAAAACTTGGTTACTTTTTTCTGGTTTTACTCTGAGCATTCTGTCCCCCTCACTTCTGAAATGATTGCTATGCCCCTGCTGTATTGACGTCACTGAACGCTTTTTTAAATGGAAAAGGGCAGTGTGAACATTCTTTAAAATACCTGCTTTTGTGTTCCACTGAAAGAAAGTCAAATGGGTTTGGAATGACATGGGGTGAGTAAATAAGGACAAATGATGAGGGTTTCAATTTATTATAACCTCTGCTTATTGTGAGGAATTTAATTCCAATGTAATTGAAATCCAATGTAGAAACCCAGTGTTTTATGCAAAATGGTTGTTGATGTGATTGTTGATGTTGATGTGAATGATGACAAAAATGTCTTGTTTTCAAACTGTATTAACAGAAACCTGAAACATTAGTACATTAAAATAATTCATCATGATCCACTTTGTGATTCCACACATTTCAAGAACTGAATGTTCTTTAATAATAACAGTTGTTGAACTGAGTTGTTGAATTAAACTAAAAAATATGATGGCAGTTTACATGTTGTACATCTTGATTTTTAGTGGATTTAAGCATTTAAAATATATATATATATATATATTATTGCAAGTTATATTATTACATTATAGCTTATTAAAGGGGCATTTAGCAGTTCTCTAGTTAGCGTTAGCATTGCTCTTCTTCGTGTACTTTAAGTACCGATGTTACAGTGGTGTTAGACGCTGTACTGCCATCTTTCGACGTGGATCAGCATGATTGTCTCTGCTGCCCTTGTCAGCTTTGGAATATCATTTGCATCTGGAAAATGTCAGAGTTTGAGGGACTTTCTAAAGTTATTTATTATTCCTATAATATAATTGCTTTGCCTAAAAACAAATGTCAGAAATCAAGTGAACATGCTTCTACTGTTAAGGAGAGATTATTATTGGCCCTCATATCAATAATCTTTGGAGACTGTCTACATTTCACATTATTTCTAAAGACAGTTATTACCTTTATTAGAGAACTGCTTAGCGTGAAATAAACCTCAGTTATCTAGCGATACAGAATGATATGGTAAAGATTAGAATTGCTTTTGATGATCAAATGTAGCATGTCCATGAATACTGTATTTGAAGAACTCATTTTGTTTCCAAGAAACCAACGTCATGGTTTACATAAAACCCACAACAATCGCTGTACCAAGCTACATTGCACTAAACGAATGAAGATGTAGATGTTTTACTGTTACTGATGTTTACTCTAGTTTTTTGCCTTTGCCAGTTTTTCTGTCTTCTTGCCTAAAGCAAGTTGCTTGAATCAGGTCAGATTCTCTTTGCGTCACCAAACAATACTGTTCTAAGCATAACCAAGAGTATCTACACAAGCGGCAGCCAATAAGCATGAGAATTCTCTTCTTTGATGTTTAGTGAAACTCCGCCGGTCATGTGATTTCAACATGGTGAAACACATTGAAGGGGTGACCCGCACCATGTAGAATGAAACACTTTTTATAGAAAACTATTATGAGTACAGTCTTCATCTCATGTGAGTGTACACTATTCAGATCACTCATAAAAACACAATTCATTCGTTAATGTGTAAAACTTTTTAAATTGGCTCCAAACTACTGAATGCACCTTTAACTCATTTTAAATAATTTGAAGTCATCTTGAGGCCCTCTTAGAAGTTTGCTGAGGCCCCCAAGGTGGCCCCAGCCCCTAAGTTGAGAACCACTGGTGTAGATGGTAGAGACTTGTTAGTAGCACCAGGCTTGTTATTTATTAGGGGGTGTGGTCTGATTGGTTTTGCCATTATCATTATATTGCTAATTCAGTCATGACAGCTCTTGTAAAGATTTATTATGTTAATGTGGGTATGACATATTGATAGAATATTGTACTGAGCGGACTAGATCTGCTATGCTGCTGCTGCTGCTGCTGCTGTTGCTGTTGCTGCAGAGCAAGTACGGAGAGTTGCTACTGCTAGAACATACAGAGACACAGAGAGTGAAGCATGTAGACATGCCGCTGCTACACAATTAGAAAAACACAAGACATGCTGCATCAAGCATGTATGACCTGCTGCTGCACAGTTAGACATGAATACAATTCCCATGTAGCAGATCTCAACAAGTGGAGCTGGCTACTTTGAAGATGCTAAAAATAACAGTTTTTATTTATTTAGTATTTTTTTAGTCACAACATAATTCCTGTTGTTCCATAGTTTTGATTTTACTTTACTATTATTCTAAAATGTGAAAAAAAAAAAAAATAAAAAAATAAATAATAATAATAATAATAATAATAATAATAATAATAAAATATTAATAAAGAATGAGTGAGGTGTTTCAAAATTTTTTGACTGGTAGTATGTGTATATATATATATATATACAGGTGCATCTCAATAAATTAGAATGTCGTGGAAAAGTTCATTTATTTCAGTAATTCAACTCAAATTGTGAAACTCGTGTATTAAATAAATTCAATGCACACAGACTGAAGTAGTTTAAGTCTTTGGTTCTTTTAATTGTGATGATTTTGGCTCACATTTAACAAAAACCCACCAATTCACTATCTCAAAAAATTAGAATATTTTGACATGCCAATCAGCTAATCAACTCAAAACACCTGCAAAGGTTTCCTGAGCCTTCAAAATGGTCTCTCAGTTTGGTTCACTAGGCTACACAATCATGGGGAAGACTGCTGATCTGACAGTTGTCCAGAAGACAATCATTGACACCCTTCACAAGGAGGGTAAGCCACAAACATTCATTGCCAAAGAAGCTGGCTGTTCACAGAGTGCTGTATCCAAGCATGTTAACAGAAAGTTGAGTGGAAGGAAAAAGTGTTGAAGAAAAAGATTGTCCAGCAAAATCGATTCAAGAATTTGGGTGAACTTCACAAGGAATGGACTGAGGCTGGGGTCAAGGCATCAAGAGCCACCACACACAGACGTGACAAGGAATTTGGCTACAGTTGTCGTATTCCTCTTGTTAAGCCACTCCTGAACCACAGACAACGTCAGAGGTGTCTTACCTGGGCTAAGGAGAAGAAGAACTGGACTGTTGCCCGGTGTTCCAAAGTCCTCTTTTCAGATGAGAGCAAGTTTTGTATGTCATTTGGAAACCAAGGTCCTAGAGTCTGGAGGAAGGGTGGATAAGCTCATAGCCCAAGTTGCTTGAAGTCCAGTGTTAAGTTTCCACAGTCTGTGATGATTTGGGGTGCAATGTCATCTGCTGGTGTTGGTCCATTGTGTTTTTTTAAAAGCAAAGTCACTGCACCCGTTTACCAAGAAATTTTGGAGCACTTCATGCTTCCTTCTGATGACCAGCTTTTTAAAGATGCTGATTTCATTTTCCAGCAGGATTTGGCACCTGCCCACACTGCCAAAAGCACCAAAAGTTGGTTAAATGACCATGGTGTTGGTGTGCTTGACTGGCCAGCAAACTCACCAGACCTGAACCCCATAGAGAATCTATGGGGTATTGTCAAGAGGAAAATGAGAAACAAGAGACCAAAAAATGCAGATGAGCTGAAGGCCACTGTCAAAGAAACCTGGGCTTCCATACCACCTCAGCAGTGCCACAAACTGATCACCTCCATGCCATGCCGAATTGAGGCAGTAATTAAAGCAAAAGGAGCCCCTACCAAGTATTGAGTACATATACAGTAAATTAACATACTTTCCAGAAGGCCAACAATTCACTAAAAATGTTTTTTTATTGGTCTTATGATGTATTCTAATTTTTTGAGATAGTGAATTGGTGGGTTTTTGTTAAATGTGAGCCAAAATCATCACAATTAAAAGAACCAAAGACTTAAACTACTTCAGTCTGTGTGCATTGAATTTATTTAATACACGAGTTTCACAATTTGAGTTGAATTACTGAAATAAATGAACTTTTCCACGACATTCTAATTTATTGAGATGCACCTGTATATATATATATATTTATTAGTGCTTTCAGTCGATTACAGTTTTAAAAGTGCTGACATCATTTGACACTACATCTTTTCTTGTCAAAATTATTTCCACGTTAGGAAAGAAAACAAAACAATATGTAGCAATATAATGCTTTATTAACATTTTCCAAATAAAGCCTTCCACATTTTTAAAGATATAAATGCACTAAAATAAAACCAATTCAAGTAACATTAAACATTTCCCAAAGTCTAAGTGGGAGTTTGACTAATTGAAAGAACTAGTCCTCACATAAGTTGCGTATTCATTGCAATGGGCATTCCTAAACTCTCATCCTCCACAATATTAATCAGCTGGTAGACTGTGGCTATCTTCTTTGTTACAGCTATCGTGAAGATGCGCTCATGATTCGCATCAGAGCGTCAATGCCAGCGTCAAACGCCGCTTTGAACTCCACCTGAAAAGCGCTTGCAGACAAAAACGTCTCATTCTGCGTTTCGGAGGTAGTTAAGGCTTGGTGTGCTTCTGTGGTAAATAAAAAGCGCCTTGCATAGGCTGAAAAATACTTGATTTCTATCACAATCCCATCTGGGCTTGGTTTGTACATCAAATTGTCATGTGTATTTTGTTGATTCATGTCTTTTATTTTGAAAAGTTTAGTTCCTGTTCCCTTGTCATGTGATTTCATGTTTTCCCTCCATGTTCATGTGTCATGTTTTCATTGGTTTATTGTTTAATTATCTTGTTAGAGTTCTGTCTGTTCATTGGTTCTTATTCTCCCATGTCTTGTATTTAAGCCCTCATGTTTGCCATTGTCCATTGTCAAGTACTGTATGTATGTGGATGTGTTTTGTTCTAGCCAAATCAAGCCATGTTATGTTTATGTCAAGTCAAGTTTTAACTCTAGTCATAGTCAAGTTCATGTTTATATTTTATGTTTTACGTTTGTAGATAGGGTTACTGGTTATCACGTTTGTAAATAAACTGCACTTGGGTTCTTCATCTTCACGTCATCGTCTTTGTCATTGCCATTGCCAGCATCTTTACACAAATAGTGCTAAGAGCTCCTTTCTCCATCATTTTATCACTGACATTGGGAAGTGCTGTCAGAGATTCTTTTATTTACTGAGATTACAACCTCCGCAGCTCTATTATAGGAGAAAGCGTAACAGTCAACTAGCGTGTTCTGACAGTACCGCCCATAGAATGTCTATGGGACCGCCGCGTTATACTGTTTTATGCTAAGCTTATAGGCGCTGTTGTGTGTCTGTTTGTGGCGTGTGCATCAGTGTAATGACTCCCTTCACACCAGTGTTTATGCTGTATTAACGGTAAATGTGTTAATCGCAATTAAGAAAAATCAATGCTTTTTAAAGTAATCGCATGTGTTAACATGTTAATTCTGATGACCCTAATATATATTTATATACATTGACATTTTTTAGTGCATTGCAGACACTGTAAATATCAGGCTTACAATGAAACACATTGCATTTCTCATTTTTCATAAAGCACAAGTCACTGGATTGTCATCACTAGGCAATAAGGTGAAAGAAAAACGAAACCATAGGGACTTATGCAAAGACGTTTAGTTAATTATAAATTATTGCAATTATTATATAAGACCCATTCCAAAACTTAAAGTTAAAATGAGAGGTGGTCTCCAGTCAGTACAGGAAGCCATAAGTTATCAGAGTAACGTGAACCATAGACTCCCGGTGCGATATTTATGTTCATTTCAAGTGTTCTAGCCTAAACAAATGACGTAGAGCTGAACTTTACTACCTCACCCTGACATGCCATTAGAGTTCTCTATCTTTCACTCCATCAGTACTGACAAAAAACTCTCGTGGGATTCTCCTAGCTCCCCTCCCTTGGCCGGTGTGGCCTGAATGCTGACACTTAACATTCTTTTTCTTCTCTCACTCTGTTCCTCGGTGAGAGTATCTAACCATTGGAGTGTGGCGAGGGAAAAATCGACGAACCTCGCAGCTGCGACAACACTCAGAGACCCACCCACAGATGGCTGACAAGGCGAGGAAACACCCTGCTACCTTGAGTGGGAGTTTGGATGTGTTTGAGTTTAATCTCTGACTCTCTTACACACTTACATACATGCATATAAAAAGCCAGAATAATAGATAAACCCAAGATTGCTCTTTTGACTGGCTTTGACTTGGGCTTGGTCACACTAACAAAAATGTACCATGATATTACCATGTCTTTTTTTTTTACATGTACTATGGTAATACCATGTTTTTTGTACAATGGTACTAGCATATTTTTGGACATATTCCATAGTAATGCCATTGTTTTTGGTATGTATTTTTTTTGTACTATGTTAATACTATGTTTTTTTAGACATGTACCATGGTAATACCATGTTTTTGGACTTATGCCATGGTAATACCATGTTTTTTGGACATGTACAATGATTATATATTTTTTTAACATGTACCATGTTTTTAAACAAGTTTCATGGTAATACCACGTTTTTTGGATATGTACAATGATGATATGTTTTTTTGAACATTTACCATGTTTTTAAACAAGTTTCATGGTAATACCATGGTTTTTGAGCATGTACAATAGTAATACCATGTTTTTGGACAAGTACCATGGTACTTGTATGCATTTTGAACAAATACTGTGGTAATACTATTTTTTTACCCGAAATGTACCATGGTAATATCATGTTTTTGGACATGTACCATTGTAATACCATGTTTTTTGGACATGCACAATGGTGATACGATGTTTTTTGAACATTTACCATGTTTTTAAACAAATATCATGGTAATACCATGATTTTTGGACATGTACCATAGTAATACCTTACTTTTACCATAGTTTGACAAGTACTATGGTATTTGTATGCTTTTTGAACCATGGTAATGCTATGTTTTTTTTTTATTTATTTTTTTTACATGTTCTATGGTGATACCATGGTTTTTTTGAGCACGCGCAGTGGTAATACCCTGTTTTTAAATAAGGACCATTCTAAGACCTTTTTGAAAATATACTATGGTAATACTATTTTTTTTTTTAACATGTACCATGGCAATGTTATGTTTTTGGACATTTACCATGGTAAAATCATGTTATTGTTTGGACAAGCACCATGGTAATACCATGTTTTTTATGTACCATGTAAAAAGTTTATTTTTTTTTAATTTTTTTTATTTTTTGGACAAGTACTTGCTTGATTGTTGAACATATAACTTGGCAAAACTATGTTTTTTGGTGGACATGTACACCACCGGTCAAAAGTTTTGAAACACTTGACTGAAATGTTTCTCATGATCTTAAAAAACTTTTGATCTGAAGGCATATGCTTAAATGTTTGAAATTAGTTTTGTAGACAAAAATATAATTGTGCCACCATATTAATTTATTTCATTATAAAACTAAAATTTAATAATAATAAAAATAAAAATAAAACGTTTTTGAAATTGATGACTTGGACCAAATAATAAAGAAAAGCAGCCAATAAGTGCCCAACATAGACGGGAACTCCTTCAATACTGTTTAAAAAGCATCCCAGGGTGATACCTCAAGAAGTTGGTTGAGAAAATGTCAAGAGTACATGTCTGAAAATTCTAGGCAAAGGGTGACTACTTTGAAGATGCTAAAATATAACACAGTTTTGATTTATTTTGGATTTTGTTTAGTCACAACATAATTCCCATAGTTCCATTTATGTTATTCCATAGTTTTGATGACTTTACTATTATTCTAAAATGTGAAGAAAAAAAATAAAATAAAATAAAATAAAAATTATATAAAGAATACGTTTTTCAAAACTTTTGACCGGTAGTGTACCTTGGTAATATTATGTACTGTGGTACTTGTACAATTTACAGGATGTACCATGGTATTTGCATGCTTTTTTAACATATACCATGGTAATACCAGTTTTTTTTGGACAAGTGCCATGGTAATATGTTTTTGGACAAGTACCATGGTACTTACATGCTCTTTGAACATTTAACATATATGTTTTTTTTTTCTTAATATGTCCCACAGTAATGTCATGTTTTTGAACATGTACCATTGCAATACCATGTTTTTTGGACATGTGCTATGGGGATACCATGGAATATATAAAAGTACTATGGTATTAACACTAGATACCATCATTGTGCAACTGTGCCATCACAGTGCTTTTTTTGTTAGGGCAGGGTCAGATTTTCCTGAAAAGCACCAGCACTGACAAACATTTTGCTTTATTGTAGTCTAGTGACAAGTACAGAACTTAGTGACTGTGGGGTTAGGCTTAGTAAGGTTAAGGCTGGGGTTAGAATTAGGTTCGGGGTTAGAATTAGGTTCAGGATTAGGTTAGGGTTATGGTTAAGCTTAAAGTTAGAATTTAATTTATTTAAACACTAGTCAAAGTGACATCTTTTCATGACCCAGCAAGCTTTTTTTTTTGTTTTTTTGTTACCCTATTTACGTTGTGTATTTTTGTCAGACATCACTGTTCTGCACACAAGCGCTTGGGTTGTTCATTGCCGTATGTGGGATTTCCACATATGATTAAAATACTCAAGCAGCATTATCACAACATCCCTTCTCGTATGCATTTAAATAGCAAGCTTCTGAATATTAAATATATGTTGAGATGAGTTTGAAATGCACTTTATGTTGATGCATGTAGCATAATAGTGCAGGTATTAAGTTAAAATGTTGATTGAGTAATTAGAGAAAATGTTTTATTTATTTATTTAGCTAAGGACCCTGCTGAAAATTAACAATGGTTTTACTACAGTAATATTGTAGTAACCATGACTGCTGTCTCCATGGTTTTCTGAGCAGAAATCATGGTTTTGATACAATTAAGCATGGCTTTATAACAGTAATACTGTAGTTTCCATATAGTAACCATGATTTTACTATATATTGTAACCATGACAGTAATCATGTTGATTTTGTGGTTACTGTGATTAGTATGGCTAATTATTATTATTATTATTATTATTATTATTATTATTATGGTTAATGTTGTAAAACCATGATTGTTATTTAAGGGCAAACCTGTTGAAGTGTTTACCAAATAGAGTATACTTTGGATTTGGCAGTAATATTTTTTTTCTGAACAAAGCAAATACCGAACCGTACCGAAACCGTGACCCTAAAACCGTGACACAAACCGAACTGTCAGAAATTTGAACCATTACACATCTAGTCTGGATCTGGTCTTAACTCCAGCTCTAGCTTTGAGTGTTCCCATTTTGATAAGGTTATTGCTGGTTTAGAATGTTTAACATTAATGTAAAGCTTTAGTTCCTGTACATTATGTTTTGTAATATGATAGTATAGTTTATCCCATAGATCATAATTTTATCTCAGGGTAAATATAGAGAGCAATCAGTAATACCAAATAAATGCTGACTTGCTTTCTCTTAAAGTGATTAGAGTACAACTGAGGGAGATTTTCAGAGCCCCACCCAAATCCCTGCACTATGATGTCATCAGCATTTCTTATGCAAACCAGCTGTTTTCTCAAATCGCCTTTAGATACCAGCCAAATCTTTGCAGGTGTGTAAGGGAAAGGGGGAGTTATAGAAATAGAGCATATGTGTGCATTTCATATCAAACAAATATTTTGAGTAAACAACCTCTCTGCCAATTAAATAAAAAAGTGGATCTTCTGGATCCCAGGCACACAAAGTATGTGTACAGTAGAAATGAATAATAAGCCCATCCATTTATTTTCTAAAACTTTATTCCTATCTTAAACATACATCAGTTTAATACAATGCTAGTACACTGATCCAAAATATGACGGAACACCGGAATGTTAAAAAACAGGGAAAATGGAGTAAAGACTTCCTTGTAGACCAACTTTTTTCCCTAAAATTAATCATATTCATATGCATATATAGTTATAAATTAATAAACAGCCTTTAAATATATAATTCCACTTTGTATTGTTTTAATTTAAGTACAGTCATTCTAGCACCAAATTGTAATCCACAAATTTTAAGTTAAAGAACAACATTCTGGAGTTGAAGTCATTATAAAAGAATTGGGGTGGAAAAACTGAAACAATTGAAAAATGTTTCCATTGTCTCAGTGGTTCCTCAATGTATTGAGCAAATCTACTAAGATATACAGTAATAAACAGAACGGAGAATAAAAACTAATGGAACTGGTCCAGGGTCACATGGCTGAATCCAGTCACAACTTTCTGTTACTAGTAATGTTTTTCTTAGTCTTATTACTACAGTGTAGTAGCAAATGTAGATACAAAAACTCTCACCCGCCCCCCCCCCCCCAAAAAAAATTAATAATCATTGCAGGTCATTCAAACAATTAAGTCAGTCATTCAGTCCATAAACACTATATCTAAATATCCATAACAAAAATATTACAAAAGAGCATAATACTGGTTTACAAAGAATGGCGAAGCTATAACTCGATCCAGAAATGTCTCAAATTCCAAACATCATTCAGATAACATTAAGCTGTCACCCTGAGCGCTAATGGGCTTTGCGATATATTTAAAGAGATAGTCCACTCAAAAATGAAAATTCTGTCACTTTAGACGTTAGAAGAGATATTAGGCAAAATGTTGGCCTCAGCCATCATTCACTTTCATTGCATTTTTTTTCCATACAATGAAAGCATTGATGAGTTAGGCTAACATTTTGCCTTACATCTCCCTTCCTGTTCCATGGAAGAAAGAAAGTCCTGTGGTTTTGGGAGTAAAATTTCATTTTTTGGTGAAATATCCCTTTAACAATCTGTTGGATTTTACTTTGTGGGTTGTTTGCAGCAATGAAATGGAGTTATCGTTGATTTTTTTATTTTTTTATTATTTATTTATTTTTTTTAGATTTTGCACCAGGGACTATTACAACTGCTCAAAAACTCCAAAATTCATTACTTTGTCACACAATAATATTAACAACATTTTACAAGACTATTAACTAGTCATATAATATTGTACACAAAGACAAACATATAGAACATAGTCATTTCAGTATACTTGATTCGTTAGACATACAGCCTAGAAACACAAACAACCCATCACAAACAAGAACACAATTCCCATCCACTGTGATCCTTTATGGTGTGGTTTGATTTAATCTCAGCTGAAAGCTGTGGACCACTGGGACAGAATCAGGACTCCTCCCTCTTTTCCAGCCCTGGCTGTGCTCATTGAAGCCAGCAATAACTCATCTTGACTAAAATGGTTCTTTTGCATAATTACATGATGTTCATATTATAAATGTCATTGCTATCATAATCGTATTCATTACTGTCATAACTGGCATCATTACCAATCATCAATCTCATTTAAACATTCTGCTTTTACGGTATAACATACAACGATCTTTCATATACTTAGAAACTAAGCGTGTTCATATATTGGACATTTGCTGGATAGGTAGGATGATTACTTGACCAATTATGTTAACTCCATTAAGTATCTTGAAGTGTTTACTTGTTCTGTATGAACATTTTTGATTGTATTTACATGAAAATTAGGGATTTTGAGTCTTCACTTGGTCTCCCTTTGTGCCTGCTGTTGGCCAAGGGCTATACAATATGCAGTATATTGAGGGTTTAAGTAACAGGGACTGAGCATGTCACTCAGACCCTCCATGGTAGAAATGGTTGTTCAAAGCTCAGTGTCTGCCGTCTTGGTAGTAGAGTGACCATTGGTGGCAGCTGGAGGGGTTTGGGTCTTCACTGTCTCTGGGGACTCTCCATTAAGACTAGGCTTCTGCTGGAGCTCAGGTTGGTTCAGAGGTGCCATGGACACAAGAGTGTTGCCCTGGTTCTCCTCATCAGCTATAAATGACTCAGCCTGTGGGAACACATGAAACACACACGTGTAAATTATGGGTGTGGAGTGGTGGTTAAATTTCTTAATTGGAAACTAAAAGGTTGTAGGTTCAAATCCCACAAGTGGCAAGCAATGAACTTCCATTTGATGAATGAATCTCTACTGTGCTTTTGAGTAAGGCACTTAATCCCAGGACTATTTCCAGAGGAAAATTGTATTGCTCAAAGGTGGTTCTTTCATATCTTAAACTTTTAAACTTTTAATCATTTAATCATTTTAATCAAATAAAACCATTAATCATCATTATCATTAGCTTTTCATCATTTTGTCACATTAGCTTTTTTTAAAATGAATAAATTCCATGTATTCCATCAATAAATATGATGTCTTGAAACTGAATTTAATATATTGCATATACATTCACTGAGAACTTTATTGGGAACACCTGTACACCAACATATTCATGTGATTATCTAATCGGTCAATCATGTGGCAGCAGTGCAATGCATAAAATCACGCAGATACGGGTCAGGAGCTTCAGTTAATGTTCACATCAACCATCAGAATGGGGAAGAAATGCAATCTCTGTGATTCCGACCATGGCATGATTGTTGGTGCCAGACGGGCTGGTTTGAGTATTTCTGTAACTGATGATCTCCTGGGATTTTCACGCACAATAGTCTTTAGTGTTTACTCAGAATGGTGCCAAAAACAAAAGAACATCCAGTCAGCAGACAGAAACACTTTGTTGATGAGAAAGGTCAATGGAGAATGGCCAGACTGGTTCGAGCTGACTGAAAGGCCACAGTAATATAGTTAACCACTCTGAATAGCTGAATAGCATCTCAGAATGCACAACACCGAACCTTGAGGTGAATGGGCAACAACAGCAGAAGACCATAGTGTTCCTAATAAAGTGCACGCTGAGTGTATATTGTATACAATATATTGTATATTGTTACATGTTTATTGTTTACATAGATAATTTGACTATTTAGAAGAAGGTGACTCCTGCCAGGTCTCGTAAGCAACCAAATTGGCCCGGTTGCTAGGGAGGGTAGAGTCACATGGGGTAACCTTCTCATGGTCACTATAATGTAGTTCGCTCTCGGTGGGGCGCGTTGTGAGTTGTACATGGATGCGGCGGAGAATAGCATGAAACCTCCACACGTGCTATGTTTCCACGGTAACGCGCTCAACAAGCCACGTGATAAAATGCACGGATTGAAGATCTCAGACACGGAGGCAACTGAGATTTGTCCTACGCCACCCGGATTGAGGCGAGTCACTACGCCACCACGAGGACTTAGAGCACATTGGGAACTGGGCATTCCAAATTAAAATAAATATATATATATATATATATATATATATATTTAGAAGTAGAGCTGGGGGAATCAATCGAATATTCACAATATAATCAGGTTGATTTTGCTGATGATATAAAATATTGCGATGATTTTAATGTGCTTTTTATTTGGCCATTAATTTTCATAAAGAGTGCATCAGTAGACTAATTTCATGATCCTTCAGTGCTGCACAATTAATCAAAATAACATAAAAATGGCGATATGGTCTTATGCGATTATAAAACTAGATTAAAGACATAAACGTGTTGTTTCCGAATATCCATACTTCCCTACTATATAGAATGCCAAAAACAGTATGCCAATGGAGAAGTTTGTCTGAATCCTCAGTATTCATAAAACAGTAAGTGAGAAATACCCGGATGACCTACTATTTCTGGTGAGATTCTGAATTGCGGATTGATTAGACATTTTATGATCCCATACTGCCTTGGTATGTCACGTTCAAAATGCTGGATTTAAAATAACGGCGGTGAACTGCGAGTCAGATGGCTATTTCAACTGTAAGTGACCTATATACCAAGAAAGCTGTTCTTTGTGCTTAAATGGTGCTTGTTTAACAAAACCAGAGTAGATTATTTTCGTGGTTGATATCTTTACGTCATACCTTTGGCTCACGGGTCAAAACCCACATGAAGTATGTCCGGAATCTATTCATACTACTTGCCTGCATACATAAAGAACATACTGTTTTACCGACTGAGAAGTGTGTCCTTCATCAAATACAGTACATATTCTGACAGTACGTGAATTCTGAAATTTTTTGGACATACATTATTCTGATGCATCTTCAAAGCTCAAACATCAAATATATTTTGCTGATCCACTTTGTGCTTTCAACATCATTTGGCTTATGAAATCCTGCCCTTTGAATATATGGATCAATGTAACACTTTCTATTTTTTTATTGTATACATTTTTTTTTTAAGTTTCATCGTTTGACATTACAAGAGAGAAAAACAGCTTAAAAGTGTTGGCAGGGAGATGAAACAGTGAGTGTTTCACAAGCATATGTTGTGGTTCTTAACATTAGATGGGGCGTGTGCAAGAGGAACTGCACTGGACTGATATGCTGCCAATTGTTTCCCTCTTAATTACGAACTTGGCAACACTTCTCTACCAAATATTCTGAAATTTATAATTAAAATGAGCACACACAAACACATTCAAAATAGCAATTTGATTGGGAACACTTGGTGGAGATTTACTGGTGAAGTTATCATTTTGGGGTTTTAGACAGCAGGAAAAGCTTTGGAGGATCACTAAACCCTAAACCTAACCTAACCCTAAATGTTGAAATTTGCACCCAAGACTAACAGATATTGATCACAATTCAAGAATAGTACATTACTTTCTTTAATAAATAAACACATGCTCAATAAATTAAGTGTGTATAAAGTGTGTAATAAAGCTGAAGTGTGTAATTTCTTCACCACTACATAGTGTCATCAAACGAAAAAATTGTTTTCAAGCAGGTTTCCTGAACACTTCCCTGTCTACCACTGGAAGAAAAACAGATAGTCCTGCCTCAAAATGTTCAAACAAATAAATAAATAAAAATTACTAAAGCTTTAAGATGAGGTTAAACAGATTTCATATAGAACATAATTTATTAATGTTTACCATAATATGGGTGCTTTCTTTTCAATAAAATGGTGGGCATATTTTATATGCTACATTAACGATCAGGTCCCTGTACGTTTTTTTTTAATGGCATCTGGAGTTCAATAAATGTGTCTTTTTGTGCTGGTACTCACCAGTTTTACGCCTTTAGGACTGGTTCTGCGATGGCACTTAAAATAGTATGTGCCAACTATAATGGCAGCAAGAAGTAAGCCAGTGATCAGCACAGACACTAAAACAGCGGGAGAAGACTTTGCTCTGTCTTCGTCTATCTATAGAGAAACACATAAACACAAAAATATTAACACAGATATCAAAAACAAACAAGTTTTGTTTCTATTTTGCAGATATCTGATCATGCAATGTCAATTTAGTTTGGGTGTCCCCTAACAAGCAGGCAAAAAGGAAATTAATCCACCTTCCCCCAGTTGTCATTCTCATTACTGTAATGTGAAAAAACAATGATAAATTATTACGTATTAAGTATTTATCCATCATGGTAATAATAATGATGTCACAATGTTTATTTATTATTATTATTATTAATATAAATTGTTCCCCATATACTGATCCAATATCAGAATGGCTCTAGCAATAACGAAAACTAAATAAAAACCTTTTTGTAAACTGAAATAAAAATAATTACTAACATAATTTAACATAATTTTAACATTTTTTTTTAACCTAAAACACATTTTCATGACTCCAACACTAACTAAATAAAATAAAAATGACCATGAATTAATTTGAGGTTTAAGCTTTTGATACACGGTGTATCATAAAATGTCAAAACTTAATTAAACGTAAAAATACTAAGCCACTAAAAATGACCCTAAAGTTTTACAACTTAAAAACATAATGTACTAAAAAAAAAAAAACGAACTAAAAACTAAACTTAACTGAAATAAAATTGATTTAAAAACTAAATTAAAAACCATAAAAACCCTGACTGGCTGTAGATACATTCACTGATCTCAGATCTTTTCTCGGCAGCACCCATCATCCCATCCCACACTTCCTGTCTCTAACCTCTGTCCTGGGTTCATAACCGCATGACAACACTCAGAGAAAGCCCAACTTTTCTCCCACTCATTCATATTTTTTGTGGCGGTATTATTTATAGTGAAAGGTAAAACAGGATCTCTTTAATCTGACTGCACAGACATCAACAGCTCAAAACTGCCTTGCTAAACTTCATCCTTTCAGACACAAAGCTTTCTTCCTTCCTCACAGACAGAGACAACAGCGACTGAGAATATAAAAACTGAAGTCATTCTGTCCATTGGTTTAGGTTGCCAAGTAGCCTTTGACTTATAGTTTTACCTGAAGAGATACAGTAGAGTGTAAATTAAATTGTGTTTAGGAGCTGTTCACTTCAAACACATTTTTGCATCTGTCTATGGTTCTTTTCATTTATTAAATCAGAAAAATGCAGTTTGAGGCAGAACTCAGCTAAACATTCACTATGCAGCTCTTTATTTCTCAAATGATCAGATCAACATGCCACATTTTTTGGACCCTTCCGTTTTTTTTTCTTCGACCCAGAATTGTAATCCATGAGCTCAGTGACCCAAAATCAATCACCTTCGAAAATGACTCCTGATTTGAGATGGGGCTGTTCTCCATTCTTAATTTGTTTTTCACATCAGCTTCAGCGGAGCCTGAGGACTGGACCACTTCAGGGGTTTCTGATTGGTGAGGCCTGGGCATAGCAGTGATGACTGACGAAGGTGCTGCTGATGTCTGGGAGATGATCGTGGCACCAACGGTAGGAGAAGAGGGGACTGTCGTGATTACTGTAAAAGCCAGAAATTAAGGGGAGGTTGTCATTTAAATACAGCAAAGATCTGAGCCATGTTCCTGAAATCATGCAAAAGCCCACCCAAATACACACACCCATTGCACATAACCCCTTATATTTTTGAGCCAGGAAGATCTTGAATGCAACTTCCAAAAAATGTGTCTTTGAAAATTAAGTTATATAAACTCAGCAAAAAAAGAAATGTCCCTTTTTCAGGACACTGTATTTTAAAGATAATTTTGTAAAAGTCCAAATAACTTTACAGATCTTTATTGTAAAGAGTTTAAACAATGTTTTCCATACTTGTTCAATGAACCATAAACAATTAATGAACATGCACCTGTGGAACGGTCGTTAAGACACTAACAGCTTACAGACAGTAGGCAATTAATGTCACAGTTATAAAAACTTAGGACACTAAAGAGACCTTTCTACTGACTCTGAAAAACACCAAAAGAAAGATGCCCAAGGTCCCTGCTCATCTGCGTGAACGTGCCTTAGGCATGCTACATGGAGGCATGAGGACTGCAGATGTGGCCAGGGCAATAAATTGCAACGTCCGTACTGTGAAATGCCTAAGACAGTGCTACAGGGAGACAGGAAGGACAGCTGATCATCCTCGCAGTGGCAGACCACGTGTACCAACAACTGCACAGGATCGGTACTTCCAAATATCACACCTGCGGGACAGGTACAGGATGGCAACAACAACTGCCCGAGATACACCAGGAAAGCACAATCCCTCCATCAGTGATCAGACTGTCCGCAATAGGCAGAGAGAGGCTGGACTGAGGGTTTGTAAGCCTGTTGTAAGGCAGGTCCTTACCAGACATCACCAGCAACAATGTCGCCTATGGGCACAAACCCACCTTCGCTGGACCAGACAGGACTGGCAAAAAGTGCTCTTCACTGACGCGGTTTTGTCTCACCAGGGGTGATGGTCGGACTCGCGTTTATCGTCGAAGGAATGAGCGTTACACCGAGGCCTGTACTCTGGAGCGGGATGGATTTGGAGGTGGAAGATCCGTCATGGTCTGGGGCGGTGTGTCACAGTATCATCGGACTGAGCTTGTTGTCATTGCAGGCAGTCACAACGCTGTGCGTTACAGGGAAGACATCCTCCTCCCTCATGTGGTAACCTTCCTGCAGGCTCATCCTGACATGACCCTCCAGCATGACAATGCCACCAGCCATACTGCTCGTTTTGTGTGTGATTTCCTGCAAAACAGGAATGTCAGTGTTCTACCATGGCCAGCGAAGAGCCCGGATCTTAGTCTCATTGAGCACATTGGGACCTGTTGGATCAGAGGGTGAGGGCTAGGGCCATTCCCCCCAGAAATGTCCGGGAACTTGCAAGTGCCTTGGTGGAAGAGTGGGGTAACATCTCGCAGCAAGAACTGGCAAATCTGGTGCAGTCCATGAGGAGGAGATGCACTTTAGTACTTAATGCAGCTGGTGGCCACACCAGATACTGACTGTTACTTTTGTTCAGGGACACATTATTCCATTTCTGTTAGTCACATGGCTGCAAAACTTGTTCAGTTTATGTCTTAGTTGTTTAATTTTTTATGTTCATACAAATATTTACATATGTTAAGATTGCTTAAAATAAAAGCAGTTGAAAGTGAGAGGACGTTATATATATATATATATATATATATATATATATATACATACATACACACCAATCAGCCACAACATTAAAACCACCACCTAATATTGTGTAGGTCCCACCCGTGCCGCCAAAACAGCGCCAACCCGCATCTCAGAGTAGCATTCTGAGATTATATTCTTTTCACCACAATTTTACAAAATGGTTATCTGAGTTACCGTAGACTTTGCCAGTTCGAACCAGTCTGGCCATTCTCTGTTGACCTCTCTCATTAACAAAGCATTTCCATCCACAGAGCTGCCGCTCACTGGATGTATTTTGTTTTTGGCACCATTCGGAGTAAATTCTAGAGACTGTTGTGCATGAAAATCCCAGGAGATCAGCAGTTACAGAAATACTCAAACCAGCCCGTCTGGCACCAACAATCATCCATGCGATTATCTAATCAGCCAATCGTGTGGCAGCAGTGCAGTGCATAAAATCATGCATATACAGGTCAGGAGCTTCAGTTAATGTTCACATCAACCATCAGAATGGGGAAAAATGTGATCTCAGTGATTTGGACCGTGGCACGATTGTTGGTGCCAGATGGGCTGGTTTGAGTATTTCAGTAACTGCTGATCTCCTGGGATTTTCAAACACAACAGTCTCTAGAATTTACTCTGAATGGTGTCAGAAACAAAAAACATCCAGTGAGGGGCAGTTCTGTGGATGGCAAACATTTTTATCCAAAGCCTTGTTGATGAGAGAGGTCAACAGAGAATGGCCAGACTGGTTTGAACTGACAAAGTGGTTGTTTATGGTAACTAAGACAACACTCTGTACAGCTGTGGTGAGAAGAATATACATCTCAGAATGCTATTCTGAGTTTTAGTGGCATGAGGGGACCTACACAATATTAGGCAGGTGGTTTTAATGCTGTGGCTGATCGGTGTATATATATATATAGATGCCCATATTTTGTATTGAAGGGATGTCATTATTGCAATACTATGAATTCTGATTGAATTGAATGAGCCTCCTAAACAGAATATGCTTATGTATGTATATCATCTCAAAAGTGAGATTTCTCAATCAACACAGCAACAATAACATCAACAAGAAAACTGCATCATAGATTAGTGTAGGGAGATCTTACCTAGAGGGCTCGTACCTATGATGGGACTTTCAGTAAGGTTAGCAATCCTTTGTTGTGCTGGCTCTGTTTTTCCTAAAACATTGGGTGTGGTGCTAGCTAGATCTGATTCTGCAGGGGTACTAGGCGCAGGTGCACTTGTCAATTGGGGATCCTGGGCCTGACAACCTACAAAGAGACATAGATGATCAAGATATCAAATAGGACATTAATTAGCTTTGCACTCCCATCTCAACTTGAGGAATTATATAGCTTCATGTTATACATCAATAATGAATAATATTGCAGAATTTATGCGGTCCTCAACAAAGGTTGGCTCAGAGCAGAAACTTCATTTTGATCATATTCATTCCACTCTGAAAAGAATTTCGATTGGTGGACCACCTCAACACACTGAAAATGCACCTTATTTTGCACATATTTAAGGCCACATGCCCAAACCTTAAGAGGCTCTGTAGACACTTATGGTTTTTCATGATAATATTTTTCATCTTTTTCTTTAAGAAATCTTTGTGGTTGTGCCAATTAACAGTTTTTCTGCAAAACATGTGCAGCAAACTTTTTTTTATGTTAAAATACATTCTCCTATTCAAGCTTATCATGTAGAAACACTTATAAGTAAGCCATTCATAGGTTGAAAGACAGTGACACTATCAAAACATTGCTCTGGTTGTTTAAGCATCCTGACCAGCCCAACACACACACTGACTCAACCAATGGCATGAGTTTGCTGTGGGATTATACATTTGTTTGGCCAATAACAAACAGGGGGAGTCTTCAAGAAAGCTGTTTGAAAACAGTAATGTCCCAGGGGTTGATTTTTATTTAAACTAACAGATTTCAACTTTTTCTTTTTATTAATATTAAGGTCAGATTAAAGCTAACTTGGAAACTTTTAACAGGCCTTTATTATTTGTTTTTGGTACTTTCAAATGCCTTTTATGTATAGATTTTAGCCTTGTCCCAGACTCAGACTTTCAAAATCAAACAATATAACATGTTTAAAACTACGATAATCTAAGGACTGAAATTTTTTTAACCTTTTTAATGCTTATTGTGTTAAAATGACATACTTTGTGACAATTAATACAGTTGTGGTATCATTTCCACCACACCAAACAATTTTGCCCATAATATATATATATATATATATATATATATATATATATATATGCTGTATATATATATATATATATATATATATATATATATATATATATATATATATATATATATATATATATATATATATATATATATATATATATATATATATATATTGCTGTATATATATATATATACAGCAAAAGTGTCATTGAAGAGCATGCTTAAGAAGAATTATGAGACAAGTGATGTCTGAAGAAAACAAAGAAAATTCAAGATTTTTTTTAGCGTCATTTCCAATCAAACTACTATGCTTAAAGTGTGAAAATATTATTTAATTGTGTGTGTTTAGGAATAGGGTGCGCAAAATAGTAGCTATGAAACTAGCCTTAGCAAGACACAGGAGGGGGCAATTTTATTTCAGAAATGTTAAAAATGTCTTTTCCATCACTGTCATTTTCACCACAGAATTCTATTAAACACGAAACAGAATTTGAGATGTGTTGGAAATTACAATGTAGTGTGAATTTTCATAACTTTCAGAAAGAAAGAAAAATTACATAAATCTCCTGTGTTGCATGTTACTACACTGTAGGACATTGTTAGCAGACAAATAAATAAAAAAAATATTTGTGTGATTAATGTTTTAACAAAACTTTACTCTCTAGAAATCCACAGTGCTAAAATTTAATTACAGAGGACAGACAGTTATGCAAAAACCTAGAGCTTGAATTTCATCCAGGGTATTCGTGTCAACATTCTCTCTTCTATCACACAATCACTGGGGGCTTACAGGGTTTGACCTGAGTGTCAGATCCTCCCTATCCAGGGCCTGACACACTCTCCCTGTGTTTGCTAGCATGAGGGTGGTAGGTGCACTGTTAGGTTGTGTGGAGGTTAAAAAGCCTGACTGTTATTCAAGACCCTTGTGTCTCCACCCTCTCCAAAAATGTGTCCTGTTTGCACAGCTACTTGACTTTATTAATAGCTTAGGCAGGAGGGCAATGCTCACAATGCAGACTAAGCAAATAAACAATCACCCCAAAAAGGTTACAACCTTTGGCTTTGCAGTAAATTACGACACTCCTCAGGGAAGCATTTTTCTTGAGAGGTGGTATCCAGGAAATGGAAATGATGCTCTAAAACCCATTTGTATTGGGTGTTGCATCCTCTGGTGCCTGTGTAACAAACTATGCCATATCTGAAAGCTACAGATCTTGACTTTTTGCTAAAACCATGAGTGTACCAAAGCACAAGTCAAGATATTACAAAAGGAAAGGACCCTTTTCACAGACTTTGGTTATGCATTTCTGCCTTAATTTGGTAGCGTGAATCTAGCAAACTTTCTTTATATTCTCTTTGACATTTATTTTTTTATTTTTTTATTTAATGTACCTCTACAGTATAAGGTTTTTCTTTTTCCCAACTGAAAAAAACTAGTCACCACTGCTGCGATGGGGTTTCAAATACAGCTGTTGAGGAAGTGACAGTAAATTTGGCACCTTTCTCTCTTCTGACTGTTCCGTTGTCTATTTTTTCCCTCTTTTGAAAAGTCCTGGAAATAGTGGATTTTATCTTTTGCTGTCGGAGCAAATGGGAACACAAAAATAAAAATGTTTGTTGTTGTCAAAAGTAAGAATAGAAATGTCAAGAGGTTACATTGGAACCTTTGATTTATTCAAGCCCTTTTACTGACACCTCAGTGACAATTACACATTTACATTACATTTTACATTTAGTCATTTAGCCTTTTTGTGGCATTGCAACTCTCAATATTGTGGCTGTAGAAATGGAAGTTCTGCCATTCAGTGAAAGAGCCGATCACCTCTTTGATATGATTTGATGTTTGGAAGATACAGATTAAATTCTTTGTTACACCAGTTATACAGTAAAAATCTGGTGAAAGGGATTTGTCGTCAAAATTGTAGGGAAAATAAGGCTTGTTATAGTCATACTCTATATGTATCCCCTAAAATAAAAATATACTGGATGATTAGACAGACAAAACTAATATTTAATATAGGACACTAGAAGTCCATCTGAAAAACCTTACTTTGGGTAAACACCCTCTGTCTTTAGAAAACATAGAGCAATATACTTTTAGATAAGAATAATGGCTTTGATCAGATTAAATCAGAGCCCAATTCAATTTCAAACCAATTCCCATTACTAAAACTATTTCAAAGATTGAGAGAAACAATCTTGGAAATATACCAAATGTATACTATAACATGAGGAGATTACTATTTTCTCTTTGATCTTTTAATTTAATTGGTTAAATAAAGATGAGATATATAATGCTTACTTTATTTGAACTTTGATTTGATTTGACAGATTGCCTGTTTTGTGATACTCATGACCATGTATGCGGATTGGCTGGACCAGAGTTATGTAGCTAAAGAAGCACAATTATGATACCACTGTTGTCATGTTTTATTGCAGATTTTTTTTCTTTCATTAACACTATTTTTTTTATTTTTTTTACGTAAACTTAAACAGTTTTGGGGATTTCAGACTTTCCCCATTTAAATGCCCCACTGCTAAACGTGTGTTGACATGATAGTCCAGGATTTCTTGGCATTAAGAATTTGAGCAGCTGAGCTTTAAATCTAGACCAATTACTGGTGCCATTAAGGACCCTAGCAAGTGTCGACATCAAACTTATTGTCACTTAGGCTTCAGAACGCCACCTTTAACTCATGCTGGGTGGTCTGTGTTGTCCTAACTAGCTATAGTAAAACAAATCTGCCACACCCGGCTACTAAAAAGATTCCACATTTGGTTTAACAGGTGTGACTGTATCATCAGTGTCAATACAGTGTAAGGCAGCTGTACAGGAACAATAAGGACAGTTCTGCTCAATGATTTTCACATATACCATTTACAAAAAGAACCATGGTATTACTGTTTCTTTGGTACCATGCTAAAACCATGATTTGGGGGCATGGCATCATGGCAGAGTAAATATTTATGTTTTTATTTTTTTTGGACATGTACCATGACAATACCATTTTTTTGTGGAAATGGTACCAAGTACTATGATAATACCATGATATTGTGGACATGTACCATGATAATACCATATTTGTGGGCATTATACTGTACCATGGTAGATGCCATCATTTTTGGACATGTACCATACAAATGTTACCAAATACCATGGTAATACAATGGTACACTTGTGTGTCTTGGAGTACCATGTTAATGGATATCAATAAAGTATTATTCTATCCTATCTTAAATTCCTCTGTATATGTATATCGTAATCATTCAGTACCATTGTATATATCAAAGTGTTACCATCTGAAATAATCACTGTACCAATGGTACCACCACAGTACTTTTTCTGAGGGACAAAAGCAAATGTGTTATCAGAAGTATTTTGGAGAACAGATAGAAGCCTTTTCTGTTGAAAACAAAAACAAATCTGTGATCCGTCAAGCTAAGTTCTCTTTGTGTTCCACAGATTTTGATTCCAGTAACAGCTCACTTTCTCTTTTTGTCCTAAAGTACTGCACTCACTCTTAGCCTTCTGTGATTTTAAAGGTACATGACCACCATATAGGCTGACTGAGCACTCACAGCATGAAGCACCCCTCTCTCATTTTAGATACACCCTGTATCTCATAGGGATAGCTAGCTATATACTGTGCGTGGCTGGCCATATATTTTAATTGGCTGAACTGGGCATGCATCCTACAGCTCTTAAAAATGTTAATAAAACTTAAGCAGACTTATGCAGGCCAAAACCTGACATGTTTACTGATACAATAACTGTTAGGAAGAATGTTCCTCCTTCGACTAATTCCACATAAACATGACCTGTTTCTTCCAACTCATTTGTATAGTTTGTATTTGTGTGATTTCTACAAATGAGAGGTGTAAAAATTCTGTTATTTGTATATGGTAAGAGGTGTGTGTTATCAAGATGAAATTTAATGATGTGGTAGTTCGTCCCAAAAGTGGCACACTGCCTGACCCAGTACTTAAAAGTATGTACATACATGTTCCTTATCCAGTGAAATAAGAGTAATGTCCCAGCCAGAACAGAACCATTGTTATTCTGAGGCAAGTGACACAAACAGGCACTAAATGTGCTCTCCAGATTTGTGAATCACTCTTAATTTTTTCCATGGTGTTCTGGCACATCAGCTCTGATGTAATGAGACCATCTCAGGCAAAGACTCTCAAAATCCCCCATGTTCTCCTGAATGGACATACGGCAATAAACTAAGCCAGACACGTCTTGAGAGCTCTTATATAAACCTGAGACCTAAAGCCTCCTTCTTCTTTCACAATCCCAGGGAACATGAGAAATGCCTGTAAAATACTTAAGGTTGTTTGAAAGGAAGTACCTCATTAAGTCTTGCTTGCAGGCTTTAGTTTTCAAGCACTGAGCCTCATTTTGTTTTGTTTTTCTTCTATATGAAATTGGTCTGAGCCAGAAAGATACACAAAACTATAACCTCAAAAAGCCATAGAAACTTCTTTTCATTAAAAATATCCAGAGGAAAACTGTATTTCTCGGATGTTGCTCTTTTATAGACTTCAGTTGTGTTGGATCCAAAAATGCATTAGGATAAATACAAATTTATACAAATCAGATTATCATTTACATAAAGTAAGAGTATAAAGCTATAAAAATAATGTCAAAAGCAAAGCTCAGATAATTTGGCCTTGGAAATGTCAGACTTTTGATTGCAGCATTGTGATCTTTGCAAATCTGAGCGTATTTGAGACACTGTTCAGATTACTTCTGAGGAACTCTAGAGGAGACAAATATAAGGTTACTGGGGTCTTTATCTCAGGATAAACATCTGAGAAGCCGGAGATCTAAGCAAAATTCTCCATTTTCTTTCCATTTAATCTCATTTGTCTTTTAGAATCTGTTGAGATATTAAAGAGGTCACATTTGTGATTAATCTTCCCTATGGGCATGCATGTGGTCTTGATTAGAAAACTTTAAGCCCTTTGGTCAAGCAATCTTTCCAATCTTTGTCTCTTTAAATATCCCATGTCTCATGACTTTAAAAATTATGTCAGTAACTTGCCCACTTATTTCTGGGAATCTAAAAGCATGTCTACTTTCATTCTGAGTTTGTTGAAGCCTCTGGAAAATTGCTGGACTGTATGCTCAGTTAAATCCCAAAGAGGAATGCAGTGATAAGCAATCTTAACATTGCCTTTTCATAGCTCATAAGGGTGCATCCTTAATCCCCCCACCCACATTAATACTTAAATGACAAATCCACTGAACTATGAGACAGTATCTATCCTGCTAACAAAAACTTACTCTTGCTTTCCTTCACTCACAAGGTTCTAAGCCATGGCATGATTATCTAAGCAGTGCAGATGATCATCCCAAGATCTCATATCTCTGACCTCTGGGTCTGGAGGGGATGAGGAGAAACCTAAATAAATAAACAGCTTAGATAAAACTGAAAAAGTATGGTGATGGATGAAGACGACCTTAAAGGGCTGGTAATCACTCTAATAATCACAAATGTGGTGTCCAGAAGGGTGGAGTCCATCTCCTTCCATCACCAGATGTACAGATCTCTAGGGAAGCTCTCTCCTCCCAGTGTACTTTGTGCTAAAATATCAGGCCTTGACGTCTGCAGCCGGCTTGGCTGAATGGCAGCCTGGATCTCACCGCTTCTCCACCCAGGCCATAGAGGCCATGTCTCTTGGTGTTGATGGCTGACGGCTGCAGCTGTATCTCCTCCCTACAGCAGCCCAGATCTTCATATGTTCTTTTACAACAGCCCACAACCAGTCCTGAGCCTGGGTTGTCCTACAGACTTGCACTATCGAATCTGAGTTTAGGATTACTTTTGGAGCCTAGATGGGTCACATGGCTTCAAGCAGGAGATGTGGAATCCACTTACTATTTAACATAGATTTTAGACCAACTATTGACCCTAGCATCTTTGCTGGAAAAAAAAAAAAAAAAAACTGGCCTCCCAGCTAAACCATCTGAGCACCTGCTTGGCCAGGCTGTAAGACCAGCTGAAACCAGCTAACATCAGCCAACCAGCTTAGGCTGGTTTAAAATGTTGTTGTTGTTGTTGTTGTTGTTTTTTTAGCAAGGATTGAGAAATAAGGACAGACATAGTGGACCTTTGTGCTATGAGTATGCAACACTTCTCTGTGTCATTTTTTTTGGCCCATTTCTGCACAAGGTTTTCCATTTTCTCACATGTTTTGACTTTATTTGTAATCTCTCCACTGTTTAATTGGTTAACACAAAAAATATTCTAGTGGAAGTTCCTGTCATGCCCAACTGGTGCAATCACAATATTATTTCTCAGAAGGCTGAATAACTTTCATCATGGGCACTTCAAACTGAGAAACTACTGTAGAAATCCAGTGGTCACTCTATCCATCCCAACAATGGGAGAACTTTTTCCGTTTGTGATCCTGTGAGTTTACTTAGCAATGAGACCATGGCCCAGTTGTTTTCTGACAAAACAAAAACAGGGTGAAGGAATTGATCAAATTAGTGTCAGGTGTGGAATGTTTGTCTTGCCAGACAGGATGTAAGTATCCCAGCTAGGAACTGAAGACTGATGCACCATGCACCCAGTAATGATCCCATTCCTGACTCTTTTGGACCTAATGTTGGCCAAATATTTAATATACAGACCACCCACAAATAGTTGAAGAATTCTTTCAAAATACAGCCTCATATACTGTACAAAAACCACCCAGAACCACCTGTAAAAGGATATATTAATAATACAAATCCTGAGTTTGATGAATGATATGTATCATAAATCTTACAGACGTTTTATGTAATAAGGCTAACATTGAGCCTAACATCTTTTGGACTCCATGGAAGAAAGATACTTATAGGGCTTGGAAATAACATGATGGTGAGAAATTACGACAGAATCTTCATTTTTGGGTGAACTTATCTTTTACAGAGAACCCATGACTGTACAAGATGGAAAGGTTTCTTCTTGTTAGCCCTCTCCTATTGCCAGCTGCCTGATTCTTTTGGAGCCCACTGTCAACACCAACTGCACTGCGTGTCTGCAGATGTCCATGGACAATTTCCAAGCTCTTGTTCTTTGACAGCATTGTGCAGATTGATTCAGACAATGTAATTGGATATCTACTGTAAATGTTTGATCCACTGCCATGCTCAGCTCATACAATTCCTGCAGAAAAGGCTATAACAGAAAGAGGAGGGGATGTGAAGTGACCATCTCTCTCTTTCTGCTTTTCTTACTTCACTTCACACAAAAGAAAAACTGGGGCTGGGTTTTGCCCACTCTTTCTAACCGTAACAAATCCCCTGGGCTCTGTTGTGGTTAAAGAGGAAAGACTGCCATGAGAATGTCCTCGTGCTCTTGATGGCCAGAAAGGGATGCAATCTTATGTTTTCAATTAGGGGACATTAGGGAGAATTGCCCCAAGTATTGTGCTGCTTGCTGAACATTAATTGCCCCGGCAAGTACCCCATCGGTTACAGGGGCTCAGCCAAGCCACATTGACTGTCCTCAGGCTAAATGGCAAAAGCCACCATAGAAGTACAAAAGTAGCCATAAACTCACATGCTTATAACAAGTATTATGAAAACATGACAATAACTTAACTCTATCTTTGTACTTAATACTTTGTACTTGATTCCTTGATGTGTTAATGTTCATCATTCATCAAGGAGTTCATCATTACAGTGGACACACATTTCATCCTGAAAGTTAGAGACAAAGTTTCAGTCAAACTGAAACTTAACCATTACTTGTTAAGTTTTTATTAGACTAATACAATGATGCAAGCGGCAGACCGGTCCAAACTGGTGTCTTGAAGTTTCCGCTCATTACAGATATTGTATAACCACAGGCTAATTACACACTAATGTTTGGACTCAGGTCTTTGGATTCTCATATTACCAGAGCCTGTGTCAAAATCAGCATCAGTGGCTGGAAGCTGTACGCCAGCTGTGAGACATGCAGTAATAGTAAAACTGCATTAGAATGCTAGGGGAACTACAGAATAACACACTCAGCAGAAGAATAACAACAAAGAATGCTGATATGATCCCAGACTGACTTTTTTTACTTTACTGAAGCAAAAACAACAGATAAAACCAGCATAAGTGGATTAGCTGGGCTGTTTTTTTAGCTGGTTTTAGGGGGTTTTTAAGCACTTTTTAACTTCAACCAGCTAATGCTGGTTTGTTGGTGTCCCTACCAGGCTTCTTTAAGGAATTGCTCACCAAAAAATAAAATTCTCTCATCATTTACTCAACCTCATGCCATCCCAGATGTGAATGACTTTCTTTCTTCTGCAGAACACAAATTAAGATTTTTAGAAGAATTTCTCAGCTCTGTAGGTCCACACAATGCAAGTGAATGGTGACCAAAATTAACTGCGATGGCAAGATGACAGTAAAAAATGAGTTACATTTTTGTCTGTTCTCACCCAAAATCGATTAGATCGCTTAAAAAGACATGGATTAAACCACCATATGGATACTTTCATGCTGCCTTTATGTGTTTTTGGAGCTTCAAAGTTTTGGTCACTATTCTCTTGCTATGGACCTATAGAGCTGAGATATTCTTCCAAATCTTTGTTTTTGTTCTGCAGAAGAAAAAAGCCATACACTTCTGGGATGGCATGAGGGTGAGTAAATAGACAAAAAGACAAACCTTTACTTCAGAATAACGGCATGCACAAGTCTGCAAGATGCACCGGCATGCATGAACTCCACTTCCGTTGTCCCATAACTGTATGTCTTTGTATGGCTAAATCCATGTAAAAGCTTGCATCTGCTGTGCACTATATAGCTTTGCTGTGCTGGCCAATGCTATAAAAATGCCAGTCATACATTGTATGTGTGAAAATAGTGACCAGTGGTCATGTAAGAAAGCTGGTTTTGGAATTCTTATTTGTTGATTCAAATCAGGGTGGATGAATTGGCCTCAGCTGCAACAAATCTCTTAAGTTAATAAAACCTTTGTCCTAATTGTAAGGTTATTATCATTAATTTAAAGGATTTTATGAACTGTTCTGCTCCACCAGCTAGACCAGCATTGGAACTGCATAGTGGTTAACCTGGTCTTTTCAGCAGGAAACCTAAATACCTAACAATAATATGCCGCAGAAGCACTTTTTGAATTGGGAAAAGACCTGCTCCAGGGACACTCTAAGTCTGCCAAGGAGTTAAAGATGCATGAAGGTGTTTTTTCACTTGCCACTGAGCTCAAATTCAGTAGCGGCCAAATTCAATAACATTCCATGGTGCCTGGGCGGCACCAACCGTCATCTTGGCAGCTGTCCACCAAAATGCCAGATAGCCACCAGGGGTTATAATGGCTAAACTCACAACATGGGAAAGGGTGATAACTGAAATTAAACATGCCGTTTAGTTGGCTAACGTAACTATGGGGAGAATGTTAGCTCAGCTAAACACATTTGCCAACAGGCTGTCATAGCGAGCCCTTCCTCCATCCCCTCCATCTTCGGAGCAGAGAGGTAACACCTGTGTAAGAGCAATACTTGCATTGGCGGGTCACTTTCACCTGATTAAGCTTTGAGTCTTTCATTGGAAAACATTTTCAAATACCATGTAATTCTACCCTTATCAGTCACTTAGCTTAATTTAAAGCTGAAGTATGTAACTTTTTCAGCATTAAAATACTTTCTTCTATCCCAGCTTAATATGCAGAGACAACTATAAGTAAGCCATTCATAGGTTAATTTTCTCGAAAGCATTAAACACTGCATCTCTGTGGTGCTTTAAAAATTGCTGTTTGTTTTGAACGACCCTCTTAGACCCGCCCCAACATTGTTACTCAACCAATGGCGAGACTATCTGACTGTTTGAACAACTGCAGGCAAGGTGTGTATTCAGAAGGCTTTTTTGAAAACATTGTTTATTTATGAAATTCTGTTCAGTGGCTCTAGTGTCACAGAAATTACACATTTCAGCCTGAAGTTAATTTAGCTGCAACAGCAGTGAATGGCTTGACTGTCTACACAGCTGACCACCACCAGGAGTTAGGTCATGCATTTTGTATCTCATTTTTGAAATGTTATGTACCATATCAGTATACCAAACATACATGATCCAGACCTGCTCTTTGATTTCTTCTGCCAACACAAATATGTTTTATAAAACACATAGAACGATTCCAATAGTATTGTACAAGGTTCGCTGTGCCATTGGTTAAATTTGACAGCAATTGCAGTCAATAAACAACATACATTGTCTTTGAGGCAGTAGACATTTCAATGAACCTAAAAGATTGCCTAAGAAGCTATTTATCTTGTTTTAATAGATCCATGTCTGTGTTAATGCCAACTTGTTTGGTGCAGCCAATATCATACTTTCAATGGCTGCACAGATGAATTTCTAATCAAATTAACTTGCAGTATCTTGGAGATCATGGGAAATTAAGCACAGCATATTTCCAAGGTATGCTGAAAAGTGCTTCTTCATTCATATTGGCCATTGGTGAAGTCTCACAAGGGTGCCAATTGCACTAAAGTATCAACCATTTAACAGACTGGTGGGAATGGTGCTTTGTGGTCTGTAACTAGGGATGGGCAGAGGGTGCATTTTAACAGTGCCTTGCAAACCAAAGTCTGAGATATCAATGATAGTTTGACTGTTGCAGCATATTAAATTGGTTTACAATATTTCATAACTACACATTACAACCTTTGAGTAGGACATTTGCTCAAGGAATTTAGGGCAAAATTAACTATACATTTCACATTACACACAAGCTTTATCAAACTATGCAGGCTTTCATTCACTAACAAGGGAGGTGGGCTGCTTAATTTAATTTCTCTTTTAGCTCGAAAACTGGTTGGTTGCTGTGCGAGAGCTTGCTTGGTGTGGATGTGTGTTTCTTAGCTTGAACAAACTTTTCCTTACATAAAACCCCTTAAACTTCTGTACTTCCTTTTCTTTTTTGTCTGGTGCTATATTTCCACAAATATAACAGTGCCAGAATCCTACTAAATGTCTACCCAGCTCAACAACCAAGCTACCGAGAATTTGTTCCATTCGACTAAACTTACAACCCACACATGCTGTGTTCAAACCAGACTTCACACCGTTAGACCTACTCTACCTTCACACCGTTAGACCTACTCTCATTGCGGGTCTGCCCATCCCACATGGGCATCACTTCCAGTCTTTTATTTACTCCTTTTTAAAATAACGGACTTGGAGTAACCTCCCTGGATGGAGATCCCAGTTTACGCACAACTGTCTTCATCCAAGCTGCTGATAATGTAAACATCTATCTATTTTCAGAAGAATATGAACCAAACACTAAGGTCCACATCTCAGCTTGCAATATATTCATGCGTAAGCCTCTCTTTCAAATTACAATTATGCCAAATAAGGTCTTAGAAATCAACTTGAACTGTAGATAATAGAATAGAGTAGACATTAAAGATGCTCAACTGACTACATAGACAGTTTCTAGGCTTTCCAACCCCTTCAAAACCCAAATACATGCACACACATACATAAACTCCAATGTTTCAACCCCCTGGCCAGCTCTACCCATACAGAGGGCAGGATACAGCCCATAATTTCCAATAGTTTCCACTCTAAGCCAGACCCCTTTGTTTTAGTTTCCCGCTAACTTTTAACGTTTCCTCTGAGTAAACACTACAAGCTGCAGGTTGTCATATCATTCAAGGTGGGACTGTTTTAGAGTAAAATTGATGTTACCATTAAAGCCACTAACATAAAAAAAAAAAAAAAAAAAAAAAAAAAAACTTGCTCCAAACCCATTTAAATTTATATTATATAAATTATGTAATTAACACATTTATATGACTCAATATATGTTATATCCACTTACTGAAACAGAGGAAAAAGCACATTCCTAAAGCCTTACGAGAATGATACAGCAAAAGAAAGTGTGTAAATTATTAAATAATTAATAAATATGGCATTTAAGTAACAAAAATGAACAATATGTGTAACCTGCATCTTATTAAGCAATGTCAGAACTTACTGTAAAGCAAAAGAATGGCAAATACCAAAACCAGAGCCATCCTTTTCCAGAGCTCATTCATTCTCGGTGTAAGCACAGCCATTCTCCTCTTTGAGCGCGCTGAAGGTGTGTGTGAGTGTGTTTGCAGGCACTGGGGCTGGGCTGAGAGAGTTTAAGGGTTTCCTGTGCCTGAGACAGAAATGAGCGGGTCACAGGATAAAGCATTGCTTGTGCTCTAGGGGTTTTAAATGGCCCCGCTCCACTCCCTCTGCATCCCTCTCCCTCCCTCTCTCTCTCTCTCTCTCTCTCTCTCTCTATATATATATATATATCTGTCTTAACGGTCTCTCTTCTCTTCTTGCAGGCTGGGCCACCTCCTTCACTTTATGTGTGTTAACAGTATACGAACAGTTAGAACAGATACATGAATGTGCAGCTGTATATTTATTTGTTGTAAGAGTTTATCTTGTGTGTTTCAAGAGTGTCATTGCAGCTGAAAAAAAAAAGAAAGAAAAAAAAAGAAAAAACAAATGTAACCACCAATCTCACTTCTAACTACAAATTCAGAGAGCATAATTAAAGGATTAGTCAACTTTGTCTCATGACAACTTTGGACAAGATGGCGAAATCGTGTGATTTTGTACAACTTGGCTCGTATGACATTTTTCCCATAGAGACTAACCAATCAACAAACAGAATTTCAAATCGATACAATACAGGCATAACATTTTAGCTAGCCTCTTATATAACACTTTATTTAAGACAAGAAATGTGTGTGAACAAATTTGGTTACTCATTTCATAATACGCTTCTCTCTTCTCGTTCCAAACCCCAATGTTTTCTTTCTTATGTGGTACACAAAACTTGTTTTCCTATTACAATTATGGTTTAGTTTTAGGGTTTTGCTAAGGGGTTAGACTTAATGGTTAGGTTTGGGTTTTTGTAAGGGGTTAAATGTAGGAAAAGTCATAAGACCACTTATTCTAAACCCCATAGCATTTCTTTCTTCTGTTGTACACAACAGTGATTGTTCTATTAAAATCATGGTTAGGTTTTAGGTTTTATCCTAGGGGTTAATCTAAGAAAAAGTCTTTATAACATTGTTTGTTGGTTTGTTTATTTTTCTCTAAGGGAATAAAAGTTGTACGTTTTTGTATGAAACAAATTTATTTCTTACGATTTTGCCATCTTTTACTGTTATTACGAATTAGCTCCCCTGAAAAACAAACAAACAAAAAAAAAAAACTGTCATGTTTCTGTATTTCTGTATGACTTCTTCCATGGAACACAAAATTAGATATTTTGAAGAATGTTCACGCTGCTATTTTTCATGCAACAATAGAGAGCAGTAACAACTGGCTTTCAAGCTCCAAAATGGACCAAAAACTACCATAAAAGTGGTCCATTCAACTCATACTCTCATTACAAGTCTTCTTAAGCCATACAACAACTCTGTATGAGAAAACAATTACATTTAAATCCAACATCCACTCTGCTGTAGCTCTCAAATTTCACCCATGCATGAGCAAATTTTAAAAAAGACACTTTTTACATCATCGCTGTTACACGACAGATTTAAATGTTTCTATGGAAAAGAGCAGCATGTACATTCTTTAAAATAAATCCTTTTGTGTTCCACGGAAAACAATAACATTACATGATGACAGAATTCTAATTTTTGGGCGAACTATCCCTTTAAATGAGTCATGCATGTCTGATTAGAATTCACCAATCACCACTTCCCTTTTTGTCCTTTAATTGTGCCAGACATGTGATATGAAATGTCCTTTCTCCACATATGCATCTGCTAAACAGGAAAACTTCTCAGTAGACTGTGTTCATAGCTGATCACCTTGTAAAACACATAGAGTCACACACTCACCTGCACTGGATTTGTGTGTCCCTGGACTATTGAGTAATACAGTGTGTCAGCTTTAACCCTTAAAGGGGTAGTTCACCCAAAAATTTGAAAGAGAAACTTCTGTCATCATTTACTCACTCTAATGTTGTTCCAAACCTATCTGACTTTTATTATTCTGTGGAACACAAAAGGAAATGTTATGCAGAATGTTAGTATCTTTCTTTCATACAATGAAAGTGAATGGTTTCCTTTAATGTTCCAAGTTATATGGGTTTGCAACAATGTGAATTTTCCACTATCCCTTTAATCACCCCAAAAATATCAACACTCATACACACATACACACATGCACACACGGAATGGCAGGATGGTAGGATATGGACAAACCGACACGCAGATGCATCATACAGTAAACATATGCACACCCTTACACACACACTCATATAATCCCAGTTGCTCTTGACAAACTTTCATTCCTCCTCGGTGTGACTGGGCAGGAATGGTTCACATGTATCTGTGTCTTGGCCCTGTGCAGATGAACATCTGGAAACAGTGCAGTGTGAGCGGCTTTGTGTGTTCTTGGGGACTATTCGCAAAATTACTTGTCAAACATTTCGGCCAGATGGGGGAGAGCAGAGAACATGTGTTCCCGTCCCACAAGCCTGATTTCAGTTTCCCTCACTTTTGGAGGTGCGGTTTGTGAACCCCTCACTGTAGCCCATTCCTGACCACACTATCAAGAAACGTGTTTCTTTAACTACAGGCTCTTTTTTTTCCACAGGGTTGATTTTAGTAACAGATTTCTGTAAGTTTTTTAACTTTAACCTTTTCTTATATGAAGGTCACTTTTTACTATTCCTTCATCATTTATTTTTGCTACTTTTTAAATGATTTGTATGTATAGATTTAGTTTTGTCCTTGTCTCAGCCCAAGACTTTCAATTTTAATGAAAGTCCATCATATTTTTAAACTATGATAATCTACGCAGCAAGTGAAATATTGAAATAAACAACCATTTCAATATATGTTATGTGAAAATTGATTAACATCAATATTTACCAGCCTGATCTTATGAAAATTACGTGACTGTGGCGACATTTTTGCAAAATGATATTACGTGGTTCCTTACACGTCTTGTAGCAGTCCCGGCATGATATGTCCACTATGTGGTGCTAAAAGTAAGTTAAACTTTTTCATTTAATTATAATATTAAATAAATAGTTCACCTAAAATTCTCTCATCATTTATGTGTATGAATTTCTTTCTTCTGCTGAACACAAACAAAGATTTTTAGAAAAATATCTCAGCTCTGTAGGTCCATACAATTGAAGTGAATGACATCAGCACTCTTGGAACATCTCTCGTCATATCAGATTCGAGGACTATAGCTTTCCTACTGTATATAATAAAACTAAATAAACTAGTGTGTTTTAAAAGTGTTTAGGGAGTTTAATATCTAAAAGTCTACCGAGCCAAAAGTGCTCATAGTTAAAAAGACACCTGTACATTCACACACAGTGAAACATATACAGTCTCTCTCAGAGCACATGCCTCTCTCCCATTCTCTCTCTTTTTGGAGGAGTGGGTATAAAATGATTGATTGACCCTCTCTTGATTTGAGCACACAACATCCACCTGGGCCCTCTGGTTTCCGGCCAGCAGAAGTGGGAAAGGGGCAGGTGAAGGTAGAACACTAACAGCACAGCCAAGACTCCACATATTGAACCACATGTCCACTGAGCTATTCTGCAGTATGCAAATAACATACAGTGAACTCCTGTTACAAATGGTCAATAGGTCTCTTGGATGTAGCATCTATGATCTAAATGAGAGGAACAAATCTGTAAATTAAGTATTGGGGCTGTGGTTTTGTAATGCAGTTGCTTTCCCCATAGACCTCTATTGTAAGTGCATAACTGTTATGTTATGCAGTTTATCCAAACTAGGTTTATGCTTTTTGGTCATGTTGTTTACATAAGTACTCGACAGATATATCAACCAAATACTCAGAAATAGGAGGTTGGGTAGTGGTGTATTTTTAAATGATGGTCTGCCTTTTAATTGATGGACATCTTTGTCGGTTGCATGAGTATTCTTTTGCATGAGTATTCTACAGCATCTCAAATTAAAAGTAGTTCAACTCTAAAAAAAAAAAAAAAAATGTCTCGAGACATTGAGACCCCTGCATTCTGTTCCATTCAGTTGCACTTTGTCTAGCTGTTTCTGAAAGGACAAACATGTCCTGTGTGAATGCTGCTTCCCTTACAAAAAAATCTAAACTAGCCGCAATGCCAGAAGTTTGTGAACCTCCGGCAAACCTTTGTCAACAATGGACATTTGCCGCAAGTTTGCTGCAAAGCTCATTTGCATGTGAAAATTATCAGTGGCGAATTTGCGGCAAATTTGCCATGAACTCTCGATTTTCGTAAGGTTTAATCCTCTATGAAAAGACTGTAAATCACTGTTGCTGCCACGGACTGAATGTGATCGCATACACCGTTGATGTAAATTGATGTTTAATGAATCAGACCACAAGGTACTGCCGGAAAAAAAATGGCTTGACCAATCATAAAATGAAAAATTAGGCCCCTCTTTGGCACATTTTCATATGGTTGTTACTGGATTTTAATTGGTCTTAAATATTTTTAAGTCACTCTGTTGCTCTTCCCTAGTACAAACTGAGGTACAAGTCTAAATTCTTTTCTGTGGTAATTAACAAAATGCCACAGATAGGTCTAATGTATATAGAACTTAACCCCGAACATTCCTTTAAAAACTTTTTAGAGAGATAAAAATGACAAGTGCACTTATTTCCTGTTTGTAATGTTTCCTGCTTCCTGTCATTTCCTGTTTGTGGAATGTGCTGTAAGTTTATTCTGTCATTTTGATTTACATAACATACATCTCAAAGTCTATGAAACACTAAATATACATTAGCATTGAGGCACATTCTTAAACACAATCACAACAAAAGCATTCTGACTCAAATGCACATACAAGCACATCCAAACACCTGTTTTAGATTACTATTGAGGTGGCTAATCATCTTTTTCTTTCTCCTTCTCTGTTTCCTTCTGAGTCTCGGGGGATTTTCAAAAGGGATTCCCTCATAGAAAGTATGTTCTGCCTAGTGTATATGATTTTAGTGGAAACGGTCATGGTGGTTTGAGATATGGCTGTTTTATTTGATATATATATATATATATATACAAACACACTGTATACAGGCAAGGCAAAGCAAGTTTATTAATATAGCACATTTAATACACAGTGGTAATTCAAAGTGCTTTACATTGAAATGGTAAAGAAAACAAAAGAACACCAATATACAACTTCATTTTTGTGTATTTTCTCTGAAATGGCTAAATAGGATGATTTTTATTTCGATGAGAGGAACCAACTTTTTGACCAAACAGATATTTTAGCAAAGTAGAATAGAAATTTGATATAATAAATAAATAAATAATATCAATAATTATAATAATTTAGTTGTGTGTTTATGTTTTTCAACTCTTGTTGAAGAGCGTCAAGCTTCCCTTGAGTAAGGAAGTGGGGAAGGGCAGAGAAAACAGCGGCTGATGTTCTGCGGTTTGTATGCGGAGACGCGCCTGTTAAGCTGTTTTACATCTGTCTGGTGTTTATAATTCACAATGGTATTATCCTAACAGGCTAAAGGGAGATCCTGTGCTCCTGTTAAACAGGAATGAGCTGTTTGGTATAGTGGATGGAACTGTAGAAAAAAGCCAAGAAATTAAACACATGAAAGTCAATGAAGGGTTTCTGATGATCAAAAAATTTAAGTGGAATCCACACAAAAAATATTTTACTGAAGACATCTAATTTATAGTGGTAAAACAAAAAAGTGTACAATCTGAATTGGTCTGGTGGTCTTTCACATGTAAAGTGTTTGCCGGGGGTGTTGTGGGTGATTGCTAAGTTATTACTATGGTATTGCTAGGGTGTTCAGTGTGGTTGTTAGGTGGTTGATTTCTGGCCCAAGACAAAAAAGCCCACCCCAAGTCTCTATGATATTCTGTTCTCTTGATATGACTTGGATCCCTCCTTCAGTGTAAGTCTATGGGATTTTTTGCCAGTTTTATCACCTGCCAGGCAAAAACCGAATGTCTGATTGCTTAGAAAAGTAATAGCACACCTCTCCTCAACAAGCCACAAAATTTCAGGTATCAATCATGTCTGTAGCACATATGGTGTGGGATGAGTAACACCCATAAATTTAATTCTTAGGGTAAGGGGTTTGTTCAAACCCTTAACTTGTAGCACATATGGTTTTGGATGAGTAACACCCATAAAGTGTCATTCTTAGGGTAAGGGGTTTGTTCAAACCCCTAACTAGTAACACATATGGTGTGGGATGAGTAACACCCATAAAGTTTAATTCTTAGGGTAAGGGGTTTGTTCAAACCTCTAACTTTAAGTATGAGTGAAAATAATAGTGATGCTTGTTTTAGCAAGTACTACTAACAAGAGTCAGAAATGCACAGTAAATATTATGTGGAAATGTCGATCTCTAATGAGTATTTAAATTGAATTGCAAATAAATAATGCTCACATGAGCACAACTGAGACAAAAATTCCCAAAATGTTTTTAAATAGCAACATTTCTTACATTAGCTCATCCTCTAAGCAACTGTCTTGACAAAAGCTCCTGAAATCTATAAATAATCTAAAACGACACATGCATTATAGCCACTAAATTCTTTCCTTGTCTGTCCAAACAACAACTTAGGGCCTGTTTAAACAAGCAGCGATCAGACTGACCAAGACCAGGCCTTTGCTCTTGTCTGATGCCAAAAGTGACATTGATATCATCAATGGAGACTTTAAAAAAAGCCCTAGAACAGAACAGACAAACAAACATCAAGGTGACTAAACAAAAACAATGGAAGGCGGCTGTTGAGTAATCAGTGGAGCCAACGAGCATTGTGTTAAAGAGATAGTTCTCCCAAAAATGAAAATATAGTCATATGAATATTTGAAGAATATCCTGACCACTCTATATCCTGTGAATGAGGACTTGGGCTGTTAAGCTTCAAAATCACAAAAAAGCACCATAAAAGTATCATAAAAGTAGTCCACACAACTCATGCGCCATATTCCAAGTCTTCTGATGCCATACGATAGGCTCAGTGTGAGGAAAAAGACCACAATTTAAGTCTTGATTAACAGAAAACCTTGACATTCAATAATATTAATAAGAGTTCATAAGAGAAGTATGTCCAATGTCCAATTTATGTATTGTATAATTCGTTCTTTTGAGTTAGATCTTTTCAATGAACTGGGTGATCCAGTTCACAAAAATGGACTGAATGATTCATTCTCAAATCAGACTGATTCGGTTCTTGAATTCAACTCACTGAGCCATTGATACAGTCGCATTGGATAACGGGTCAATGGAAGGGAAGATTATAATTGAATATCGACTTAAATTTCAGTCTGTTACTTGCACAAAGCTATCATATGACCTAAGAAGACTTGGAATATGGTGCACAACATATATGGACCATTTTTTGATACTTTTATGGTGCTTTTTGTCATTTTGGAGCTTGACAGTCCCAGTTCCCATTTTTATGCCAAGTCTATCAACACATTTCAGGAGGTGAAAATCAAGTTCCCAATTGAAAATAGGTGGAGACAGAAAAGCTCACAGTGATCTGGACAGCATACCTGGAGAAAGGTCCATAAAACTGAGACTGTGCTCACTTTGGCCAGGAAAAGAAGGAAACAATACAGGGAGCCCCTGTTCTGCCCAGTGTGACATTCAAAATTCTCTTCTTCCTTTTCCAACCACTGCCTGCTTCCTTTCATTCTTTGGTGTTTGTGTGTATGAGTGTGTGTGTGTGGACCCCCTGTCATCAAACTAAATGTGGACATCGCTCTGTGAGATGACCCTGGGTTCGTGGTCCATGTCCAAGAGAAGACAGATCAGTCAGTCCCACGTTCAGTTTGTTGCACTGATGACATTTGTTTTTTCCCCCTGTTTAATGTAAGTGAAATTCTACATACCTATCTAAGATTTTCCATGTTTATTAGAGTGGAATTCTCAATTTCACTCTAAGACACACGGAAAAGAAGACATACCCTGAAACAACATATAGCCACCAGAGCTGGTGAAAAAGAGGGCATTTTTCCATTTGGGTAATTTGACTGGGAATCATGGAGGAAAATGACTTTAGTGAAAAGGGTCATGGTGGTTTGAGATATGGCTGTTTTATTTGAACTGGTTTTATTTCTGAAGTCTTTAAAGATCAATCCATTCAGAGGGCATCCAGATGGAATATATTACGGTCCCTGCCAGATCCATCAGTGAATTGGTTGTATCATATATTCTGGGAAAGTGGGGCCTCTCATTCATAGATCATACACAGTAAGACAGACCAGCTCAAACAAAGCCTGAAGTTGTATAAAAGTTACATGCTGCAATTTAGAAGCATCTGTGTATATGTGTGAGATTTCGTAGCAAAGATGCTTTGAACATGAAAAAAATGAGACCTAACTGGAGGGAGGGTCCATACATCATGCAGATCTCAAGGCCAATGAGTTTAACAAGGAGAAAAAAGGGGCCGAAAAATGAGCTCAATTTCAGAATGTGTAAAAATAACAGATGACCACACACAATAAAAATGATGTAAGGACATCATTGAAACTCATAATTATTGTTATTGTTGTGTTTTGTATAGCTTGATCAAAGTCAAGCCAAGCAGTTGACAAATTGAAGGAAAAATATTAGGGTGATGCACTAATATAGGGATGCACTGATGTATCGGCTGCCGATATTTATCAGCTAATTATTCACCAAATTAAAAACCATCAGCATATCGGTTATAAGCATGAAAATGGCAAAATAAAAAACGATGATTTATTTATAATGAATTTTTAACACACTTTGTAAAAACTCTGTGAATTCAAATGCACACTCCAGAAATAATAATAGCCACAGTATGTTGAAGGGTTGGCACTCCTAAGAACATGTAATATTGAATTTGTATTCTTTCTCGTTCTCAAGATAATGTGGAAAAAAGCCATAAATGACTTGACATGACAGTTGTGAAAGCGGCACTTGCCTATAGGTTACATGATGAGGAAAACCATCTAAAACACTTTGAAACCAGCAGACTTTGACTTCTGAGACATCAGTGTTATATTCATTAATGCTGCATGATTGATTAAAGATTTAAATCGCAATATATTCTTGCACAATTACTAAACCTTAAAAGGCTGCGTTTTAAAATATATGGTGTGTCTAATTAAGAAGGTTGTTGTTAGGTAGGATGTGTCCTCTGTAGGCAGTGGTATACCGAACATCCTCAACTAAGAATTAGTTTAATTTATATGAGATGGACTTTGTAGGACAAATGGAAACAGAACTTATCATGGTTGCTATGACACCACGCATCGCTCTGAGGGAAACACATGCTATTCATTAAAAAAGTTTAACATGTTAATTTAATGCATTTACCAATTGACATTAGATTCTGACATTTTATTCAGCTCCTGTGTGAGTTCTGAACAATGGCTGGAGTACGGCGAACCTTTGCGACAATGTATCTGGGGATATTATTACACTGACGCACACACCACAAACAAACGTATCATTGATCAAGTGATGGGGAAAGGACCTCTTAACACTTTTCATGTACAAACTAAACCCACACGGGACTTTTGACAGAAATTAAGTACTTTGCTGCCTTTTTGGGTGCAATTTAATAATCATAGAAGCACGTCAAGTCTTAACTATCACCAAATATTTGGATTAAGTATTATTACGTGGGCAGTGCCCAAGCTAAAAGTAGAACAAGATGTCTGCAGCGCATTTCATGTGGAGTTCAAAGCGGTGCTTGACGATGGCGTTGATGCTCTGACAAGAATCATGAATGCGGCTTCAAGATTGCTATTGCAAAGCAGATAGCAACAGTTTCCTGGCCGAATAATATTGTGGACAAGGGTTTAAGAGATTTAAAGTGCATTGCAATGAAAACACAACCTATGGGGACTAGGTCTTTTAATTAGTCAAACTCTCACTTAGATTTGTGAAACGTTTAATGTTACTTGGATTGGTGATATTTATGTACATTTCTATCTTTATACTGTGGAATGCTTTGTTTGGAAAATGTTAATAAAGCATTATTGTTACATATTGTTTTGTTGTCTTTCCTAAGAAGGAAATAAAAACATTTTGACAGAAAAAGTAGGATGTATACTGTAGAGTCAGATTTAAACACATTTAAAATCTGAGATTAATCGCAATTAACTATGAAAAATTGTGATTAATCACAATTAAAAATGTTAAATGACTAAAAGCTCTAATAATAAGACTTGTTTTCGGAAGTGTTTTTGAACGAATCTGAGTGAATGATTCAATGATTCGCTAATAATAATAAAAATAAAAAAAATAAAATTAAAAACTCACTGGTCACCACCTACTAGCGTGATGATGTAATGAGTCCCTGAATTAATCGGTGAGCAAATCTGAAAAAATCTTTTTGGCGTGACTTAGTTGAATCAAAATCATCCCCGCCACTAACAGAATGATTATTTTTTATTCAATTAAATTTTTTTTTTTTTATTGATTCGTAGATATATAACAAAGAAAAACAAAACATATATACATTGAATCAACATTTAAGCCCCCACTATTGCCCCTCCACCTCCCCAATCATCAACCCCACCTGACCCCCAACGAACACCCCTGTAATAACATATAAGAATACACACACACAAAACAAAACAAAAATAAATAAAACAAAAAAGAAAATATAACAGTCATACATAATTAAAACTATACTTCTCTCTCCACAACCCCACCCCGAGAGTCCCTCAAAAACAGCAAATAACTGCCCCACTTCCTATCAAACAAATCCCAAAACCCCAGCCTTCAACACGACACCTCCTCGAAAGCTGCCACCCTCCCCATCTACGCACACCACTCCGGAAATGAGGGCACTCCAGCTGACTTCCATCCTCTTAAAATAATCTGCCTGCCAATCATTACACTGGTCAGAACACAATTTTGTATGTGTTTATCCCCCATATTGATGACCGCCCCATCGCCCAAAATACAGAGTCAGGGGCAAAATGAAATTTGAGTACCCAGTACGTCACACATAATTCTATGAACCTTCAACCAAAATTCTTGGATCTTAACACACCACCAAAAAAACATGGGTTGTGTCTCCATCTTCTGATTGGCATCGCCAGCAGGTGGGTGTGTCTTTAAGACCAAGCCTATACAATCTAGAGGGGGTCCAATAGAATCTATGAAAAATCTTAAGGCGCACCCTTGCATCTCTAGATACAGAATTGACATTTTTAAGAAACCTGGCCCACACTCATTCATCCAATACCAAGTTTATATCTTTCTCCCATAATCTCTTGATAGAAGTTAAAGCTCCGTCCCCCAGACTTTGAATTAGCAGGGAGCAATACAGTGATGCCTCATGACCTTTTCCAAAAGCAGTAATCACCTCTCCCAGAGTATCAGCCGCTTTAGGGGGTGTGTGCAACTCCCAAAAATAGTACAGAGAAGGTGGCGCAGCTGTAAATACCTATAGAATTGTGATCTGGGAATCCCAAAATGTTGAACCAAATTTTCAAAGGATCTCAACACTCCACTCTCATATAGGTCACCCAGTGTAGTAACCCCCTCACAATCCACTTTGACCAGCAGAAAGGGGATTTATTAATACATAATTTGGGGTTCAACCATATGTTGCTCAAGGCAACATTTAAATAAATGTCCGAATTAAACACTCTGGACACATTTGTCCATACCGAGTGCAAACTTAACTTCTCCGATTAGTTTGATAGAAAGGCTTTGCAATAGCGAAATAGGGGCAAGAACTTCCTGTTCAATACAAAACCAAGGAGGGGCTCTCTCAGGTGGAAACGACCAATGAGCCAAATGCCTGAGACCGAATGCATAATAATAAAACTTTTTTGGGTAGGCCTAGCCCACCTTTGTCAATCAGTCTATGTAACTTACTGAAATGTATTCTAGGACGCTTACCATTCCAAATGCTATCAAACTGCTTGAAATAAGAGAGGGGGACATCTACAGGGAGAGACTGTAGCAGGTAGTTAAATTTTGGAATACAATTAATTTTAATAACATTAACCTTCCCAATCATAGATAAATGTAATGAAGCCCACCTGCCCACATTGCTCGAAAATCTTTTTATTAAAGGGTCAAAATTAACTCTAACTAAATCAGACAAAGTTGCTGGGAATAAAATGTCCAAATATTTAATGCCCTGTTTGAGCCATTGGAAGGTGCCCCACTGAAAAGCCGTTACTGGGCAGTACGCTGTCAGAGCCAAAGCTTCGGATTTAGACCAATTGACTCTGTATCCTGAGAACTTAGAAAAGGAATTAATAATTATGTGGAGGCAAGGCATAGATCAACAGCGTAAAGCAAATGCTTATGCGCCATACCTCCTGCCACCACCCCTGGAAAATAATGGGGAAAGAGGGCTACCCTGCCGGGTGCCCCTTTGCAGAGTAAAATAATCTGAAATTAAACCATTTGTTTGTACTGCTGCTACTGGGTGTCTATAAAGTAACTTAATCCATCCAATAAAAGTATTCCCGAACCCATATATTTCCAAAATCTTAAAAAGATAATCCCATTCTAACATATCAAACAGCTTTTCACCATCAAGTGAGATGGCAGTGACTGGAGTCTGATCATGATATTGATGAAATGCCTAATATTATCAGCAGAGCTGCGGCCCCGAATAAACCCCACCTGATCTATATGTATAAGAGATGTCATAACTTTACTTCATTGGTTAGCCAGAATTTTGGACAATATTTTTATGTCTTGCTGGATCAGGGAAATTGGACAGTAACTCTTACACTCACTTGGATCTTTGTCCTTTTTAAGAATCAGACTGATCCAGGCTTGTGTCATGGTTGGCAGAAGCTTTCCATTCTTTAATGATTCCGTAAAATTCTAACAAAAGTGGAGCCAATTCTGTAGCATAAGATCTAAAAAATTAAACGGCAAAGCCGTCTGGCCCAGAGCCTTGCCTTTGGGCAAGGCCTTAATTACCTTGCCAAACTCCTCCAAGGTTATCTCAGAATCAAGAGAATTATTTTGCTCAGTCATCAGTTTAGGGAGTTCTAATGGTTCCACAAAGTTTCTAATATCTTCATCAGTAGACGAAGACCTGGAACTATAGAGATCACAATAGAGTTCTTTAAAAGCATTATTAATATCAATGGCCGAGGCCTTAAGTGCCTCCCAAGCCACGCCCACAGAGGACACAGAGGACCAGTTGGTCTCCATATAAACATTGATTTCAGCCTTTAACATTTGTTGGAATTCAGGATTTTGCTAAAGGGATACATTAAAGCATCAACTATATGATTTCTTTTTCTCCGTATGTGGCAACATCTCTAAACTCACCAGGGTGTGATCTGAGACTAAGATGTTTCCAACTGAGCAATCAACAACAGATGAAATGAGGGACTTGATTTATATATCTATATCTATCTATCTATCTATCTATCTATCTATCTATCTATCTATATATATATATATATATATATATATATATATATATATATATATATATAATAAATCAATTCCATAATAAATCTTATGGACTGATGAAAGAAATGTATAGTCCCTACCTAAAGTCTACAGATATCTTTAAGACCAAGATTTTTACACAACCTGTGAAGCGTCAGTGTTGCTGTAGTGGGCTTACACACTTTTGCTTCACTATGATCAAGGACTGAGTCCATCAATAGATTAAAGTCTCCTCCCAATATTATATCATGAGGGGTGCCAGTGGCTTGCAGCATAAATAAGTAAATATTAACAAAAATCAACCTTTGCCCCTGAATTTCTGCTAAAACAATAATGACTCTTCCTAATTTATCTTTAATCTGTTTAAGACATTTGAATTGTAGATGCTTACTTATCAGTGTAATGACTCCCCTGCTCTTACTTGAGCCAGCACTGAAGAAAACATGTCCATCCCATATCTTCCTAAATTTTTCAGGAAAGATGCATTTCTTGAAGAAACACTATATCATATTTCTTATGTTTAAGAAGAGAAATAACTTTCCTTCTTTTTATGGGGTGCCCCAACCCATTCAAATTCCACGTGGAGAGAGACAATTCACTCATATTAACATTTGACATTTTGACATATTAGAAGAAATAGATTGTGTCAAAAATAAAATTATAAAGACCACATTCCACATTAGTGCAACAATCAAACCCCAAACTTCCCCCCGAACCAAACAAACAGAAAAAAGAAAAACGTGCGCATTAACCCCATATGCGACAGTGCCAACCGGCGTCCATCCCTCTAAACTCAAACAGTCCATGTACGCCTACGAGAGCCCTGCAACAACTTTACCATCGGATTGCTCAAGTCCGGTGTTTCTATACAAATTTTGTAAAACAGAATTACACAACAGAAGATAATCTATAAATCAAACTCCAGCCAACAGGTGGAATAAACACAAAGAATGTGTAGATTCATCCACATAACTGTCCCGAAGGTGTGTTCCTCCACAATACAAACTCCAGCCTCCAGCGGAACCAGCACACAAAAAATATAAAAACAATAAATAAATAAATAAAATAAAATAAAATAAATAAATAAAATATTTTAAAAAAGTCTGTTCAGTTTCCTCGGACAGTCAAACAAATGTTCAGTGAGCCGGTCCATTCAACTGCTACATGAGTGCAACAAATGACACAGTCACTCCAATGTCCTGCAAGAAATACTCAACAAAACAAACTCCAACCAATAGGAGGCATAAGCACAAAGAACATGCAGATTCATCCACAACACTGTCCTGAAGGAGTGCTGCTACACAAAACAAACTCCAGCCGCTCGGCAGAACCAGCACAAAAAGAAACAAATAAGGCACTTAGCTACCTCGGACGATCAAGTGGATGTTCAATGAGTCAGTTCACTTGGCTGCAACGTGAGAACCACAAAATAATTTAGTCAGTCCATTGACTTTATGAAGGACATTGCTTGCTGAGGACATGTAAATACTTTATGGCCATCCTTAGTATCTATTCTCAGTTTGGTCAGGAACATCAATGCAAAAGCGACCTTCCATTGATGTAAGAGATTCTTGCATTCCTTGAATTTATTACGTTTCACTCATCGAATTAGCAAAGTCTGGGAACAAGAAAATGCTATGGTTCTTCCAAGAAAGCCTTCCTTTACTCCTCGCGAAACACAAGATATTTATCAGATGATCTCAGAAATTTGGCCAGAATTGATCTGGGCCTGTCTCCCTCAGCGGATCGCCGAGCCGGGACCCTGTGAGCTCGCTCGATTTCCAGCTTATGGCCTGTTATGTCAAGCAGATTCGGAAAGAGCCCGTCCAGGAATTCCACCATATTCGGACGTTATTCCACCGGTTACGATTCTCCATATCCTCCAGCTTCTCCCAGACGCGCTCCAAATCCGCCTTGGTCGCTAGTGGATTAGCAGCTAATTCCCTCTCCGATGACTCCAGATAATTGATCCGTTTCATGACATCCGCCACTCTTATAACCACCTCAGTAAATTTTGTCTCCATGCCCTTGATCGATCGACATACTGCAGCAAGATCCTCCAAATCAGCAATGACTTTCGTCAGCATTGCCGACACGTTCAACAACTCTCACCGAATTTCTTTCACTTCTCTGGCCAAATTCACTAGCAACCAATCAGTGTTGGGGAAGCTACTTTGAAACTGTAGTTTGACAAGCTACAAGCTACTATCAAAAAAGTAGCTAGCTACATTGAAGCTACTTAATGAGGCAATATATATTTTTTTAATGTTACTATCAAACCAATAAAATTAATAACAAAATTTACACTAATGACATTTATTAATTAATGTATTAATTAAATATATTTAATGTGTTTAATTAAATATATTAAATGTATTTAATACATTTAATGAATAGTAACATTAATATAGTTAATAATGGCCATAAAACAAAATACAACAGTATGAAATAAAGATCAGACACCATTAAAAATCATTTTTATACTATACTTCACACTTTTCAGTCCTGCTGTAGCCAAGTGTAGCCTACTTCCCTAAAAATCAAATTTTTATGACAAACTCTCCTTGGGCTGGCATTTTTTGTTCTTGTCACATAATATTTAGTGTGGATAATATGTGAATAAAGACTCAGGGCTTGTTTCTCCCCTCATGCTCATTGTATTTTCTAACTTTTTTGCCATTGACATGCAAGTGCCAGCTTTACAGGTCACATACAGAGGTTGCTCTACAAATATTTGTTCACTTTGTTCAGGTTCAAAACAAGTGGACGGATGGTCATCCTAGATTGTTGCATAATAATACATGCCATAAATTATTTCTTTTACCAATCATTTGATTTATTTTACATGAAAATAATAGTTAATTAAATGCTAAGAAATGGAGAAATCAAATAGTTCTGTATGATAGTAATTATTATAATAATATATACTGTATATTTATAAATATTATAATAATAATTCACTCGCTGCTCCCAATAACGCACAGATGATGAGAAGCGAAATAAACATATTTAGAACAGAAACAAAATCCCTCAAAAGGCAATAATAACTTTTTGAATTATTTTATTTTAAATAGTAAAGGTAAATATGCTGTTGTGTCTCTGAAACATTCTTTGTTACATAGAAGAATAAAATGGTGTTCTTTTATCATTTTAAGATTTACTTGCCCCTGTATGTCTTGTAAAGGAAAACAAACTGTGGTTGCTTGCTTTACATAACCATCAGACAATCTCTTCTTATCCAAGTGAGCTGTAATAAGCTCCCAGTAGATGGCGGTAATTCACTTTTTTTGTTTGTGATCTGCCATTTCAAAAAAAGAAGACGACGCTGCCTGATTCTGATCAGCAGATTGAAATATGTAAAAGTTTGGCTTCTATGCAATAAGGAAGGCTATTAGTTATAATCTGACCAACATGTTTGGTCACGCTACACCGCTACTTGCTGGAAAAAGTAGTTTGTTACTGGATAAGCTACTCTGTTTTAAAAGCAGCTGAGCTACTGTCAAGCTACTGAAAAATTTAATTAAGTTAGTAGAGTCGCTACATGTAGTTAGCTACTCCCTAACACTGCAACCAATAGATATTAGCAGACCAGTTACAGATGTAATGAATGGCCTTTCGTTTGTCTCCAATGATTTATTAGTGATCAGGCTAAATTGTTGCTGAACTGCGGTGAAAATTAGTGAAAAAGAAGGCTTTGCGTTTCTTGCTCTGTCCAAAATCCCCTCCATTTGTTCTAAAGCCTTCCCTTGTTCCTTCTAACCTTCTTTTTTTTCTTTATAGCATGATGTCTGAGTCAAGCGTGTGCAGATGTTTGACTTTGGCAGACTTTATCTCAGGAGGGAGGACTCTCTATGTACTAATAAAACATCTTCACTACACCCAACTGAATGTGTAACCTCAACAGTATGAGAAACAAAACATATGACTGATATTCTGCAGGGTTAAGAAACAATATTAATGTGAAAACATAACAGAACCCACATGTCTCTCATGTATGCATTTGTATATGTGCTTTTCTCTTATCACATGGAGATCTAAAAACAAACCAGGTCAACTGAAGGAAAAAGGGCTAGGGATAGGTAAGCAATTTAATGATTCCGGTTCCTATTCATTTTTATTTATTTTTTTATCCCCTTTTCTCCCAATTTGGAATGCCCAATTTCCACTGCTTAGTAGGTCCTCGTGGTGGCATGGTTACTCACCTTACTGATATGAGGGACAATAATAATCTGTCCTTAACAGTAGAAGCATGTTCACTTGATTTCTGACATTTGTTTTTAGGCAAAGCAGTTATATTATAGTAGTAATAAATAACTTTATTACCTCAAAAAATTACCTCAAACTCCGACATTTTCCAAAAGCAAATGATATTCCAAAGCTGGTGGGGGCAGCAGAGACAATCATGCTTATCCACATCGATAGATGGCAGAACAGTGTCTAACACCACTGTCGTATCGGTACTTAAAGTACACAAAGAAGAGCAATGCTAATGCTAGAGAACTACTGAATACTCCTTTAAATCCTGATTTTGGATTAATTTCTGTTGATACATTAACGGACTAAGCAAATTACATCATGACATGTACTCAGTTTGGACTGTGCGCCACTGATGGACCAGATCACTTTCACTTTTGTTGAGCGGGGTGGGGGTTGTGGGTGGGGGTTGCTAAGATGAGAGGAGACAAGGCAGATTATAGGGGAACTCCCCATTTTTACAGGTGGAAAACAGAGTCTTGCGACATTTTATTCCAATCAATGGCATGTTATTACTATATATATATATATATATATATATATATATATATATATATATATATATATATATATATATATATATATAAAACAAATGATAATATAATGGAATATCAATGAAGCCTTTCTGTGGGCCCCCCTCCAGTGAGGGCCCCTGTTACTCAGGTCCATCATTACCCACATCCGACGCCCCTGACTTGGAGTTCAGTATGTTTTTTATTTAATAAAAAGAAAAGGCTGATATACAGGTAAGTGATTTGTTCGATAGAAAAGCGTTATAGATTCAAAAGAACCGACTCATAAGAGTCCTTCTTTTGGGAATTGGGCTACACTTGACACGCTGTATGTTTCACGCTGTAGATTCAACAGAATCAGCTGATAAGAGTCATTCATTCAGGAATAATATTTAATTATTGTTTTATTTAAATTTACATTTAGTCATTTAGCAGATGCTTTTATCCAAAGCTAGCATAGAAGAGAGAGACAGACAAGATTTATTATTATTATTATAATTATTATTATTATTAAATATTAAGTAAGTGTATTTAATGTTGATTAATTAAGTGCTCTCTAAACAGATGTGTTTTCAGCTGGTTTTTGAATGTTGAGATGGTTTCTGCACATCATGTGGAGGTTGGAAGCTGCTTCCACCACAAAGGAACAGAGAAAGTGAATGATTGTGAAATAGACTTTGTGCCTATATGTGACGGGACCACCAGGTGCCACTCGTTCATTGACTGCAGAGAGTGAGTTGGGACATTGACCTGGAGGAGTGAATTGATGAGCGTGCTGTTCCACGGGCTGTCCTGAAGGCCAGAGTCAAAGCCTTGAATTTGATGCAGGCAGCTTCATGTAAATAGTGGAGAAAAATCAAGAGTTGGGCGACGTGATCCCTCTTTGGCTGAATGAAGACCAAATATGCTGCAGCATTCTGGATCATCTGCAGTGGCTTACTCGTGCTAGCTGGGAGGCCGGCCAACAGAGCATTACAGCAGTCCAGTCTTGAGATGACCAGAGCTTGGACTAGGAGCTGTGCAGCATATTCAGACAGGAATGGTCTGATTTTCCTGATGTTGTAGTTGTTATAAATATTTATGCCTTTCTGCACACTAGTAACTAAAAATATATTTTAGTAACTAAAATATATATATGGAGATTACACTGTTTTCCAAAGTTGTGATTAAGTTCATGATGATTGCTGGCAAAAACAAAATGCCAAAAAAGTAAATGGTAAAGTAAATTCATATTTTGTTGTGAGTTTTGCACAAGAGGATTTTGTTAAAAGCACTGGCTGCATACGGTGACCAAATTAACTTAAGTTAACATTAAGTAACATTAAAACTTCTTTGCCAGTTAACACAGCTGTTTCCTGCTGAACAAACGGTAGTGGAATAGAGCTGTTCAGTTGTGGCATCTATTTGTAGGTGAACCCAGGATTCTAATTCACCATGCCTTCTTGTAACAGGGTTTTTTTAACTTATGATTAAAATAAGGTCTGTGGTAAACATGATTTGATGATACTAGGGCATTTTGTTCTACAACATAAATTACACACTTTCATACTTCAAACATGAATTTTGAAGCCACCATGTGTGTGTGTGTGTTTTTTTTTTTTAAGTATGCAATTCAATATGGCTTCAAAATTCACATTTATAGAATGACTGTGTGTAATTTATATTGTAGAACAAAATGTCCACGTATTGTCAAGTAATGTTTACCACAGACCTTAGTTTACTCATAAGTTGAAAAACCCCATTACAAAAACCCATAGGAAAATCCAGAGGGAACCCATGGCAAATTATCTTCTGTGTTTGTGGACTACAACTTGAAAAGCTCTATAGTGTTTTAGTCGCTATTCTTTACACACCCAACAGATGCCACCATTTATCTATAGATTTCAATAAAAAAAAAAAAAAAATGATAACAGAACTAGCAGAAAAGTGCAAATTTAGGTTAAAAACTACAGTAAAATTGTTTATCGGTCAATCCGTTACAAGATTCGTGATAACAAATGCTGCTTGATGTCATCAAAATGTCCCACCATTTTTTAATATACACAAAATAATTTTTCAGCAAATAATATCTTAAAATTCAGTCTATTTCTCACACAAAACCATTCTATGGCTATGGATTTCCATATTTGGATTTACACAAACAATAACATTTTCAGCAAATAATGACTTAAATGTCAGTCTGTTCCTCACATAAATTATTGAATGGCTTCAAAAGACATGAAATAGGCTATAGCCTACAAGTCGTATGGAGTAGCCTACTGTTAGTATGCTTTTATAATTCTTTTTTTGTCATTGTTGGAGCTTGATGGCATTCATTCCCATTCATTTGCATTGTATTGAAAAGAGAACGACCATTCTTCAAAACTTCACCTTTTTATACACAGAAGAAATAAAGTAATACGGGTGAGTAAACAGTGAGATAATTTTACTCAAAACAATTCCAAACCATTAAAATACAGTTTGCTCAGCAAATGTCTTGGTTACTTGCGTAACATCCGTTCCCTGATGGAGGGAACGAGACATTGTGTCGATGTAGTGACACTAGGGATCACTCTTTGGGAGCCCGAGACACCTCTGATTTTTGATAAAAGGCCAATGAAAATTGGTGAGTGGTATTTGCATACCACTCCCCCGGACATACAGGTATAAAAGGAGCTGGTATTCAACGACTCATTCAGGTTTTATGCTGAGAAGCCGAGACAAGGTCCCAGCCATTTCAGCGGGTAGTTCAGCATTGAGGCAGGAGGGACACAACATCTCGTTCCCTCCATCAGGGAACGGAGGTTATGCAAGTAACCAGGATATTCCCTATCTGTCACTCACTCGACGTTGTGTCGATGTAGTGACACTAGGGGTCCCTATACAAAACGGTGCAACTGGCTGAACTGTGTTACGTGAACTGGCGGTGTGTGACAGGCAGACCACTGTGTGCCTCATAGCCAGCGCACCGGGCTGACACGTAACCTCCCCCATAAGGGACGACATGAACCTACAGGCCTTGGACGGGAGCTTTGGGCGTTCACGCCAGGTGGCGGCGCTCTGCGGGCATAGGTGCACCGCGAGTGCCTTATCCACCAGGGGAATCGCAGAATTGCCCTTGGCCGCCCCACCATCGAGGGTAGTGATGGCGGGGGAGCTGAAAGATCGGGACTGGGCAGTAAAAGGTGCCTCCCACGAATTTGTCAGATCCTGGTGTGGCCGCCCGGGAAAGCATGTCCGTCATTTCCGCATCAGCCTGTGACTGAGGGGGGGAGCCCAGCTGAGGCTTCTGCGTCTGACTCGACGAGCCCGTCCTCCGATGCTGCGCTCGAGAGCTCATCAGCTTCGCGGGCTCCGAACAAGAGGTCAAACTCACCGTGACATGATCGGGGCAGATGAGCGTGCTGGGGAATGGGAGGTCCGTGGGGGGATACCCGGCAGAGGTGGTCCCATTGGGGTCCCCATATCGCCCCCAGTGCTAGCCGTGCTGGCCTCATACCCCTCATTTCTTACGAAAGCAAGCCGCGACCGCAACGTTGCCATGGTCATGTTCTCGCAGTGAGTACATGATCCATCCACAAACGCTGTCTCCGCATGGGTCATGCCCAGACATGAAAGACAGCGATTGTGACCGTCTGAAGTTGAGAGGAAACGACCGCAACCAGGAATAGCACACAAACGGAAGGGAAATCTGAATGAGAATACCAGCTCCTTTTATACCCATATGTCCGGGGGAGTGGTATGCAAATACCACTCACCAATTTTCATTGGCTTTTATCAAAGACCAGAGGTGTCTCGGGCTCCCAAGAGTGACACCTAGTGTCACTACATCGACACAACGTCGAGTGAGTGACAGATAGGGAACATACAAATTCTCTCATCATTGACTGCGTTTTTCTCTGTATTAACGTTGCTGCATATTGGAGCAAAGCACACTACATTTATCTGTATATACTCAAATATGGATATATAACCACATCCTTCATTTCATCATCTTCTCATCTCTCTGTCTCACTGTCTCTAAACCCATTTCTATAAATGCATCCCACTGTCTTTAGCACAACAAGCCGACTGAAGTGGACAGTATTCAGCACATGACCAGTCCTAATTGGTACTGATTGGGTGGCTTGGCAGACATCTTGAAGTGATTTATAATGGTTGTTTCATCCCTGTAAATTTCTCTAACCCCCTTTCAGACATCAATAAAACCCTTAAAGTGAGACCTAGGGGAGATATTAAGAAGAATAAAGAGTAATTCCTGACCCTTTAAGTGCAGTCTTTTCACAGAAATGCTTTTTGCTGAAAACCATGACATTTTTACACATACTGATGTTATTCTACATAATTGTGGTTTTCGGTCTGGTTTGCCTATCTCTTTCATTCTCTCTTTCTGTTTCCATGTATGGTTGATTTAATAAATCAGACTGAGGTCTGTCTATGAAATGTACATGAGACAGTACTTGGAAAGGAATTGAGGAAAAGCAAACAAGGGATTTTGCATGTAAATTCAATCACTTCAGCTTCAACTGACATTGTGTTGTTAAGCATGTCAGGGTTATAGAATCTCTTCTTACCATAAATCTTTAGAAGCGTGTTTGGGTATGTTTTACAGAGACGGAAGTGCTTGAGAAAGCATGAATGGGGTAAAATTGGTTTTGTCAGCAAAGGCTCATGAGATTGATGCATTATGGAAGGCATGCAGATGTTTCTCATTGTATTTATATCAGAATCATATCTAAACTAAGCTCATAATGTTGGACTGTCTTGTTTTGCTTTGATAGATTTCTCACATAAGCATTTTGCCAGTACAGATATCCTGAGAAATGTGATTCAACCATAGCAATCTGATAAACAATAGAATTCACTCAACAAAAACTCTTATGAATTCTGACTGTATTGAAACTCCCTTTTTTCTTATATCTTCTACACAATTTTCTGCAATTAATTGAGCTTAAACCTCTAAATTTAACATGTAGACTTTGTTTTGAATGTAATTTCAGTCTTTTTTTAAAAAAAAAAAATTTTTTTTATCCCCTTTTCTCCCCAATACCCACTACTTACTAGGCCCTCAAGGTGGTGCAGTTACTCACCTCAATCCGGGTGGTGGAGGACAAATATCAGTTGCCTCTGCTTCTAAGACAGTCAATCCACACATCTTATCACGTGGCTCGCTGTCATGCTACTATCCGCGATCCATGCACAACTTACCACGCGCCCCATTGAGAGCGAGAACCACTTAATCGCCACCACGAGGAGGTTACCCCATGTGACTCTACCCTCCCAAGCAACTGGGCCAATTAGGTTGCTTAGGAGACATGGCTGGAGTCAGTCAGCACACCCTGGATTCAAACTCACGACTCCAGGGGTGGTAGTCAGCGTCAATACTCGCTGAGCTACCCAGGCCCTAATTTCAGTCTTAGGTGTGCTGCACATTTTCATTTTTATAAACTTACCATACAAATGACATTTTAAGATATACAAGATAGTTTAAACATCTTCCAACGATTTTCATTCACCCACACTGTGTTTTTGGTTGAAAACGTATTGATATTGCAATTTTTACGCTCATCCACATTAGTATTCCACTGAAAACAGAGACTTTAAAAATGCTCTCAATATCCACATACATAAAAAAGAAAAAAGGTGATATTAGAAAATGGAAAATTGAGTTCTTATCCTAAAGCATATTAGTGTGGATGTGACCTTACTCTGTTGGAAAGTTCACTATTCAAAATCTAACCAATTTCACATGGCAGCCATTTTTAAATCCAGTGTTAGGCTCAGGAGGGAAAATCCCGGAAGTAAACAACAATGTCTTCGACCAACGATGTGAAGCTGCTACCATAATATATACTATTTTTGATGTGAAAAATTGGCAGGTATGTTAAATTTAAAGAGCAATATTGTTTTTAAAGGATAAGGATACAGCAACAACCGGCGTTCATCACCGATACTGAAGGTACGTTTGTCTACTAACTTTAAAGTTATAAAGACTAGCTAGCAAGCAACCGCAGCCTCTCTGTTGAAAATGCATTGTGCTTGTTCAAGTAAGGTTAATTTCATGTGTATATGTATAGTATATGATGGAGTTGTTGACAAAGTTGTGTGCAAGTTGTTGCATTGTACACATTGTACATAGTGTTAGTGCCATTAATTTGAGGATGAAAGCCTTTTTAAAATGAGACAATATGCAAACAGTCACTTGCTGATCTGACTGGCTACTTCACTCTCAAAACACTCCAACCTAAGTCTAGTTTTCATTCAAATTGCAAAATACCATAAAGAAGGTGTTGCGCACAGCTAAACGCAAACAAGACACATAAGCCTACTAAGTATCATGACAAAAGCAAAGCAGCACTCATGCATCATTTTATTTACAAGAAGACTAAAACTAAACGTATCTTAAATGTTAAGAATAATCTTAATAGTAGTTAATAATTGTGTCTGGAAACTGGATGTTAGCATACTTCAATTACAGGCCCCACAAGCCTAGTGCCAGTTTTGCTTTCAGCCACTTGATGGCAACATAAGACCTGTTTTAAGTCTGAACTCTTAGAGTAGTCATTGAAGCTGTACCATGTTACAATGGCTCCCTCTAATGGCCAGACTGAATATCTTCTAAAGTCTTCAAACACAAGCTCATGTTTTGATGTTAAGACTAATTGTCATGCACCCCATATTTAATAAGAAAGCAATAGCAAATAGCAAAGACTGCTGGGGAAACATTAAACAGATTGTTTCTTTGATTCCCAACCATTCATAATCTTTTAATGTGTCATAAAACTCTGCTTAACCATGTGATACACTAAAACCAATTTAACATCACAAAAGTATTTCTTTAAAGGTGAAGTGTGTCGTTTTTTTAATGTGGAAATACTTCCTCCTACCCTAGCCTAATATACAAAGTCAACTGTAAGTAAGCCACCCCAAAAAGTTTAAATATTGTGGCTCTGTAGCAAAATATTCAGAACATTAAACTGTTTGGCCAAATGATGGAAGACAGGTGGACTGTTCGAGAAAATCATTATTTTTTATTTTATTTTTTTTATTTTTTTTTTGCATTTCTGTTTGGTGTCTCAGAAGCTTAGATATTTCACACTTCACCTTTAAGATTTTTCATAGCGCACAATAGATGGTCACTTTCAATATACATTAGATATGCATGAGACATATTTTAAAGCTTTGAGCTTGAGCGAGACAGTAAAGAGACACTAAAACCTCTATGCTACTGATATTTTCTTTATATATGCTTCCAAGTCTGTTTTAGCAGACACGAAATGCACAAAGAATGCCTTTGGAGTTTATAAGCTTGTTCGTTTCAGGTGTGTGTGTGTGTGTGTGTGTGTGTGTGTGTGTGTGTGTGTGTGTGTTTGTGTGTTTGTGTGTGTGTGTGTGTGTGTTGGTTGCCTCTGATGTATTTTCTCTGGGCTTGAGCATAGACTCTCAGGTTCTATGTATCAAATATTTATCCTGCAGTAACATATGCCTTAAATAATTCTCAAAGAACTGCACCAAAAGAAAGCCCTTACCACCTTAGATAAGCTTCAACCTGGACAATGGATTCAAGGAAGCAGAAAGAGTGAAGAAGAGAAGAAAAAATAGATGGTATATTGAAAAAACAAAACAAAACAGAACTGATGTATACTAAGGCATATATGCTTTACTTAGTATGGCATGTCTTCAGCTAAACTAAAATCTTTCATAGGTTTTAAGGTTTAAGAGACTTCTCTGTGTGGTCGTAATAAAGTTAACTGACATTTGCATTCATGTGTGATGGATCATATGGGTACAAAAAGAAACTTGTTTCTTTAACATTCCTTACGTTAAAGGAATAGTTCCCCCCAAATTTAGTGTTTACGCGATATGCAAACTTGGCGCGTTGTGAAAGAATACGAGTCACCTGCGTTGCATATCTTGACAACATATCTTCACGTTTCAGGTTTGAATATGCACAAGTGTGAATGAGATTTGAGAGCTACAGCAGACAGCCAGATTTTCAGTAAATAATGATGTAAATATCGGTCTGGTTCTCAAACAAAACTGGCGTATGTATTCAGAAGACTTGGAATATAGTGTACGAGTTGAATGAACTGCTTTTATGATGCTTTTTTGCCATTTTTGGAGTTTGAAAACTCCTGGTCACCATATCTTTTCATCGTCTGGAAAAGAGCAGTTTGGAGAATCTTCAAAATATCTCATTTTAAGTATTATTAAAAAAAAAAAAAAATCCCTTTATTCATACGATAATAAACAAATAACTCTCAATTACTTCTAAATGCCCTTTTGAATTAAACAATTATTTTTAAGAATGAATGTTCCACACAAGTTAGTTTTATAAAACTACAGTTTTGCAGGTTGCAAGGAAGGTTTAAACCAGGTCAAGGGAGACCTTTCAGCTGATCAAACCAGTTGATGAATATCTTATTACCAGTTCTGGATAGATTACTTCTGAATTGCAATCTGGTACTGATTACAAATTACATGACTAAAATTGTAGTCAGTAAAGTAATGTCTTGTACTACATTTTAAGGTAATATAATTGTATTGCTTTTATATTAATTTTGGATTACTTCTGAACTAATTCTTGTTTATTTGTTCTCCCAGGAACGTTGCTTGATTTAAGTAACTTTCTGGACAACGTTATTAGAACATTACATTTTCTCATTGTGCCAATGTTCTCTAAACCCAAAATACTTGTTATAAGAACTTTCTGGAAAGCGTTATAAAACATGACTTTTTTTTAGTGTGCAAATGTTCTCTCAATCTCTTTGTAAGGGTTTGGACATGTACCATGTTAATACTATGGTAATACCATTATATTTTTTAAATACCTTTGATTACAGCATTGCATCACCATCCAATATCATCACTCTACCATGGATAATGCCATAGTACATTTTTAAGAGGGAAGAATAACTATACTACAGTACATTATTTTGGCAAAAACTATGGTTAATTTTATAAGGGTGTGCTGGGAGATGTCATGAAGGGGTGAGAAGCCAGGTGCTGAATTAGGTATAGAAGTGTAAGGTGGAGTGTGAGGGGTTTTAATTAATGATTGCCATTGGAGAATTAGTGGTGGGAAACATCTGCTATATGTTAATAAACAAGCCAGAAATACAAACTTGGCAGGCAAATGCCCATCTATGCCTAAAACCAGGGTGTATGTGTGTACCAACGAAAAAGATTGCAGATAAAAAGCTCTTATATACTGTAAATGCAAGGTATTTCCATGAACGATATATGGACATGAACTATGTATGAGGATGAATACTAATGGATCCATGAGCACATGAACTTACCACACCCTAAACTACCATCGCTGCCTCTACACCACAACCCAGATGGTGTGGGAGCATGAGGGTCCATTGAGGGCCAAAAAAGTGTATTAGTTTACACTCTTTCTGCCTGTCGAGAAGAAAAGAGGAGAGGCACACAAAACACAGCGCTGGTACAGTCTAGTGTACTGACATATGTACTTCAGAGCCACTGGAATGGCTTACATGCCTAATGAGACAAGTATAACCTTGGGAGGAACGTAAAACTAGTAAAAATTCCTTTGTGGTTTCCTGACACTCAGTGGTTCTGACAGAAAGCAAGTATACAGTATAAAGTGTTGACATTCTGAATGGTGACATAACCATGTTGGGACAATGCAGACACTAATATCTGAGTTTTAAAGGAATATTCCTGGTTCAAAATGAGTTAAGCTTTATCAACATCATCTGTGACATAGTTTAAGGGTTTAAAAGCAGAAATGTGTAGCTTGTATGTTTTGTTACTAAAAACGGATAGTTACCATACTGGATGAACAGTCTCCAGTCAGGCTAAAATACGCATAGTGACAGCTATAACACAAAAGTATAGTCTCGTACCTTATTGCTTAATTATATTTTTATTAATTAAAATAGATACAGTTTATAGATACAGTTTATTAGGATTCCTCCTACTGGAGGAAACCTATTGTTATTGGTGGTTTTATTATTATTATTATTATTATTATATTATTATTCTCCTTGCGCCCCAATATCTCAAAGTCACCAGTCAAAAATTTTCTAATTTGGCACATTGATACTACAGGCCGCCGGGTACCCCCACACCAAGAATGGCCCACATTCGCCCTTAGGGGGCGCTACAGGCCACGCCCAAATGTCCCATTTTCAAAGTGATGGCATTTCCACCCCATTTGTCCTATTCTTCTGAAACTTGGTGTACATGCCTCATTTCTCATGGGGAACAAAAAAGCCTCAAGGACCCATAAGGTCTGCCATGATGGATTTTCCTGTACAGTGAAAATTTGGGAAAACATACAAAAATCTTCTTCTCTTAAACCATAGATCCAATTGACTTGAAATTTGGTACCCATGTGTAGAATTGATGTCTTTCAATTTGTTACATAGCAAAAATGAATACAATACAAAATGGCTAAAAGGGGCATATTTATGTAAATTTCCACATTGCCTCAATATATATGTGTCAATAAATCAAATGTAATTTTGACTGATGGTTTTTCAAACCTAACATGCTTCAAGATTACATCACTCTGAAGTACCGTGCAGAATTTCACCTTGATATGTCAAAAGATGAATGAATTACAGTTGTTTGAACTTGGGCCAAATCTGAAAATGCTAGCCACTGGTTATTTTTTATACATAAACTGAAAGCAGAAGTACTCAGCAATGTGAATAGCTAACTTGGCTAAGATGTTGTGCTGGGATGTAAAGGGTCAAATCCAACCATATCCATAAATTTTTGTTTAGGATTCAGACAGAAAGACATGTTTTTTAGGATTCCTCCATCGGGAGGGTTTAACCCCAACCCTCTACTGATCAATTTTTAAATGATTTGCCATTTTGAGGAGGAATCTGTATTGCTGCTCGCAGCTATATTTTGTATTATTTCAGCTGCATTTTAGAAGCAAAAGACTCTTGATCTAGGCAGATGAACTCCTTATGTCTTACTGATGTAATTTGTGTCCACAAATCAAATATGGTGACACGTAAATGACATCAAACCTTGGTTCTTGAGTGCCTTGTGTCCAAAAGTCATGATACAAGAACCAATGAGGTTTGAAGTTCCCATATTTAATTTGTGCGCTGTTTACATACAATGGCAAGAAAAAGTATGTGAACCCTTTGGAATTAGCTGGTTTTCTGCATTAATTGATCATAAAATGTGATCTCATCTTCATCAAAGTCACAAGTATGGACAAACACAATGTGCTTAAGCTAACAAAACACAAACAATTATAATATTTAATGTCTTTATTGAACACATCCCATTAACAATTCACAGCGCTGTGGAAAAAGTGAACGCTTAGGATTTAATAACTGGTCAGTCGTCCTTTGGCAACAATAACCTCAACCAAGCATTTCCGGTAGCTGCGGATTAGACCTCCACAACATTCAGAAGGAATTTTGGACCATTCTTCCTTACAGAACTGCTTCAGCTCAGCCATATTCTTAGGATGTCTGGTGTGAATGGCTCTCTTGAGGTCATTCCACAGCATCTCTATTGGGTTAAGGTCTGGGCTCTGACTGGGCCACTCCAAAAGGTGGATTTTCTTTTTTTGAAGCCATTCTTTAGTGGATTTACTTCAATGTTTAGGGTCAATGTCCTGCTGCATCACCCAATTTCTAATGAGCTTCAGCCGGTGCACAGCCACCCTGACAGCCTCCCTGTAGGATATCATGATAAACTTTGGAATTAATTTTTCCTTCTGATTGCAAGCATCCAGGCCCCGAAGTAGCAAAGCATCCCCAAATCATGATTCTCCCTCCACCGTACTTCACCATTGGATGGTGATGGTATTGGTTTTGATGTTGGTATGTGGTGCCCTTTTTACGCTATACGTATTGCTGCGTGTTCTTCCCAAACAATTCAAACTTAGTTTCATCAGTCCACAAAACATTTACCCAGTAGCGTTGTGGAGTGTCAAGGTGGTCCTTGGCAAACTTCAGGCATGCAGCATGTTTTTGTTGGAAAGCAGTGGCTTCCTTCTTGGTGTCCTGCCATGGACATCATGCCTGTTTAATGTTTTCCATAATAGACTCATGAACAGTGATAAACCAGTTCCAACGATTCCTTCAAGTCTTTAGCTGTCACTCTAGGGCTCATGCCCTTCGGGTGTTTTGTGTCTGGTGAGAGCACGTGGCTTTGTTTTGTTTCTGCATTGCCGCATGCCTCTCTGTCTGGCGTCATACGCCGCCTCCTTGTTTGCCCATTATTAGTTTATTAGTCAAACCTGCCCTGTCTCGTTAACTGTTGATTTCTCTCCCTATATTAGTCTCCTCATGTGTGCTGTCCAGTGTCAGTTCGTCTTGTGTGTTTCATGTCAGTCTCAAAATGGTCCTTTTTTCCCTTATCCTGTTTGGTCTGGCTGGTCCTGGTTTCTCAGTTATGTCTGCTCCGTTTATGGTTTGGTTTTTGTTTCATTTTGTTATAAATACATATGTTTTTTTCACTCTGCACTTGGGTCCTGAGCCTCTCATTCTCTGCACATCCTGACAGCCTGATCTCATGAAAATTATGCGACTGCTGTGACATTTTTGTAAAATGTTATATTATGTGGTTCCTTACAAGTATCACAGCCGTTCCGAGGACAGATGTCCACTGTGTGGTGCTAAAAGCAAGTTAAAATTTCTCCCAAACTGATGAGGTTTTTAAGGTTAATGCTCTATAGAGTTTTAAATCATCAAAACCTACCTCACTACCCTAAACGTAACTGATAGTGTCAAAAGCAAATGTGAGATGAAAAATGCTATTGTTGAAGCAACCACATCATTTATGGTGCTTCTATGACACTTTTAGCTTGTGTCAAAATTGTGCTCTTCAGGACTTGTACCACTTCTTTGCATCGCAAGTGCAACACTATCAATTAAGCTACTGCAAAACTAAATAGCAAACAAGTGTGTAAATGTACTTGGTTTTGTTATGCAAATGTTAAAATGTATTATTACCTTACATGACATGCATTACAGTAAAAGTGATTAGATGCCATAAGATATCATTGTGTGAGGAACAGGACAAAAAGTGTTTCTGAATTTATATTCTGCTGTTTTACTCATGATTTGTGTGAAAGGGAATAAAAATCATTGATGTTGTTGTGACTTCCTGTTCCGGTTGCTGCCGGCATGCTGCACGAGTCTGTGTTTGTAGCTTGCTAGCCTGCTTAGCATTGCTTATTCTTGCTTATTAATGTTCATCGTTTTATCCTTTGACATTTTACCGCGTGCTTCGGGTTTCCTGCTTTTCTACTGTTTCAACTGCATGTATTTTACCACATGCACCCGTTTCTCCTTTTTTCTTTTCTTTTTTCTGCTTGTCTATATCTCGCGTCTCGACTGTGTGCATTCATTTTCTCCACTGTGTTTTACACGGATTATTGCATCAGTCTTAAACATCTGCTGATTAGGAACCACATCGAACCACATCGATCAACAAACCCTCGCCGCTCAAGAACAACCACAACAACAACAAACAATTGCAGTAAGTTATGGTATCCACTCATGTGGTTTCTTCCTGCATTGCATGCCACATGTTTACTATAGCTTCTTCCATCAGCAGTTCACATGTGATAAATGTAAGGAATTAGTCAGGCTGACGGAGAAGGTTAATGAGTCAGAGGTATGCATCCGAACGCTAGTGGAGGTCAGTGAGAAAGAGAAGCCGGTAGATACTGTTTCGGATGCGGGTTGTACAGTGAGCAAAACACACACTTTGGTTCCGGCTCAAGAGCACTTGCAGCAGGGCATTTGGGTGATGTCTCAGTGGCATTCTTGCTCAGCAAAGCGACACCACTCTCCTGTTCCTGTTAGGGTTTCCAATCGATTCTCCCCACTCAGTGATGCACCCACTGAGAATCATGTTGAAAGAGCCTTAGTAATTGGTGATTCTATTTTAAGGAACGTGGAAATACATCAGATCAAATTTACAAGTGCTGGCTAATGCTAAATATAGATTTTCTAAAATTGTTATTCATGTCGGCACTAACGATGTCCAGCTTTGCCAGTCGGAGATCACTAAAGATAATGTTAAAGAGGTGTGTGAACTTGCAAAAATGATGTCAGACACTGTAATATGCTCTGGCTCCCTCCCTGCTCATTGTGGTGACGAGGTTTATAGTAGATTAATGTCACTGAATGGCTGGATGTCTGAGTGGTGTCTGGAGAATAGCATAGAATTTATAGACAATTGGAAGAGTTTTTGAGGTAGACCTGACCTGCTAAAGAGAGATGGACTCTATCCCTCCAGGGAAGGTGCATCTCTCCTCTCTAGTAATTTGGCTCATAGTCTTAATAGTGATAGTATTTGACTAACTGGGGCCCAGGTCAGGAAGCAGACAAACTGGTTAAACTGAACATCTTCTAGCTGCCTTGAAACATCACAAAATGAGGCTGTATCACCTAGATATCATATAGAGACTATAGAGTGTCTGTTATCCGGACTACCAAATGCAAAGCTCTCACTAAATCATTTAGACATTTTTTTATTAAGGTCAAACTTGAAAAAATAATATAAACATCATATAAAGTTAGGGCTACTAAACATTAGATCTCTTTCTACCAAAGCACTAATTGTAAATGAAATTATTACAGTTCATAGTTTGGATGTGCTCTGTTTGTCTGAAACCTGGCTTAAAATGGATGAATATATTAGTTTAAATTAATCTACTCCCCCAGGTTATTGTTATAAACATGAGCCTTGTCTGAAGGGTGGAGGAGGAGGTGTTGCTACAATTTACAGTGACATTTTTGGTGTTACTCAGAGGACAGGATATAAGTTTAAGTCTACTGAACAAATAATGCTTAATGTGACACCGTCAGATATAAATAAAAAATATCTGTCATCTTTTGCCCTTGCTACAGTATATAGATCACCCGGGCCATCCTCCGGTATCCTTGGTGAATTTGCAAATTTTCTATCAGATCTAGCAGTTAATGTAGAGCTTTAATAGTTAGTGACTTCAACATTCACATAGATAATGAAAATGACACATTGGGATTAGCATTTATCATTATTCTCAACTCTCTTGGAGTCAGTCAAAATGTGACAGGACCAACTCATTGCCATAATCATACGCTAGATTTAAATATCTCATATGGTGTTGATGTTCACACTATAGAAATTATACCGCAGAACGGTGACATCTCAGAACATTACCACGTCTCTTGTTTGCTGCGATCAGCTAATGTCACTCAATCTACACCACACTATCGTTCAGGTAGAACTGTTCTTTTGACCACTAAAGATAGCTTCACTAATAATCTTCCAGAATTGTCTCCCATAATCAGTAAGCCAAAAAGTCTAGAAGAACTTGATGTAATAACAGAAAATATAAATACAGTCTTCTCTAGCACTCTTGATAGTGTCGTCCCCCTTTGATTAAAGAAAATGTAAGAAAAAAAGCCCTGCACCATGGTACAATGATCACACTCATGCTCTGAAAATGGAGCACAAGTGGAAGAATACAAAATTAGAGGTATTTTGCAGTACATGGAAGGATAGTGTCTGTAGCAACAGACAGGCACTAAAAGCTGCCAGGTCAGCATATTTTAGCAAACTCATAGAAAATAACCACAACAATCCTAGGTGTTTATTCAGTACTGTGGCTAAATTGGTTAGGGATAAAGCATCGACTGAACCAGCTATTCCGTCGCAGCACATTAGTAATGACTTTATGAATTTCTTTACTGATAAAATTTAAATAATCAGAAATAAATTTGGAACTATGCAATCAACTGTCACAGCACCTCAGAAAACAGTATCTCATAATTTTCCTCACGAGCAACTTCAATCCTTCGCTGTCATAGGTGATGAAGAGCTAACAAACTTATCAAAAATCAAAAGCCACATGTATGTTAGACCCAATACCAACTAAGCTCTTAAAAGAGGTATTCCCTGTAATCTCAGAACCTCTTTTTATATTATTAACTCCTCACTATCCTTGGGACATGTCCCAAGAAACTTTAAAATGGCAGTTATCAAACCGCTTATTAAGAAGCCACAGCTTGATCCTGGAGAATTGGCTAATTACAGACCGATTTCAAATCTACCATTTATGTCAAAAATACTAGAAAATGTAGTGTCCTCCCAACTGTGTTCATTTCTAAAGAGAAATGGTATATATTAACAATTTCAGTCATGATTTAGGTCCCATCATAGTACAGAGTCTGCATATATCAGAGTTACAAATGACTTGCTCTTATCATCTGATCATGGCTGCACTTCTCTTCTAGTGCTTTTAGATCTTAGTGCTGCCTTCGACACGATAGATCACAACATTCTCTTGAATAGGCTGGAGAATTATGTTGGCATTAGTGGACTTGCATTAGCATGGTTTAGGTCCTATTTAACAGCCCACTACCACTTTGGATGTGTAAATGAGTGTGGTATATTAGGTGCAGAAGAAAGAATTGCTATGCAATATGACTTGAATCCAGAAAACCCAACCTTTTAATCCTGGAATTTCTCAACATTATAAATTAAAAGATTCCACTCGACTAGGTGCCAAGGAGTCTAGTGGAGGCCTGCCTTTGAATGATAAAATGGTCAAGGAGACTAAAACAGCATGATTTAAAACAAAAAAGTCCATTGGTCAGAGAGGCCCCTCAACCCATGGGACGGTGACATGGGGCAGACTCAGCATGACCTTCTGAACTTCCACACAGAGCTCAAGCAGGTTTCCTTGTGAGAGATCCTCTCTGATCAGTATTCTGCAAACAACAGCTAAAAAAGAAGTCCCTTTGTTTCATTCATTTAGTAACACACGGGCACTTAAAATGAGACATTTCCTGTCACATGCTAAAAAAACTCATTACCAAGACACAGAGCTAAAGACCCTCGTGTTTGCATGATTCCAATACGAAGACATCTCATCTTACTCCACGAACTTTTCACACAAAGTCACAGTACTTCGCTGAGTTAACCCTATAAAATGCACAGAATGCGTTTGGGCAAAAATATATACAATATCTAGCCTTGCTAGATAATTCTGAAATTGATGTTATGACCTATGATCACTTTTATAACTGAAAAAATAATGATTATAACCTGATGTACATTTTAAAATATGTGTAGTGATTTGTAATCACTTATAACTGACAAATCAATGATTAGAATCTTTAGTTGACCATGCGACTCTGAAAAGCCACCTCTGATTGGCTTAGAGAGGAAGGCTTCTTTCCTCTTCTTCGGCTCTCTTGCTTCTTCCACTTCCTCTGCAGCTCCTCATTCCTCCTTGCTCTTGCCCTCGTGGCTTGCAGCCTCATGCAATGTAGAAATCCAGGAAGGCTCAGAGTAAAGCTCAGAGGAAGCCCTTCGCTTCTCTGCGCTACGAAACACATGTGATGGTCCTCCCTGCAGAAGGCCTCGCTTCAAAGCCCTTATCATCCATCTATGCAACAGACAACAAACTATACACAATCTTAACAGATGTCCAAAACATCGACGGAACCACCCGAACTTTCTACAAAGAGCCAATGAACCAAGCAACGCAAGGTAACACAATGAAATTGCTGGTGTCTCTCTAATATTATTCGGGTTAACCGACTGCAAATCGAGTTAGACTGAATTAAGTATTAATGGTTCTCAAGGCATTGTGTACAGACTCCATATAGTTCCTTTTCTCTTTATAAATAATTTCCATCCATGTCACTCATTCACTTTATTCACCAACCTGTTTCATGTTTGTTAGATTAGTTTTTATGTATAGAATAGCAATAAAGTTTTGTTTGTATTCAAAGATAATTTGACTGTGGTATACTCTGATAGTTTTTTTCAAAGATCCGGCCCTGAAGCTATAACAAAAATATGTGTGATATTATTTTCAAAAAGCCATGAGAATAATATTACTCCAATAAGTGAATTAATCATAATTTCCTTACTAAAGCTAATTCCTTACAATAGAAATTGTGAGCGGATACAACAAGATGTTGTATTATGATTTTAATGGTGGAGAATTTTATTCAGACAAATAACTAATTATTTGTCATTTATCTTTCTTATAATGGTTGTTGAACGTGGCTAATTCCATTATAAATTGACATATACGGACAGTTTAATTTAATTCCTAGCACACATACTGTTCCATTACACAAGGAACTGTCAAATCAAACAAAAGTTATGTATGAAGTGCCACAGGGATCAGTTTTAGGGCCTCTGCTTTTCTCCTTATACGTGCTTCCCCTGGGAGATATTACCAGGAATCATGGAATAAGTTTCCACTGTTATGCCGACGATCCCCAACTTTATATTTCTTCTAAACCCAACGAAAATTCACAATTCTCCAAATTAGCAGAGTGTATCAATGAGATCAAAGATTGGATGGCAAGAAATTTCCTTCTACTCAATTCTGACAAATCAGAGGTACTAATTATTGGACAAAAAACCTCGAAAAATAAGCTGCTAAATATAATTTGACTCTCAATGGACGTACTGTTACATCCTCTTCTACAGTAAAGAAATTAGGTGTTATATTTGATACCAATCTGTCCTTTGAAAATCACATTTCCAGTGTTTGTAGAACAGTATTCTTCTACCTCAGAAATATTACTAAGTTACAACAGATGCTCTCTGTTGCTAATGCCAAAAAACGAATTAATGTGTTCATGACTCATGATTCGATGCATATCCTGAGGTTACCAGAGCTGGCCAGATCCAGCTCCGTTCCTGCTTGGTGTCGGACTCCACTGCTACGTGTCGCTGAGTGATGATGACAAACTACAGCCGGTGCTAGCCAGACATCACTTCAGTCTTTTGACTTCAGGGGATGAGCTGATGCCAGCTACAACTGTAAGACATCAGATACTTCATATGCCACTGTCTGAACCTTGGATTTAGGATGGACCCCACGGAACCTCACCGAAATTACCTGCCAGTTGAACTGCGATGCACCTCATTGATCTCTGCCTGCATCACATTTGTCTATTGATGGACTACACTCTTGAAATGGAATACATAGACTATCATTTAATTGCCAACAAAAGCCTTCATCAGCCAACTAACAAAGGACAATGCATCTATGTGAACTTCTGCAGTTAATCCAGGATGGACTTCAAAGACATCAGTCATTAATCTTAAAGTTCATAAAAATCTTTTTTTTTTTTTTTTTTAAACTGTACCTTAATGCTTACATTATTTACAAATTTTAAACCATGACTTGCACTGCAAACAAATAACTAATATTGGCATTATATTCATGTTGTTAAGCCAGAGGGGAAGTGGCCTCCACAGTGAGCCTGGTTTCTCCCAACTTTATTTTTCTCCATTAACCAACATCTTATGGAATTTTGTGTTCCTTGCCACAGTCGCCTTCAGCTTGCTCACAGGGGTTCTAAATACAATTATTATTTAATTATTTAATTTTTTTTTACACAATTTACAATCATATTTAATCAAACTACACAATGATCACTCTAAGACCTTTTTTTTTTGTTTAATTTTTTTTTTTGTTAATGCATTATTTCCTGTAAAGCTGCTTTGAAATGATGTGTTTTGTGAAAAGTGCTATACAAATAAAAATGACTTGACTTGACTTGATGTTGTAGCACCTCTAGAGATCATTTCACCAGGAAACTGCAGCAATGCGTACAATGAGCCACGTAATAATCATTTTGCAAAAATGTAGGTATATTAAACGTGATGGGTTGACATTTACTTTGGTTTTCAACAGTATGTCACAGATGCTTTTGATAATGTATTTTTTTTTACTTGTATTGAACCCGTAAAATTCCTTTAACTGGCAAATGTACAGCCGCAATGTCTGTGATCTGCATGTATGTTAGTTTATTCTTTATATGCAGTACTAAACAAAATCCTTGCATAAGTTCTCCTGACAGCTTCAGAGTGAGGGAAACATAAGGAAAGTGACAGATAGATAAGGTGAGCAGGCCATCACTCTATAAATATCTTTAGTTTTACACATGGAAGGTGATTTCACTTCAACGTTTTCTCTCCCCCACCAATTTTCCTTTAAATCAGTCTATAAACATGCCACTTTTCCTGCACATCTCTCTACTCCAATCACACACAGCCATGCTGCCCTCTATCTTTATCACCATTCTTCCTGTCCTCCATTAATCACTGGCTCTGTCGATCAGAACTTCACCTCAGTTTGCAGTAAGGATGCCTTTACACTTTCACCCCACATCTGAATATTGTGAATACTCTCTTTCTTTCATTCACTTTATTTAGGTCTCCTTTGCAATTCACCTTACTGTGACATCATTTCTCTAGTCATTATAACATCATTTAGTTCATTATTTTTTAATTCTTTCACTGATTTCCCTCCCTTTCTCTTATGAAGAGGGAATTCACTAAAAATGAAGAGAGCTGTTCAGTTTGTAGTCCTTAAACCTGGAAGAGAATTAGCATTATCATAGGTTCCCTTCATATTTTCCATTGGGTTTTTAGTTTTTTGGTTTTCAGTTTATGGTAAAATAAAGTTATTTTTCGTAATGAAAATATATATATAAATTTTATCAGTATATATAACCATGATAATTCTGTGGTTATGGTTTTACTACAAGTTCAACTGTAGTAAAGCTATGTTAAATAAAAAATAAATAAATAAATAAATTAAAAAAAAAAACAGCTTTGGTAAACAGATGTAAATGTAACTACCACATAATACATGATAGTCCAACCCTCGCTAAAGTGACGTAAGTCTTTTCAAATCAAAGACCAAACCATCTACTAAAGAAATCATGCTTTAAGCATTTAGCCACTAAAGCAAAAATATGCGGATTGTAACCACAAGGAGTCGTCTTCACATTTTGGAGCCTACGCGCAACTGTTAATTTAATTCGCCCCTCAGTATTACCCAGACTGCTCTTTTTGCTTTTGTATCTTTAGTTTTCACACATTCCACTCTCACATCCCCTCATGATTTCCTCCCCCTCTCTGTGCCTCTATCTGTCTCTGACAGGTAGCCTGTGAGAACAGTTCTTTGAGGTTTTACTTTTGTAACTAGCCTCAGGGGATGCGGTGACTAGCCAATGTTAGGGTATCCAGGATTAGTTCGTCTGCTAGAGACCTGCGCATGATAGCATGACCATCTCTTCACCCTGAGCACTTGGCTGAACTTCGCTGGAGGATAACACCAATCTAATGATCAAAGCTAACACATTTTGATTTTTGTTAGATAATATTATGTAAATGTGCCAATTTAAGGTTCTATCTATATGGTTCAATTAAAAAATAAAAATAAAATTTGTATGTAATCCTCAAAGCCAGGCTAGTTTGTCTAGATATATCTGAAAGTGAATTTTGACTGAGGCTAACTTTGTTAGCTTTGAGGTCATCTACAGCATATGCTAGCAGGCTGCTTTTAAAAGTTGACAAAATAAACGTTTGGCACATAGAAGCATTTACAGTGATCTCTTACTGGAAAATGGACCAACAATATGTATGAATGCCACCTGCCGGCAAACTAGCAATAGCAAATAGCAAACAAACCATGATTAGACTGTGACAAAAACTAAAAGCCATTGCCTATTTAAAAAAACAAAAAACAAAAAACAAAACAAAGGACCAGCCCTTTGATATCGTCTACCCAAACTGTTTAAACTGTCTACACAGGAAATACAATTGTGAAATGTGTTTGATAAACCAGTTTACTGAGTCTTTATTATGCCAAAATGCTGAGCATTGCTAAGACAGGTTAGCTTTCACTAGCTAAACAGATCAGACAATTTACCCTTTCCAGAAGTAAATGGAAAACAACTTTTATGTGCGTGAGTGTTCTATAATTAATCACATTTTGATTAAATAATGACGCTACTGATGAAGCGAACATAGATACAGTAGATCCATATTTTTAAGACTTTACGATGAACATTACACATGTACATTAGTCCATTACAGAACAGCCTTTTCAAATCAACATCACTACAAATTAAGCCTAAACAAGCCACTCCATTCTTAACATAGTACTGAATGCTGCTCATATTCCCACATGGAAACACATTGACAAGCCATCAGCATTCACAGTGAGGCATCACAGCTAATGAAGTTGCACTAAAACCCACTCCACTGCCTGGGGCAGCACCTCAATGGCGATCAGAGGTCTCGGCAGAGCATGCGGTAAAATATTTATGACCAGCTATTACACGTTCATTATTGATGGCTGTGGTTGATGGCGGGCCTTTGAGTCTATCTGTTTGACCAGCTAATTAGCAACAGGCCACACCATGGCAGATTATATCGACTAGAGGCATAAGCATCAATGACAGATGGATGGTGGTTGAAAAACTAAATCGACCTGCAGCTTTTTTCTTGCAGGTAGTTTAGCTAGCTGCTTCAGCTGTTGGTGCGATTCGTCTCAGAGAACTGCAAGTAATGAGAAACAGAGCCAGACTGAAAAGATTCCAGTGTTCTTTGACGACATGAGTGCACCCTTTACAAAAAACCTAGAGTTCTGACAAAATTGCTGCAATCTTGCTGCAAACTTCCCGCAAATGTCCCACTCATTATTTTCCAATGCAAATGAGCTTGTGATTCACCGAAAATGTTTGCCAGAAGTTTGGAGCTCTTCATCAGTAGTGGTGGACCTGCAGCAAACCTTTGGCGACAATGAAGAGTTTTCAACAAAGCTCATTTGCATGTGAAAATGAGTGGCTAATATGTGGCAAGTTTGCCAGATCTCTCGATTTTTTGTAAGGGAGAAGTCCTAAGTAACCAACATATGTTGTGATTCTGTTGCTGGTTCCCAAGCATGGAATTTTGGAATGCTTGTGTCCAAATCAGGTTTCTACCCAGCTTAACCAGCAACCTCCCTTGGTCAATCAGTTTCAGCTAAAAGACCATGTTGGTTGACCACCTTCAGCAGAACGTACCTGCATAAACCAGCCTTTCCTGCTTGAAAATAACACCTTAGGCTGGTTAAAATTATTTTGATTTTGATGGAAATTCACGCTGGTCTTTTCAGCACCCTGAAAGTACACATACTTTGCCCAGATTTCTTTTGGATCTTTTTGCCTTTGGATTAGTATCTAGATACATGACCCAGCCATATCTAAGCATCAGAACACTGTAGAGACGTGGGGGTGGGCTTGTTTGACTTGGAGCAGTGTTCTGAGGCTTAAGACCCTTAAGGGCATCTGGGGGCTCTTTTTGAGCACTGTATTGAAGCCATTGATGGGACATTGTGGCAGCAAGTTTTGCTACAGCAAGCACCACTGCCATTTTCTTTAGAAAATGTACCTAGTCTTTAATCTAATCTTATTATCTTATATCTACCTATGTGTTTTTCTGTTGGATGTTAGAACGACATTCAGGAGAAGTTTTCACGAAATTCATGATATATAATGTATTCTTGCTCTTTTTAAGATGTTTATGAGATGTTTGTACACAATAATGCAAAGCTTTCCAGATGATGCAGTCTTTAACAGTCATCTTGGCAAGGTACAGTATTGTGTGCTTACTGGCCAATCGTTACCTCAGTGAACAATGTACTGTATATATCTGTGTGTTCACTGTGAATCAAGGTTGCAGTGAACAAAGTTATCTTTATTCACCCTTCAGTGAATAAAGTTACTAAACATATTGCAGTAAGGTGTGTTTGGTGGTTTTCATGCCTGAGCTAGAAATCTCTATTGATTTAAAACCGGCACATCTACCTCAGTTCCTCTGGGGGTATTTTATATGGCTATCAAATCAGGAACCACTGGTCCATTACCATTGTAATGTAATTTGTCTGAGAGTGGTGTGAGAGAAATGTCCAGCTAGGGATAATGGCCATGTGGAAAGACAAACTACAGAACTGGGCTGTTTAAACTCCATCGGTTACCTTTTTACGCAGCATGTCTGTGCGTGAGTGTTCATTGATGGCGGGGTTTAAATTGCATCCCTAGATTAACCCCAACTAAGTGGGATGAATTTGCAGCCATTTCTAAACCCCAGGGCTGACAGAAGCCATTCTGTTTCTGTTGTCAGGTAATTCCAGAGTACTACAACACAACACCATACTGTATTTAGAACTTTACTATGAAAACAATGCAGGCTATGTCATTTTCTGTCATAACACAATAACTGCAAAAGAAAAAAAAAAAAGAAGGGCTGTCAATTTAACATGTTAATTTGGTGATTATTTTAAAAATAACATGTTACAAAATTAATGCAATTAATCATGTCCCTTGAAAACACATTTATTCCATAATAAGGAATTTTCCTACCATTGGAGCAATTTAAGCTTAAAGTACCACCATATGTATTTTTGTGAAACCCTAACCTTAATCAAGGCTTTACTCATCAGCCACAATAATGTAATTTCTAAAATAATATATATCTATAGTCTATAGTATGTATAGCTATATAGCTTACTGTAAATTCACACTACATTGTTTTAGTGTATTTCTGAATATAGTATTTTAAATAAGAAAAACAAAGACACTAGTTTTAACCAGTAAATTGTATTTATATATAACAACAGTACAAAGTGAATCCTTGGCTTGCAAAATAGGTGTGCTTCATATTTACAATAGGTACACAGTAATATAATATGTAAACAAAACAAAAGTAATTAAAAAAACAAGACCAACTTTTTTTCTTTTTAAATACTTTAACTCTCTTACAATCCACAACACTTAAAAAACAACAAGAACAGACAACCATAAGTGTTATTATTATCATCGAGGTCATTATTATTTCTATGTACTATGTTACAGAACTCCAGTGTCTACAAAGAGAGATTTGTTTATCATTTTGCGTGATTGACAATGGAAGGATATTCATCTCTGGGGTGACTACAAAAGCCTTTATCTCATTTTTGTTTCCTCGAAATGATTAAGATCGGTAATATGAAGATAATATGAATATTTAACTTGTTTGTAGCATGCTATTCAATCACAGAGCAAAACATGAGCTAAAAACATAAAAGTGCTCAAAATTGCTGTCAAGACGCTCGATTCGTGCCAAATATAAAATTAACAACCGTTGCGACCGCCGCAAACGACTGCTGATATTTCAGAAAGCTGCCCAGTGCTGTCAAATTTTATTCTGCTCTGCAGAATAGTGCAATAAAAATTATAATTAACTTTTTTTTTAGATCAAATGTCTTCTAATAAAGAGTAATAAGCATTGAGTTGCTGAAATCTCTCTCAACAAAGTGCAATTACTTGTGCCACATCATTTTAAGACCGAGAAATACATTTAGCTCTCTGAATTTTTGCACAGGCAGGAGAGTCGTACCTCCTTTACTAATGTGGCAGCAACAAGATTCACATTAATACTGCAAGGGTTTGAGAGCCATATCATGGGAAAACTAAAAGGGCAAAAGGGTCAACAGATTTCGGAGAGACTCTTGCACTTGTAGAGCTGTCCAACTGGGCTCTGATAAATGTAAATGGAGGAAGACAGTGGATAACCAACAGTAGGAAGCTTTATCATGCGACATGGCTTTTAAATTCACATATTTACGTATGCTGACAATACAGTGTGTGCTTAGAGGAATGTGTGGTTGTTTAGGAAGTGTGGAATTCCCATAGTGCCCACTACACATTTAAGGGATAGTTCACCCAAAAATGAAAATTCGGTCATTATTTACTCACCCTCATTTTATTCCTAATGACTTTTGTTCCTCTATGGAACACAAAAGAAGATGTTAGGCAAAAATATAAGCCTCAGTCACCATTCACTTCCATTGCATCTTTTTTCCATACAATGAAAGTGAATGGAGACTGAGATAAACATAAAAGTTTGTAATAACATGAGACTCATGAGAATTAATTTTTGACCAAACTAACCCTATAATGGATCAGTTCGTTGTCAATCATACAGCTCTTCTTTTGTAATCTCCTGCACTGTTCCTATTTTTGATGTTTATTTTTTTTATTTCCTGATCACACTGTGCACCCAACTGGTTGAGATCAAAGCCGAGCTTCAAAGCAGCAGGGAAATCTGAAGCTAAAGGGGTCTCGCTCTCTCCATCTCATTCCTATGCTTCTCAAATACTCCGCGCGACACCACCAAACAACTGTCTGAGAGGGCATGCCATCTACACCCTTTTTCACCATTGCATTCACTCTCTTTATCTGATCAGACTCAAACACAGCTAACAAAGACAGGGAACGACACGTTGCTGATTAAATAAACTAGAAAAATGGATTAAATGTTCTAAGGCCACAGGGGAAAACAACAAGCACCAGATGCCAGATTTTACAGATGTCTCCCAATAAAAAAACATTTGACTTTAAAGGTGAAGTGCGTAATTTCTGTGGCAAACAGATTTGCAATGACTTCCATTGGTCGGGCAAAAACAGACAGTCCCACCCAAATCTCTTACATTGGTCGATTCAATGTCTCTGGAATCAACCTATGAATGGCTTACTTACAGGCATCTTTCCATTATAAGCTGAGATGAAAGTATTTAATATTGAAAAAATTACACACATCGCCTTAATCGGTCCCATTCTGCATTTTATAAACTAAAACAGGGCTTTAAGGATGAGTGAAGATTGAGGTCTGGTTAAAGAGCTGTAAAGTAAAGCATCATTTTTGTGTGTTTGGTCTTGACTCCAACAGCATTCTCCGTAATGTAGCGGTGAACCTAAACTGACACTGACCCGAACGACCTTGTCTATTTTAGTTAGAATAATCTTCAAAAACAGCCCTACCTGCCATGATGCATTATAAATGAAAGCCATGTTGTCGTTTGTTCTCGCTTCTGTTGACATATTTCATGTCAGATGGGGGAATGAATGACTAAAAACAAAAAAGCATAAGAAAAAGCTAGCAAGATTCAAGACATCTCAAGTATTTTACAAATACTTTATATTTACAAATACTGCTCCAAGCTCATGGTCTTTTCGTACCTGATTTCGCAAGTGCCACCGTATACATTTAATAAAGCATAAACCGACAAGTCCGTGAATAATTTAAAGTGATCTTTTGGCACTTAATCCTGACAGGTCCAGACTGGGTAGCACTATGTGTACCGACAGGAAGTGACAAACGGTATATTACATCATCGGCTTTCCTTGAGCCATCCACAACTCATGTGACCTCTTAGCACTTGAAAGTAAGAGTAGATGGGAACAGAGACATTTTTTTTAAAATATGAGGTACTGTATAATGCATGCAGACTACACACACATACATAATAATTAATACTTTCTGGTAAGATGATCTCGTGTGATTTCAGCTTGAAGGTGCTACTTGTTGCTGCATTCATATCATATGAGAATTTTGGCAGCGCTATTATGGAGACGGGGGTTTATCGAGTGTATAAGTTCTACAGGTAAGCTCAACTGACTCCTGTTTTTAGAAAGCAACAAAAATGCAAAGACAAAATAGAGTAATGTTTGTACATTCACATACGCTTACATGTAGAAAACAGGACACAAACAGACAGAGAAGACCATGGCAGAGTTTCTTAACCCAGCACGACACTGGTTTCTGGTCCTTCGGTGTCAGTAAGCATCAATCCTAGGAAACGCATATGAGTTTGGGCTGAACGGACATGCTGGTTGAACTTTGGCCACTTTTTGTTGGAGGTTCATTGGATCTCCCAGACAATGTGGATTTCCTACTGGTCTTTAAAGCCAGAGAGACTCAAAAGTCAAAGCTTGTATTAGCGTGTTGACATGCATATGTGTTGGTAACAGCTGCTTTTCGACGATAGAAAGAGACTTGAACTTTCATCACGGCAACAATGAGGAAGTATACAAGCGTCACTATGCCGTTAAGACTCAAGAGGCACACTGCAACGAAAAAACTTAAAAGCTTGTGTATAAAAATAAAATTTGGAAGTAAAAGTCATCAACTGGACCATCATGGCGAGGCAGTAGACGTCTATTTTCCTCTCTCGAATCCTCCTGAAATGGTTTTAGCAAGCACGTTTCTTGAGGAAGTATCAGTGTCTTTTGAAATCCTGAAACCATTGTTCGTGTTAATCAGTGCTAGGCACATCAAACCAGCCAAACAAAAAAATGAAACCCAAACAAACAAAAAACACATGAAACCATATGCTGCAGATGCTGCTCGTCCCACTTTGCTTTTATAAAAAACAAACAAAATTAGAACTCCATAGTTTCCTCTCTCGATTCCCATCACAAGATAAAAGCCACGTTTTTATCTTATAGTTGCCCATTGGTCTTGAAAACCTCTTGACTTCACAAAATTTTAGAAAAAATCTCAAGCTATTGTTGGTGTAAAGTATCTAGCCATTGCTCTCTTTCTCCAGGAGAGGCTTTGGGTGGTGTTTTGATTGTTTGAAGGACTTTTGTCCTTCATTCCAGCATTTGTTGTCATTCTCAGCTCTCCAACGACATGGCACCGATGAGCTGCTCCACTTTGTACGCCAGTCGCTGTTTCTTCGCTGTCTCGTCCTGTTCCAATGCAGCTGTGATCTGGGAAAAGAACGCAGCAACATGATAAGCACACTACATCATTACAACTGATCTAAGGTCAGCGGTCAATCATGTCACATGTCATATAATGTAATGAAGGATGGAGTGAGTTTGAAATACTTATAAAGCATTTAATATGATCCCAGGACAGAGAATGAACAACTCAAATTTAACATGACATTTAACGAAATGACTCTATAGCAGAGATCAGTCATCTGATAATAGCAGCACCTTAAAACTGATTCCAACACAGTTATCAGTCATTTCTAAGGCCATGTCCACATTAATCCGTTTGAAAACATTCCTAACGACATTCGTTCTCCAAAGTATGCGGTTATGGGGAGCGTTTTCAAAAGTCTCTGTTTTCGATGTTGGAAAATGCAGTTCTAGTGAGGATAAGAGGTGTAAACGTAGCAAACTTTTAGTTGTTTGGAGCAACTGCTTTGAAACGATGTGTACAGTGAAAAGCGCTATAAAAGTAAAACTTACAATACAATACAAAAAAAGAAATGCAGTCTGAACAAAGGCAAACATTTTTACCTCAATCCAAACTATATTCTTCTGTTCATTTTGAGTGCTTGGAATGATAACTGGTAAACGATTTCATCATTTGGGTCATGACAGGTTTGAGTCTACAGCTGTGTCCAAATTCACTCATTTTCAGGTTTGGAACAACATGAGGGTGAGTAAATGATGATAGAATCTTCATTTTTTGGTGTGCTACCCCTTTAAATCATTACTATGGCAACAGACATAGATATATGAACAAACAGATCTGATTTTGTCACATACAAAATGACAGTGTGCACAGTCAGTCTTAAAGATCAGATTTGAAGATTGATTCAGAATTGGGTGTGGTGTGAACAAACCCTATTTGACTTTTTAACAAACTCCAGAACATCAATTGTTCATTTCACAAAACGGACCCAGACAACCATTAAAAACCAGCTAGTTCTTCAGATTGAATACTCTGTATCTAATTATCACAGACCAGAGAGTTACTGCTCAATGAGGGCTAATTTTCGGCTTCTGAGAGAAAAATTGCCAGTGACTTCATTTCATGAATATTTCATTAAAAAGGCAAGTATAACTTTCGAGTCTGGCCCACACTGCAGAGTGCCATTGCTCAGTTTCATGTGTGTGTGTTTTTTTTAAAACAGCAGTCAAAGATGTCGAGTCATGTTAAGAGGGGGCGGACAGATGGGATGGCCCCTCTCTGTGCTCATGTCATAATCTCTGACTGTTGTGTCAAAGGAACACCATTGGAAGTGGCATTGTGGCGGCTGGCTTCCACTCATTTGCACATCAAACAGTGAAAATAATAGGAAACTACATCAATATGGCCACATCCATTGAGCCAAGATGGGGCTACATCAGTAATATCTTTCAGAGGCTTAAAATGGTGGACATGAAAGATGGATGTAGGCCAGGGGTGTGTGTGCAGGAAAACTAGGGAGGATGTGTGTAGAAATCTTCCACTGTAATAAGTCCATTAAAGGGATAGTTAACTTAAAAATGAACAATCTATTATAATTTAATCACCATCATGCTGTTCAAAATATGTATGACACAGAAGGAGATGTTAGGCAGTATCATAATCTCAGTCACTATTCACTTTCATTGCATCCTTTTTCTGTGCAATGAAAGTGAATGGTGACTGAAACAGTCATTCTGCCTAACATCTCCTTCCGTGTTCCACTGAAGAAAGAAAGTCATACAGATTCTGAAAAGCATGAGGGTGAGTAAATGACAGAATTTTAATTTTTGGGTGAACTATTCCTTCAGTTGCCTTGCCCTACAGTGTTGGGGAAAAAGCTAAAAGTCGCAGTGCTAGTAACTTCTACAACTAAATTTTTTAGTGGCGTGACAGTAGCTGAGCTATTTTCACAGCTTTTCCAGTAAGGAGCTAAATTCTTCAAACAGTAGTGTTATAGCATCTGAAATCACTACATTTGAGTCAAGGGAGTAATCAAATGCATGTAAACTGTCCTCTCTCTCATATGTAGTGCTGAGACATCCAAATAATTTAAGTGAATTGGTTCATTTGGACAGTTCATGTAAACTGATTCACTAATTCACTTGAGACCCTGTGCAGCCTTAAAGGGATAGTTCACCCAAAAATAAAAATTCTGTCAATGTTTACTCTTTTTCTTAACCCAAAAGGAAAGATTTTGAAAACAATTGTGCTCAGTGATGTCATATAATGGTAGTTTATGGTGACCACCTCTTCAAGCTTGAAAAGAACGCAAAAAGTATAATTCAGAAGTCAAATAAATTACTGTATGCAAAAGCGTACGATAATTTAGGTGAGAAACAAATTGAAATCTAATGTATTGTTAAGTGAAACTCTTGACTGACCGTTGATTTCCTGTGCACATTCATGAGAGTGCACAAGAGCAGTAGTTACACTGCACCCACTCACAAGATGGGGCGTTAAAGCGAAAACTTGTTTTGTTTATCTAAAATAGGTTCACCACAGTGATAGTAACAATAGAACACAACAGAGCTGCACACAAACCAGAGAACAGAACTTAGAAAACATGACTGAAGAGTTTGTAGTCGAAGAATAGATGCATTTCTATGCCCAGCCTTATTTGTTTGAACTGGAGTGCTTGAAAATCAAACAGAGAGATGGAGGTGGCTGAAGGCGGCCACACATACACAAGCGACAGTCAGACAGAGGGTACAGGAGACTGCAGTGTTTTTTGGCAGCTCTAACAAACACACATTTGAACTGATATGTACAGAAAAAAGATTCTTGGATGAAAGTTAAATGAATATTCCAAGTTCAATACATATTAAGCTCAACTGACATCATTTGTGGAATAATGCTGATTACCACAAAAAATTATTTCGACTCATCCCTCCTTTTGTTTAAAAAAAGCAAAAATCGAGGTTACAGTGAGGCACTTTCAATGGAAGTATATGAAGGACATTTTCAGAGGATTTAAATGCAGAAATGTGAAGCTTATAATTTTATTAAAGCAATTACATTAATTCTTCTGTTAAAACTTGTGTATTATTTGAGCTTTAAAGTTATTTAAATAATTGTTTTAGGGATTATGATTTTACATTGTCATGGCAACAAAGTTGCAAAATTTGTTTGTTGCTATACATTTTCAAAAGTATTTTAATGTTTACGGATTGGCCCCATTCACTTCCATTGTAAGCGTCTAAATAAATGTTTGTGGTAATCAACATTACGCCACAACTATCAATGTCAACTTGTATTAAACCCGCAATATTCATTTAACTCTCATCCCAGTAACAATGAGAAATTACATTAGCATCACTAAACCATAAAGACTCGAGCCACACTGAGGCAAACCAAACTTAAAACCGTAACATTTGGAAGTGAAGTCCTGGCCATCAATGGAAAGGCACTAGATATCTGTCTATTCTTTCATCAGCAGCATGGCTTTCCCAGGACACCTGCCATCCGAGCCAAGCACACCTGCTCGGCTCCTCTCCATAGACGTAGCTAAGGGGCAGGTCAAAACTCCTACAGCCACTCGGAGACTCCGTTAGAGCTTCACCACATGAGCATGTATTCAACAAGGACTGTGTGCACTGAATTTTTCATACATTTCAGTACAGCTGAAAAAGCACTCTCCACATTATTGTGTCTGATTCAGTCGGCTTAATTTTAAGAAGAGTGTATATTCTCTCTCTCTCGTCAGGTTGTGATCTGAAGGACTGACTGAAGTAATTATTTTCAGTTGTCCTACTCGCATTGTACAATGTACAATTGTACAATGTACAATTATTGCCCACCCAAAGATCGCATTCTTAGTTCCGGTCCTGTTAGGGGGTCCCTGGGTTTCCTGAATATCTCGATAGGGGGTCCCCTGGGTCTAAAAAAGGTTGACAACCCCTGGTCTATACTATTTGGAGAAAAACAGATAGAGTGCAGAGAAGAATGAAAAGCAACAACAAAAATAAGTACTGAGTGAACAAGGGAATGTGAGGACAAGAGGACAGAACAACAACTGAAGAGAGATATTTACATGAGAGAGAGTGGAGAGGTAGCAGGCAGAGTTGTGTCTCCCGGCTCTGGGAGCTCTCCTAAATGCTGTGTAAAGTAAAGGTCAGACTAATGGGTCCCCTGAGTGGAGCTGCCATTATGGCTGGAACATCTCAATTGTGGGCTCTACTCTACTGCTCTTTGTGTCGAAGAGGCTGTCAGTGATCTAGCTGTGTGTAATCTTCCTCATCAGAGCCCTATTCATTCTCTCTGTCCCCTTTTTTCCCTCCCTGTACATAAGCATCTGTGTGACTGACTAACAGAAGTTTCCTGCCTCTGGCTTTAGAAATGAAAAAAGATGACATCATTCTGTTAAACTCTGTCAAAGTGTGTGTTTTATACTACAGACATGGTTGTATTGATTAGAGAGTATTTACGACTTATCGGGAAACGATAGCATTCATGAACATATTTATGGCATTTTGTTCTTTTACCCTCTTTGAATTGTACAATTGATCCAAAAACAAAATAAATTCAATGCTTTATGATTTTGCAGCTATACAAGTTAAAGGGATAGTTCACCTCAAAAATTAAAATTCTCTCATTATTTACTCACTTTCATGCCATCCGAGATGTGTAGGAATTTTTACTTCAGCTAAACACAAACGAAGATTTTGTTTTTAAATAATATCTCAGCTCTTTAAGTCCATACAATGCAAGTGAATGGTGACCTGACCTTTGAAGCTCCAAAAATCACATAAAGGCAGCATAAAAGTTATCCATATGACTCCAGTGGTTTAATCTGTCTTCTGAAGTGATGCAATCACTTTCAGTGAGAATGTGAAAGTGAAAGTGAAGATTTATAGGAAAAGAGGACTTAAATATTGATCTATTTCTCACCCACACCTTTTGTATCACTTCTGAAGACATGGATTTAACCACTGGAGTCGTATGGATTACTTTTATGCTGCCTTTATGTGATTTTTAGAGCTTAAAAGGTCTGGTCACCATTCACTTGCATTGTATAGACCTACAGAGCTGAGATATACTTCTAAAAATCTTTGTTTGCATTCTGCAGAATAAAAAAAAAAGTAATACACATCTGGGATGGCATGAGGGTGAATAAATAAAGAGAGAATTTTCATTTTTGTGTGAACTATCCTTTTAAATGTTTGTAGCTGTACTTAGATATTTTGAATGTCAATTGACCTTAATCAGAGTAGACATATTTCATTTGATGCAAACTAAAATAAGGCGTTGAGGGAGAGAAGTTCAAATATAATTCCATACTCCTTAAGGTCCTAAATAACTTGGAACAACTTTAACATTTCCCTATCTGTCACTCACTCGACATTGGTGTCGATGTAGTGACACTAGGGGTCACTCTTGGGAGCCCGAGACACCTCTGGTCTTTGATAAAAGGCCAATGAAAATTGGCGAGTGGTATTTGCATGCCACTCCCCCGGACATACGGGTATAAAAGGAGCTAGTATGCAACCACTCATTCAGATTTTATCTTTGGAGCCAAACGGTCATGCTCATTGAGCTGAATATCACTGTTCATTCACCTCTGCTGGATCTGACGGCGCATTTCAGCGGCTTCTCCCTCCTCTGCACTGGTGCACTGCAGAGAACGCCCCTGTGCGCTTCGGCAGAAAAACTAGAGAGTATATTTTCTGAAAGAGCATTTTTCCCCTCTAAAAGAGTATATTTCTCTAAAAGAGCACACACACGGAACGTCTTTTTAAAGATGCGTCTTTCTAAAGACGCCTTTCCGATTGTGTGTTATTCCTGGTTGCGGTCATTATCTCTCAACTTCGGATGGTCATGATTGCTGTCTTTCGTGTCTGGCGCGACCCACATGGAAGCAGCGTTTGTGAATGGTTCATGTTCTCACTGCGAGAACATGACCATGGCAACTTTGCGGTCGCGGCTTGCTTTCTTACGAAAGCAAGCCACCCCAGTGGCTCCCCGCCTCGGTCCTTCTACCTACGGGTATGAGGCCAGCGCGGCTAGCACTGGGGGCGATTTGGGGACCCCAATGGGATTGTCTCCGCCGGGTATCCCCCCGCGGACCTCCCATTTCCCAGCACGCTCGTCTGCCCCAATCAGTCATCCGGATGAGTTCTTGTTCAGAGCTCGCGAAGATGATGAGCTCTCGAGCGCAGCATCGGAGAGTGGGCTTGTCCAGTCGGATGCAGAAGCCTCAGCTGGGTTTCCCCCTTCGGGGACGATCGCCCAGTCACAGGCCAATGCCGAAATGATGGACATGCTTTCCTGGGCGGCCGCGAGCGTCGGGCTAGAGTGGAACCCTCCGCTCTCCCCTGAACCCTCACGGCTTGATGATTGGTTTCTGGGCTCGCGGCGCCACTCAAAGCAGCCGTGCCCTGCTCCAGTGCCATTCTTCCCGGAAGTACGTGAGGAGCTGACGAAGTTGTGGGAGGCACCTTTCACTGCCCGGTCCCGACTCCACAGTTCACCCGCTCTCACTACCCTCGATGGCGGGGCGGCCAAAGGCTATACGGTGATTCCCTCGGTGGATAAGGCGCTCGTGGTGCACTTATGCCCGCAGAGCGCCGCCACCTGGCGTGGACGCCCTAAGCTCCCGTCCAAGCCCTGTAGGCTCACATCGTCCCTGACGGCTAAAGCCTACAGTGCTGCTGGACAAGCCGCCTCTGCCCTGCACGCCATGGCTCTCCTGCAGGTCCACCAAGCCAAGGCACTGAGAGAACTGCATGAGGGTAGTTCCGCCCCAGATTTGATGCAGGAACTGCGCTCGGCGACGAAGGTCACGGCGCGGTCTCTCGGGCGGATGATGGCCACACTAGTGGTCCAGGAGTGCCACCTTTGGCTCAACCTGGTCGAGATGGGCGAGGCCGACAAGACACGGTTCCTTGCTAACCCCATTTCCCAGGCGGGCCTATTCGGCGACACCGTTGAGGACTTTGCCCAGCAGTTCTCGACGGTGAAGCAGCAGACGGAGGCAATCCGGCACATCCTGCCCCGGCGCGGCTCAAGATCCCGCGCCCCGTCTGCTCGTCTCCAAGGGCGTCCCCCTACGGTGACTGCACCGGCTCCGCCGCAGCCCGCCTCTTCGGCCCGGCCCCGGCGTGGAGCCCACCGCAGGAAGCCGACGCCACCCGTCTCACAGCCGGCGCCGAAGAACCCACGGAGGTCCTCAAAGCGCCCCTGAGACGGGCAACCCAGGGACGAGGGAACTCACTCACGTGGAGCTGGTAGGAAGACCACTCCATCCCCCGGTGGAGGGCCGGGTGGAAAATCTTTTGTTGCCTTTTTGTTTGATTTCGCCGCACGCCCAAGTGGCTGCGGTACCCAACAGTCCAGCAAAAGAGCGGCTTCCTTCCTCCCTGGGTCACATACCCGGTGTGTACGGTCGTCACCACGACTACCATCCATGGGCTTTTTCTTGCAGGATTGGCGCTCCAGCGGTGCCCTTTCCGCCCCTGAACGCCCAGCTGTGGAACACAGACGCCCCCGATGTGGCAGCCTCCACGGTTTGCGAGGACAGGCCTCTTCCTCCCCCGTCCCAGGCTGTTCCGGGGGTGGTCACAAGGAGCCAGGTAAGTGCTTCGATGTCCCTAGACTCAGCACGGCCATGACGTGCTGTGGCACCTTGCGCTCCACCCCACCGCGAGGCCCCACCTGCCGGTACGTCCGACGACATTGTCCCCTTGGTCCCCCTCACGCGGAATTTGGACGCGTGGCTTGCGCTTTCCAATCTGTCATGGTGGCTGATCCGGACCGTCCGACTCGGCTACGCGATTCAGTTTGCCAGGTGCCCGCCCAGGTTCAGCGGTATTCACTTCACCTTGGTCAAGGGAGAAAATGCTGCCACCCTGCGCGTGGAGATCGCTACCCTCCTACGGAAGGACGCGATAGAACCTGTCCCTCCAGCCGAGATGAAGAAAGGGTTTTACAGCCCCTACTTCATCGTACCGAAAAAAGGCAGTGGGTTGCGGCCAATCTTGGACCTGCGAGTACTGAACCGGGCTTTACACAGACTCCCGTTCAAGATGCTGACGCAAAGACGCATTCTGGCGAGCGTCCGGCATCAAGATTGGTTCGCGGCGGTAGACCTGAAGGATGCGTACTTTCACGTCTCGATCCTTCCTCAACACAGACCCTTCCTGTGGTTCGCATTCAAGGGTCAGGCGTATCAGTACAAAATCCTCCCTTTCGGCCTGTTCCTGTCTCCTCGTGTCTTTACGATGATCGCAGAGGCTGCCCTTGCCCCGTTAAGGGAGGTGGGCATTCGCATTCTCAACTATCTCGATGACTGGCTAATCCTAGCTCACTCTCGAGACGTGTTATGCGCACACAGTGACCTGGTGCTCTCACACCTCAGCCGACTAGGGCTTCGGGTCAACTGGGAAAAGAGCAAGCTCCTCCCAGTTCAGAGCATCTCTTTTCTCGGTTTGGAGTTGGACTCAGTCTCCTTGACGGCGCGCCTTAGGAACGAGCACGCCCAGTCGGTGCTGGCCTGTTTGAAGGCGTTCAAGCAGGGAACAGCGGTTCCACTGAAGCTTTTCAGAGGCTCCTGGGGCATATGGCATCCTTGACGGTGGCCACCCTGCTCGGGTTGATGCATATGAGGCCGCTTCAGCACTGGCTCCAGACTCGGGTCCCGAGACAGGCATGGTGCCACGGGACACACCGCATGGCCATTACGTCGGTCTGTCACCGTCTTTTCAGCCCTTGGACTGACATCTCATTTCTACGAGCAGGTGTTCCTCTAGAACTGGTCTCCAGGCACGTCGTGGTCACGACAGACGCCTCCAAAAGTTTCCGGCCGTTGATCCAGGGCAAGCACGTGTTAGTTCGGACGGACAGCATGGCAGCGGTAGCATATGTCAACCGCCAAGGCGGTCTGCACTCTCGCTGTATGTCACAACTCGCCCGCCGTCACCTCCTCCGGAGTCAGCAGCACTTCAAGTCACTGCGAGCCACTCACATCCCGGGCAACCTCAACACTACAGCGAACGCGCTGTCATGGCAGGTTTCCCTCAGGGGAGAGTGGAGACTCCACCCTCAGGTGGTCCAGCTGATTTGGAGTCGATTCGGACGGGCACAGGTGGACCTGTTCGCCTCCCAAAAATCCTCCCACTGCCCGCTCTGGTACGTCCTCACTGAGGCTCCCCTCAGCATAGACGTGCTGGCACACAGCTGGCCCCCTGGCCTATGCAAATATGCATTTCCCCCAGTGAGCCTGCTTGCACAGACCCTGTGCAAGGTCAGGGAGGACGAGGAGCAGGTCGTCCTGCTGGCCCACCCAGACGTGGTTCTCGGACCTCACGCTCCTCGCGACAGCTCCCCCCTGGCAAATTCCCCTGAGGAAGGACCTTCTTTCTCAGGGACGGGGCACCCTCTGGCACCCACGCCCAGACCTCTGGAATCTCCATGTCTGGTCCCTGGACGGGACGCGGAAGACCTAAGCGGTCTACCACCCATGGTGCTAGACACGATCACTCAGGCTAGGGCCCCCTCTACGAGGCGCCTGTATGCTTTTAAGTGGTGTCTATTCGCTAAGTGGTGTTCTTCCCGACGCGAAGACCCCCAGAGATGCGCAGTCGGATCAGTGCTTTCCTTCCTGCAGGAGAGGCTGGAAGGGAGGCTGTCCCCCTCCACCTTGAAGGTGTACGTTGCCGCCATAGCAGCACACCACGACGCAGTTGACGGTAAGTCCTTAGGGAAGCACGACCTGATCATCAGGTTCCTAAGAGGCGCCAGGAGGCTGAATCCCTCCAGAATGCGCCTCGTTCCCTCATGGGATCTCTCCGTAGTTCTTCAGGGTCTACAGAGAGCCCCCTTTGAGATTTTGCAGTCAGCCGAGCTTAAGGCACTCCTTGAAGACTGCCCTCCTGACTGCGCTCACTTCCATCAATAGGGTAGGTGACCTGCAAGCATTCTCTGTCAGCGAAACGTGCCTGGAGTTCAGTCCGGGTTACTCTCACGTGATCCTGAGACCCCGACCGGGCTATGTGCCCAAGGTTCCCACCACCCCTTTTAGGGACCAGGTGGTGAACCTGCAAGCGCTGCCCCAGGAGGAGGCAGACCCAGCCCTGTCATTGCTGTGTCCGGTGCGCGCTTTACGCATCTATTTGGATCGCACGCAGAGCTTTAGAGTCTCTGAGCAGCTCTTTGTCTGCTTTGGTGCACAGCGGAAAGGAAGCGCTGTCTCCAAGCAGAGGTTCGCCCACTGGCTCATTGACGCCATAACTATGGCATATCTCGCCCAAAACATGCCGCCCCCAGTAGGGCTACGAGCCCATTCTACCCGTGGTGTAGCGGCTTCTTGGGCCCTGGCCAGAGGTGCCTCTCTAACAGACATTTGCAGAGCAGCGGGCTGGGCAACACCCAACACCTTTGCAAGGTTCTACAACCTCCGGGTGGAACCTGTTTCATCCCAGGTAGTGGCACGCAACACAAGCGGATAAGCCTGGGATAGCTGGCCAGGTGTATCGCTTGCACATAGTGCCTTCCACCTCCTTTTGAGCTGAAGACGTGCACCGTAAATTCCCAGTAGTGTTCACAAACTTTGTTCCCTGGTTGACTTCCTCCGAGCCCTGTGGCAGTCGAGTTTTCGGAGAGACTCACTGCCGGCCCAGTACACACGCTAACTAAGAGCCCTGTTCTGGGGTAGGTGCTCCGCATGTGGCGGTTCCCTGTAAGGCTAACCCTATGTGATCTATATCCTCTGCTAGTTCGTTTCCCTGCTGGCAAACTGCGTCTTCCTTGGGCAGAGCCCCTCTGCCCCAGTCTCCATGTTTGAAGTAACTCCTCCCCCATTGGGCAGGATCTACCTTGAAGGCTCTCCACATGGTTGGAAAGACCACGTGACATATTCTTCCACTTAAATATCCCCCCCTCTCTTTGGGCGAGGTGTGGTCTCCGCGGTGTCTTCCCCTTGGGAGGGACACTCCCTGACTAGACCTGACGGCCCAGTCGGATAATCCCCCTTTTTTTTAGGGAGTGGAAAAAGAGAAGGGGAAAAGAGGTCACGACTGGTTAAGCCTGTCTCTATCTTTGGGTAGTCGACTTGTCCCCAAAAAGGGCCGTTCGACACTCATAACTGTGTTGGGGGAGGTTACATGTCAACCTGGTGTGCTGGCTATGAGGCACACAGCAAGTCTGCCCACCACACACCTCCAGTTCACGTAACACAGTTCAGCCTTGTGGCGTTTTGTATAGGGACCCCTAGTGTCACTACATCGACACCAACGTCGAGTGAGTGACAGATAGGGAACATCATGGTTACTGGTGTAACCTCCGTTCCCTGATGGAGGGAACGAGACGTTGTGTCCCTCCTGCCACAACGCTGAACTACCCGCTGAAATGGCCGGACCTTATATCGGCTCCTCAGCATAAAACCTGAATGAGTGGTTGCATACCAGCTCCTTTTATACCCGTATGTCCGGGGGAGTGGCATGCAAATACCACTCGCCAATTTTCATTGGCCTTTTATCAAAGACCAGAGGTGTCTCGGGCTCCCAAGAGTGACCCCTAGTGTCACTACATCGACACCAACGTCTCGTTCCCTCCATCAGGGAACGGAGGTTACACCAGTAACCATGACGTTTTTTTTGTACATTGGACATTTTTATTTTTAAAGTTAAAGTCATTGGCTGAAAGACACCAAAGTACAACATACTGAACAGTTGTACTTCTATACCACATGCCTTGCTTTCGTCTGCAATAAATTAAATATGGCGTCAACTATGATAAAGATCTATGGAGAAGCAGTTATTTTTAATGCAGATCTGATAAAATAAGTAGTAGTACGTTAACTTTGGCAAAAACAATGAGGATGTTTTAAAAATTAAGGTTCACTATGTGTTTTAGGATGATTCCAGATGGGAATGAGCTTTAATTGTATTTTGGCTTCAAACTGAAAGTTACTGAGGACATAGAGCTTTTGTGTGTGCACAATTTTATGCCTCACCTCTTCGCTGTACTTGCTAATGTAGGAGTAAATCTCATTGAGAGCACTGAGCATGTTAAACTCATTGGAGTGCAGTCGTGCCTGTTCTGCCAAATACGCATTCATGTCCTGATCACTGATGGCTGGCAGTTTGCTGATGTCAGCGTAGTACCTGTAGACACAGCCAGGGGGCGAAACTCAATACCAAAAATCCACATTATGCTGGAGTCTCTATGTGCTATGGTTTTAATTACATTAGATGAAATTATTTTACCTTTCTACCCAGTTCTTGTAGTTGGGGATATCTTTAGCATAAAGCAGCTTATTAGAGGGTGAGTCTTTGCCCAGTCTGTGCTCAGATGTGGAACAAGAGTCCATGAAGGTTTGAGCCACAACGGACAGACATGCATCTGTGATGCTGCTCTTATGGATGTCAAACACAAACTGGGGATTCTTGATCACATTCACCCAGAAACGCAGAGGAAGGCTGCAAAAATATAAACAAAAAAATAAAGACCAATAAACAGATTGAGGTTAAACTGTTCTGTTCTGTAGATCATTTTCTGCTAGTGACAATGTTAACAATTTACAATGTTAGTTAAATAAGTTCAAGGCATGGAAAATGACTTGCAAACAGAATATATTTGTAAAAGGTTTAATAAGTGTACATTTTATCCTTTAGATTTGGCTGTGTGTGCGAGTTTGTCCTCTCACCAGTTGCTTTTCCAGGTGTGGCGAACATCTGTGTCATGAATGCCGTGCTTGTCTGCTTGTTCATCCAGGAAGTCGAACATGTATTTAATAGCTAACGGAAGTGCGCTACCTCTGTGCACTGTACTGAAGAGAGTCTCGAACAAATCATCCACAAATTTTTGCAGAGTACCCTAAGAGAGAAGTACACAAGAACACTGTTAAACAGAGTAACAAATGAACATTCAAGGTGCCTTAAACTGTAAAACACTATACATTTTTTTGCAGTTTTAATGGAAAAGAATGTGAAAATGCTATAGTAAAAATAATTATTGGTGTACTATGTTGGTTGAGAAAGTTATACTTTATTTAACAAGACAATACATGAACTTTTACAGTAAACATTTTTATTGAAGGAAAAAAGTATGATTTACCTCAAAGTTAATGATGAAAATTTATATTATGATTAACAAGTTAATACATATACTTTTATGGTAAACGATTGTTAAAATTACGGTTAAAACAATGTGATCATCACATTTGATTATATTTAACTGATACACATACAAGATTTCTTTCACCAAAAACATTTTTCTACCATCATAATTCAAAATTTTGTTTTACACAAGTCATTCATTTTCCACCCTCTCTATGACCCTTAGAATTAAACAGGCTGTTATTTCTACTGTAACTTTAACACTTATATCTTAATGACCTCTGACCACAATGTTAAAAAGAGAATTACTATAGATGTGTGAATGTTAACAGTCATATGCAAATGTCTCATGGTTGTGATGTCATAACCATGATGGTTTCTGAATGACTTTGACAACATTTTTGTAGCTTAGATTTCATAAATGGCTGGAGTGGACCGGGGAGGAAGCTTTGCATTACAGTATGTCTAAATAGTAGACTTTTATTTCAAAAGAGCAAGGAAAATCATCTTTAAGTATCAAACAAATCTCAAAAAGCAGACAGTATGGGAAAAAAACTTGACTTCACAGAGCTAGATACCTTAGTAGCTAACAGTCGGGTGAGGTAGATCTCAGATACCATCTTGCTGCCTCTATCTCCTTCCTTCTGGTCTCCGTGCTCATGATTCTTCACCAGGTGCCAGACTTTAACTCCGCTCTCCAAGTCCGGGGTGATCATGGGAGCACGTGACCGCAGGCTGTCTGGACTTCCTGTGTACCGGAATGTCGAGTCTGCAGAGAACAAGAAAGACGATTATGAACTACTTAGGGAGAGTTTAGACCAAAAGCGTTCTTGAGCAAAAAAAGAAATAAAAAATCACAACACTACAGAATAAATATAACAGAATGCAGGTCTTGAGACATGTTTTTAAAAGTTCAAGTTCTTTTTAACCTGACACGACATCTAAAAAATGTGCCACTCGATCCTGAAAAAACAGCAAGATGTGGTGCAAACAAGACGTGGTTAAAGACGTCCGTCTAGCGCATGTTTAACTAGAAATACGATTGAAAAACAGTGCATCGGGATGCAAAAATGCAGCATTCTTCCACGACAACATTCTTTCGGATAAATAGAAAGAGCGCGGCCCTCTCACATTTAATTTACTCTGCCTAAAATCATGTATCTCTTTCTCTCCTTTCTAAAGAGGATTCATCTTTGTCTTCATTCTAGACAGAGTCAGATGAGTTGACACTCTCTGGTCTCCTCTTAAAAGGCTTCATAATTGGCTCGTCCTGATTCATTGTGCTGCTGACATGCTTTAAACGTCTGTATTGCAGGACCTAATCAATGCATCTAAAGATTTCTAATGTGTTAAGCCCCCCCCCAAATCCATCTTATCTCATCTCATCTCATTCCTATCATGTAAAGTAATCAGTCTCTTGCTCACTTCTTCAATTAGATCCGTCAGGGCTTTTTTACACAGTGGCTGAGTGCTCTCTTGGGAGGCCAGATCGGCTTTGCACAATGGTGGTATAATCTTCTGTATCCTTTCAAAGCTCTTTCTCTCTGTCACTGTCACTTGGCTTCAAAGGGCATGTGAAACAGCAAAGGAAGGCAAATAGCCTCTGCTATGTTGAGACTGAAGTGGAATTTTGAGTCACAAGGGAGGACCCGGGAGAAATGGATTCGCAAAGGGGATGTGTGTGTGATGGTGGTGTTAGCTGTAGGGGGTACAGGAAGAAGTGGATTGGAGTTTCAATCCACCTTAAGCTACTGCATACCTACAGCCCTTTTGGCCGTTGCCACAGAGTTAGCATTGAATAATTACTACAAGAGTGTATCTCACGATATAATACACATTGCATTTCAATCCACCTTAAGCTACTGCATACTTACAGCCCTTTTGGCTGTTGCCACAGAGTTAGCATTGAATAATTACTACAAGAGTGTATCTCACGATATAATAAACATTGCAATACATGCAGAGAAAGATAAAAAAACGTAAGACCACATTTAAAAATGTGAGATTCAAAATGTAATTTGAAAAGTAAACATAAAAAAAAAAAAAAAAAACATTTGAAAAAGAAAAGAAAGAAAATGTTTGGCATAAAATGAATATGAAATATTTATGACTGTGCATTGGTATCAGAGCAATATCATAAAAAAAGTATCGAAATATATCTATAAATGATTGTACAGTATTGTGTTTTTGATGTGTGAGTCGCTCTCCTCCGGCAGTCAGAGGTGTGTGAGCAAAGTGTTATTTTGGGCCGGGGGTGCTGGCATGCTAAACTGAGCTGAGCTGCTAAGTGTTGAGCATTAAATTGATATGAATCAATCAGCGGGTATCTTAGCACAGCTGTGCCCGCTGTACCATGCCATGACTGATGGGCATCAGGGCCCTGCCAGATGAGATAGCTGCTTTTTATGCACCACACACAAGAGCAGGAGGTGGGGAGGGGAAACAAAGTAAGCTCTGTTGTGCCACGTTATACTTATTTTATGAAAAAAAAAAAAAAAAGATCAAAGTGCCAACTCAACCCCAAAAACTTTTAACTACCTAATTCAGGAGCACAAGACTAAGGTTAGTTGGTAAATGAAGAGTGCAGCTGACAAATAAAGATTGCTTTTCAGAAGCATTGTAATGATGCTGCTGGTGCTGGCAATGAGAAAGACGATGGAGTGAAGAACCCAAGAGCAATTTTATTAATAAAAGTGAGATCCAATAACCCTAACTATAAACATGAACTAAACAAAACAAAACAAAACAAAATAAACTAAACTTGACTTGACTTGACTTGACTTGACTTGACTTGACTACGTTACCAAACATAATACCTGACAAAGGACAATGGAAAACATGAGGACTTAAATACATGGACAAGGGGTAAAACAATGACGAGGGAACCAATGAACAGACAGAACTGATAACAAGATAACAAGACAATGAACCAATGAAAACAAGACACATGAACATGGAGGGAAACAGGAATCACATGACTAAGGAACCCATGACATGAAACAGGAACTAAACTTTCAAAATAAAACACATGAAATACATGAACCAACAGAATAAACATGACAAGCGTCAACATAAATGCAGTGGTGTTTCTTACATATTTGGTTGTTTGATTTTTCCCTTTGAAGTGTTCCCTGAACTTTAAATGTCATTGTTTTTGTAAATGATAAGAGCAAATGATTACACTCTTTCATTAAAGACACCATGGAATCAAAATAGCATGGGCTTTTAGTCCATGTCACTTAGCTTTGAGTTCATCTATACATCTATAAGCTGACAAAACAAAACTTTAGAAGATACGGCTTTAAAAAATTGTCTTTCTCTTCTGGGAAAACAGACCAAAAATATTGATGACTCATCTTGCACGACACAGATTTCTGTCCAGTCAAATGCTCTCTAGAGTGAAAATGTCCCTCCCCCTAAAACTACCTGCAACTGACTAGCAAATAGCAAATAATGGTTCATGGCTGTGACAAAACTAATGCCTACTGGCTTTTTTTTTTTTTTTTTTTTTAAGGACAAGCTCTTCGATATGACCCTCCTCAGCTTTCTGTTTCAATAGGAAATCATCAACACAGGAAAAAAACTAAAGTTAACTAGGCAATTTCATGAGTTCTTTAAACAGCACATATGCAAGAAAGCGTAAAGGTATTCTCAAGCTATGGTCAATCAATCCCCAACAAAAACAACCAACCAAAAGATGAAAGAAATACCAACAGTGGGAAAAAGAATTAATGTTCCCAATGAAAAAAAAAAGTAGCCCATGATAAAACCAAACATTTTGATAAAAACAAACTTGTAAGGAGATTCACAGACTATCCACTGACACAAAAAACACACAATCTCTAACTCAGATGGGCAAAAAGGCACAAACACACATTCAAACAATCACTCAATCGTTGTCACTATGCACATCTTCAGTAACACATCTTCATCTTAAGTAAGTCTTATTTCTAAAGCAATCTACATCCTCCATATTGGGTGGTCCCATTTCTCCAATTAATTTTAATACAAGTGCTCTATCTAGGGATAAACAATCTCATTTTACACAAATCTAGTGAATTGACAGCAGGTGAGTGTTTGTGTATAGTTTGGTAGTGTTGCTAGTTAACAATGCATGAGAGGCTCTATTCCCAGGCCCTGGTATTTGGCTATTTGTCATTTTGATGTTTTTTGTTTTTTTTTTGCACGTGGGCATGAAGCATCATTGGCGGTGCGTAATTAGCAACCAGAGAGTGGCCTTAAAATGAGAAGGAGCCAGATGGGGAGCCCTGTGGCACTCCCTCACAGCAACGCAATTGGGAAGCAGCTAATATGTCCATTACGGGTGGCATCCAAATTCAGCAGAGAAATTTGCATTATTGAGATGCACGCTAAATGCTAACACCTCTCTCTCTCTTCATCTTACACTCTCTGGCAAGCTCTCTCGCCCTCTATCTTTCTCTCATTTTTCGGTGCCCTGAAGGCTCCCTTGGGCGTCCCGTGGGCTGCAAAGCAGAACTGCAGTGCACGGCTCATGTACACATGGTAAACACAGTCATCAGAGCTATCATTTAAAGCTAGAGAGCTCTTCAGACATGATTTACATAAGTGGTCATCAACAAGTTTGTCGCAAAATGGGTTGCAGGTGTGTTTTGATAAGGGTCGCAGACAGCAAGGAAACGAATCAATGCTTAATGCAAATAATAAAATTAAACTAACAATATAACCATGAATAGCTAGTTAGCAAAATTAATACGTTTATCAACTTCTAAAATGGAGGAAAAAATTGTTCTCATTTCTTTTGTTGCCATAAATCACACTTCTGCTGTTCTTTGTGCAATTACAAAATTGTCAGTCCAGTTATCCTACTGAGCCTATGTCATATTAATAATTTTGTTAAAAATGATAAATTAATAAAATTATCCAATGATAAATTATTGGACCTACATTAGCATGGTAATAAATGACAATGTTTGATTTTATGAACATTTTTGATCAAAAAACATTCAGGGACTAAAAACGGAATGCATTTTATTTTGGTTCGTTCTGAGAAAAAAATAAAAATTCCGTTACGATTCAAAAGTTCCACAGCCTCCAAAATAAAAGAACGGTTAACAATGTTCTTTTTAAAATTACAGTACTCTGTGCTAAGCGGTGGGTGAAATAACAATCGCAGTGTTGCCAGATCTAACAAGAGATGCAAGCAATCAAAATAAGCCACTTGCCTTACAAAAATAAATTAGTGATTTATCACAATAGAAATCATAACAATCATACAGTTAATTAACAGTTAAGTAATATTTTAATTAAAGATCTGCTTCCGAGTCAAACCCCAGCAGCATCAAATCTGTATTAATGCATTATATCTAACAATAATTCAGTGACTTGGAAACAACTGAGAAAAGTACTTTTTACATCTAATAATGTTTTCCTTGTATCTGGATTAGCTGTGCATGTATATGTAGTAATTATACATAGTTGTTAAAAAGGTCTTCATTCACAGAATACGTCATCCTTAACTGACAATTAGGCAAATAAATATGTGATGCAGCAATTTACTTAAGGTTAAAAGCACGTTTCATTTTTTTCAGGCAACATGAATTGGTGTAGTTACAAAAATATACTGTGATAAACCCCTTGGCCTTTAGTTTCATACAAAAATTATCGTAACAAAATTAACCGGTTATAACTGGTTACCAGCATTTAATAATAACGTTTTCACTCTGGAACAATTGAAAATCACTTTGTTCCGGTTTTCGGTTACGTTCTGCTAAAAATTTAGTTCATTTTCAGTTTTCGTTCCTTGAACCATTTTTAGTCCCTGGTTGGGATGCCACTAAATGTTCAATAAAGTAAAACCAATTGGAATCACTGTTTTTCATCAAAAATTATATATCGTAAAACAATAACATTGTAAGAAATATACTCACCATATCGACTTATCGAAGTCCTGGAGATGCTTGTGGTGGGTGGAATGTTGTAGGAGGATGTCTGCTTAGGTACTAAAGCAACCACACAGCGGTCTGATACCTGTATAAAACAAATATTGTTAATCTCTTTCCTTTCCTCATAGTACTTATTTCAAAGTTCTTGGTTTCATAGCCTCTTATTAACAAGAACATTCAAGATAGTGGAGCCCAAAGTATAAAGGCCCAACTATACTTCAGTTTTCAGCATGCCCGTATGTCTTGTGCACAGAGTAGGTGACGCTAATGCAGTCTCTGCATGCAGTGTATGCGGCTGCCGTTGACTGTGCTAAAATAGTATCACAAAGTAGTGAATCTGTGGAACGCTTCTGTATAGGCTCTTGTTTAAAAGATTGTACTTTGAAAGGCTGAGCGCTCGACCGTGTGCGAGATGGAATAGCACGCGAAAAAACAAAGTAAACCCTAGCCTTAATGCTGTTCTTTCAGAGGTTTTAAACTGCTTTTGAGGAGTTGTTATGAATTTAGAATAAAATATTCTGAATTTTGTGAGACAGATCTTCACAGTACATATCCAATACATTTCAAAACGTTGTGAAATAGTAGGGTTTCTCCCCAGTGTGGAAATAAAGTAATATTTAAATGCTTCAAAAAGATCTGTTCTGGTTATAAATGTATAACGAGTGTTCACACTGTGTTCTTGGATCAAACGCACATTAAAGCCTTTTCTTGAGTAAACGCACCACAGAAAGATTCACCCATCATGCTCTACAAAGAAAAGGGACTGTGATTAGAGATGATGCCCATATTTACATATGACAGCACATGAGATCTCATTCACTGTGATATATGGATGGAATAGAGTGGATAATATGCATCATTTACTGACTGTTATATCTTGGGCACAGAGATTCAGCATTAAGATGAAATAAGCTGGTTTATTGGTGTAAGCTGTTTAAAGATGGTCTGCAGTCTGGCCAAGCTGGTCTTCGGCTGGTCTAGCTGGTCTCCCAGCATGGCCAAAATGGTCTTCATTTGGTCTAGCTTTGCCTCCAAACATACCCAAGTTGGTCTTAAGCTGATCTTGCTGGCCTTCCAGCCAGGTCAAGCTGGTCTTCAGCTGATCTCCAGTCTTGTCAAGCTGGTCTTCAGATGGTTTAGCTGGTCTCCCAGCCTGGGCATGCTGGTTTAGCTGGTCTCCCAGCCTGGCTTAACTGGTCTTCAGCTGGTTTAGCTAGTCTCCCAGACTGGCCAAGCTCGTCTTCATCTGGTCTTACTGTCTTTCTAGCCTGCCCAAGTTGGTCTTTAGCTGGTCTTCCAGCATGGCCTAGCTGGCCTTCAGCTGCTCTAACTGGTCTCCCAGCTGGCTGGCAAGCTGGTCTCCCAACTTGACCAGATGTCAAGTGCCCAAAACCCCTATAAAACCAGCAAACCAGACCCAGCTTGACCTTTTTTTTTTTTTCAACAGGGAGAACAGATAGCTTAGAGAGGATTCATGTACACAGACTAAGAGGGAGAGAGAGTCTGAGATTTAGAATGAAGGGTAATGACAGAAATACAAATACAAAGGCAGGTCAACAGATAAGACGTTGACAGGCGAATGGCTGTAATGATTGAATAATTGAGAGATGGGAAAGATAAATGCTAGGAAAGATGAGGCGATGGAGTCCAGGACTCTGTCTAATCTTCTGTATTAATATGAACTGTCAAGACCTTTAGAGGAAATGAGGTCTGCTCTCACACAGACAACCAGCTCAACCTTGATTCTACACATGAAAGCAACTTCCCGAATGGATCTGGCAAAACCAACACTACTAGTTATATTATCTGCCGTTGAGGATTTTTTTTTCTCAGTCTCTATTTTTAACTATAACCCAAAGAATCGAGTGAATATTTTGAGTAGAATAATTTGTGGTGCTCACTAACGTTCATACCTAGGGTTAAGGATTTGGAGAAAACCCTAACCTTAAACTTTAAAAAATACCTACAATTATGCAGCTTGTTCATTAGAGGTGTGTTATAACTTTAACCAACTGCACATATGATTTTTACCTGGCAGATGATAAAACAGGTGTATACCATAGACTTAATTTCAAGAAGGGACCCGAGCCAGATCTAAGGGCAAATATATTATAGAGATTTGGTGGTGGGCTCTTTTGTCTTGGACCAGTAATCAACCACCCCACCATAGCAACAGCATAGCAATGCACTGACAACCACCCACAACAGCCTATCGTGCTTGTGAGTTTTTCAATGGCCAGTCTAGTGTCTAATAGCTACTTCATAATTCATTGCAGGACTTGAACCCACAACCAACCCAGATGCTTAACCAATAGGCAACTCCAGCCAACTAGTGAGAAAAAAAAATCATATACTGTATGATTATGACAAGGCTTGTATCAGGAGGTCAACAACCTCAGTAAGCAGAAGAACTAGGTCAATTTCTTCAGTCTAAGACCTCTCTTGCGAACAGGAGGCATCAAATTTTGAGTCTATTTCAAGATAAAAAACAAAAACTATGTCTTCCATAATAGAGTCTATATGTACCCAAGAGCTCTTGATAAGGCTGAGGGTAGTCAGGAGTCTTCTTTCACCTCTCTGCACTCTCAGGGCGGATGATTTTACTTTAGCCTCTGTACGCCCCAATAAGCTGCAGCCCTATTAGTGCAGGTCTCCCCTAGGCCAAACCTCACTGCAGACCTGGCTAATAACCTGACTGGAGAGGCACTTGAAAGAGTGCAGAACTGTAGAGGAATCATCTGAGATGTCACTGGGTTCATCACTCACAAACGTCTTTTTTCTCTGTCTACTTCCATTGCTACTCACTTTCTCACTTCCGAATTCCTCTTTTTTCCAACGTCCACCTGTGACAGTTGCATGGCACCAGTTTCTTTTCCTATTGCTTCTTCAGCCTTTCTCTAGACTATATTGCTGTGTTCAAATGCTGAAATATGCTGCCTTTGCAGGGAAAATATGGAGGTACAGAAGGATGGCAAAGGCACGTCTGAATCCGACTTTTGTGTCACATCCTATTTACTACGATGCCTTCATTTACTCGTTTTAGTGTAACTAAAATTGACTGTTACCTAATACTTGTCTGTGCTATGTAATTTTATGCTTACCACTAGCTTATCAAAATGCTAACATTAAACTCAATTAAAATTAATTGTGAGTCGAGTCTCCCATATGGAGCCCGCTATATGTGTGGCGCAAAGAGATGCTGCCTCTGTCAAATCGGTCACTTATGAGGTTCTATGACAAGGAGGCAGCTGCCTATGTATTTGGTGGTGCTGGCAGCCGTATGAAGCCTGAATGATGGAGGGTAGATGCATTAGCACTCATGGGATTATCCTCAGTCAGTCAGGCAGGCAGGCGGGCCATCAGTGGGTGTGAGAGCGATAAGGGTTGAGCTCTCCTCATGATAATGTTTGCATCAAACAGACAGCTGACCCCTTTTCCCCATGTATCTCTGATGCCTCTGCCTGCTCTCTATCTGATGCTGATCAGTGATCTAACGCTTCTTTAACTCAGACGCCACATCTAGGCGGTAGGGAAGGATGCAGTGATGTGTCCAGCCATTCTGCTTCTTCTTTGAAATATGACAGGCTTAGTCATGCTAGTATGATGAGCGTGAAATACAAGAGTCTTTGGCACATCATAAATGTTGCTGTGTGAAAGCTGTTTAAAGACAACATACAATCAAAATGGACCCTTTTTACATTCTTAAAATATATTTCTGGCCTTATTGTGCACCATTTATCAGTGCACATTATTCCAAAGGAAAAAATTAAATCTTCACAATCTTTCATTAAAATGTAACAAATCACTGAAAATGACTTTCTTTTTTGTCTGACATCACCAATCCCTATCTTCCAACCACCTGGCTCCATTCTGGTATGGAACGGCCACTTTTTTTCCCGATTGAATCAATTGCTGATGAATTAATCCAAGTCCTGACCTACATTTATTTCTTAGAAATACATCACATTACAAAGGTAACATTAGTTGTGAATGGTGTTTCATGTTGACTGTTAGATTTATAAATGAAAGCATCCTAATAAAGATTATAGATAATAAATGCATTGTCACATATTTTTACCTAATGTTAAGCACGTGAGCACCATGGTACTACCCACATAAACATTTATATACTGTACAGTATATGATTTATGTCTGTGTGTCTTACTGTATATTAACATGATGTCATCTGACACCGGTTATATAAACAGGGCTGTATGTCAGATTGTAAGTCCTGGAGCACTGTCAACAGAAAAGCTGGCTTAACCCCTGGTAGTGATCAATGCCAAGCGTGTTATACAGTGATATACTGGCCACACTGGCCAGATATGTTAATCTACATTTTCAAATGCATGAAAATGTCATTTCTGTGACATGCATCTATCAACATACATGTTATTCTTTGTTGTTCTATTATATTAAAAAACATATTTTAAGTGTACCATTATTGTAGATTTTTATTTTTTATTTTTTTGGCAAAACAACACTGAAGCATTAATCTCTGGTGACTTTGAGAGAAGCATATTTTATTATTATTATTTTCTTGAGTATGTATAGCATTTATGTATCAATTGGCTAAAGCACTTCTAAAAGAGGCTATTTAGACTAGTGTCAGAAATGAACTTTTCTATTAAGGGGCAACATTTGCCCCTGGAGTTGTTTTTAGGGGCATTTTTCACCATTATGAATTGTTAAGGCATATTTTTTTTTTTTTTTAACCATACAAAATATGACAATATAACATCATTGTGTTACATCAAATATTTCAAATTAATCAGTTACTCAAAAAACATGTTCAACCTGAATAATCAAATAAGCGGTTACCTTACCTTATCAAATAATTTCATGAGACACATATATACTAGGTCTAGAATAAAAAGAAATATATCCGATGTTACAAATAAGAAATAGAAATCATAAGTGGATTTTTCCCCCCCACATTTTCAATTTCGGGGTAATTTTTGTCACCTTCAGTGGCATTTTTGCTCTGAGCCCTTGTTAATTTCTGGTTCAGACCAAATGCGTTCTTGTGCTAAAAAAGCAAGATGTAGCGCAAAGAATAAGGCAAAACGCAGGTGTCTTGAGAGGTGTTTTTAACAGCTGAAGTTCTTTTACGCAGGGGCGAATTATGAATTATGGGCCCCGGGGCCAATTTTCATTTAGGGCCCCCCTGGGCCAATTATCTTTTAGATTGAAGTATCTTTTAAAGCTGAGATCCACGCAATCCATTTCTGTTTATTTATTTAAGTCTCTTTTAATACCCGTTCTGTTATTTACATTCAGATTAATTCAAATACACTACATGGATGTGGTAAAGAAAGTGCTTAACTGTTCGCTGGACAGCCACTGTTCTTAAAGAGACAGCCATTGTTCTTAAAGAGACAGTACTATTTAAGCATTTGTTCACATCAATGTAAACTCAATGTAAATACTATAAATTATGCATAAAAAAATTTTAAATTAAAAATTAAAAAAACAAAACAAGCCTGTAACAAAATGTGTAAACGTGCATACTCTGGTGGCCAAAAGTTTGGAATAATGAACAGAAATGTACTGTTTTGGAAGGAAATTGGTACTTTAATTCACCGAAGGGGCATTCAACTGATCACAAAGTATAGTCAGGACATTACTGATGTGAAAAACAGCACCATCACTATTTGAAAAAAGTCATTTTTGATCAAATCTAGACAGGCCCCATTTCCAGCAGCCATCACTCCAACAACTTATCCTTTTTTTTTTTTCTTTTTTTTTGGGGGGGGGGGGGTTTCCCTTTTTCTCCCAATTTGGAATACCCAATTCCCAATGCGCTCTAAGTCCTTGTGGTGGTGTAGTGATTCGCCTCAGTCCGGGTGGCGGAGGACGAATCCCAGTTGCCTCTGCGTCTGAGACAGTCATTCCATCCACCACGGCAACCACGCTCAATTCACCATGCGCCCCACCGAGAGCAAACCACATTATAGCGACTACGAGGAGGTTACCCCATGTGACTCTACCCTCCCTAGCAACCGGGCCAATTTGGTTGCTTGGGAGACCTGGCTGGAGTCACTCAGCACGCCCTGGGATTCGAGCTAGCGAACTAGCGAGCTCCAGGGGTGGTAGCCAGCGTATTTTACCACTGAGCTACCCAGGCCCCCCCAACAACTTATCCTTGAGTAATCATGCTAAATTGCTAATTTGGTACTAGAAAATCACTTGCCATTAAATCAAACACAGTTGAAAGCTATTTGTTTCGTTAAATGAAGCTTAACATTGCTTTTGTGTTTGTTTTTGAGTTGCCACAGTATGCAATAGACTGGCATGTCTTACGGTCAATATTAGGTCAAAAATGGCAAAAAAGAAACAGCTTTCTCTAGACCCCCATCAGTCAATCATTGTTTTGAGGAATGAAGGCTATACAATGTTTGAAATTGCCAAAAAACTGAAGATTTCATATAAAGCTGTACACTACAGTCTTCAAAGGACAACTGGCTCTAACAAGGACAGAAAGAGATGTGGAATGCCAGACGTTCAACTAAACAAGAGGATAAGTACATCAGAGCCTCTAGTTTGAGAAATAGACGCCTCACATGTCCTCAGCTGACAGCTTCAGTGAATTCTACCTGCTCAACACCAGTTTCATGTACAACACTAAAGAGAAGACTCAGGGGTGCAGGCCTTATGGGAAGAATGGCAAAGAAAAAGCCACTTTTGAAACAGAAAAACAAAAAGAAAAGGTTAGAGTGGGCAAAGAAACACAAACATTGGACAGATAACAGATAATTGGAAAAGAGTGTTATCGATCTTAACCCCATTGAGTTTTGTGGGATCAGCTGGACCGTAAGGTGCGTGAAATGTGTCCGACAAGACAGCCACATCTATGGCAAGTGCTACAGGAAGTGTGGGGTGAAATGTCACCTGAGTATCTGGACAAACTGACAGCTAGAATGCCAAGGATCTGCAAAGCTGTCATTGCTGCACTCGGAGGATTTTTTAATGAGAACACTTTGAAGTAGTTTTTTTCAAATTGTATAGTAATTTTTCACATTATTAATGTCCTGACAATACATTGTGATCAGTTAAATGCCACTTTGGTGAATAAAAGTACCAATTTCTTTCCATAAGAGCAAAATCTGTACATTATTCCAAACTTTTGGCCACCAGTGTATATTTAAAGTGACAATAATACTTTATGAAATATTTTAACTTTTTCAAACACTTTAAATATTGAAGAATTTTTAAAAATAGGCTCTTACAGCATCTATGCATGAGTTTTTGGTGAAACTCAGCAAAGAGTTCAGGCAGTTCTGGCTTGCGCTGCCACATCTTTTCTAACTCATCAGCGTTCCATTCAGAAATGATCATCACTATACCCTATTTAAACCCTATTTAAAACTTTAAGACAAGGTTTTGTCAAACCAACATTATATTTTGTCTCGACAAACTTTATGTATCTTGTTAAATCAGTACTTTTGTACCACACAAAATCTTATTTTTCCCAACCACCAAAGCCAAGTTATTTTTTGTAATGTAGGGCAAACATGCAGTTATAGCAATGAATAGTGTATAGTTTGTGTATCTTAAGAGTACACCCTGGGCTTTTCAGGGATGCCAAATGTTTCAGAGTCTGGCCATGACAACTTCCTCTCCTTGCTCTATAGAAATGTATGACATTACAATTCAGCACCTCAAATGCAATATGATTTTTTTTTAAAATCAATTATCATGTTTTTATACACCAAACACTGTATTGATGTTTGAAAAAAAGTTACATTGTAAAACCTTTTTTTATAGTAAGATAACATTATGATAACAAACCATGAGATACTGTATGTACAAAAACCACAAGATCTATATAATGACAGAGCAAGCTGCATATGTAAAATAAATCACACTTCAAATATATCTTTAAAAATTATATGTCAGTATTTTAAAAGCTTTTTTATTGTGGTGGACATGAATGGAATGGAATTATGATTGAGAGATATACCTCAAAAGCCTGTTGTATCATTTGATACACACATTTTCAACATGATTTGTCTATAAAATAATACAATTTAAAGTGTGTACATGATACTTCAATTCAATAAAAACTCATTTTGAAATATCAGTAAAAATATAATCCTTATTTTTCATTTTACTTTATCAAAATCAGCAAAAATTTCACATTAGATGAGTGCATCACAGTGTGAAGGTAGCCATTTTGGAAAATATATTACTAGGTCTTCTACTTCCAGAAGAGCATGGAACCTTTCACCAGGAGGCAGTAAACATTTAGTACACAGCATACAACAGTGTTTTCAGCCAAGTTTTAATCATGTTGATGATATAGAGGCTCTCCAATATGGAGTGATGGCCACTCCAATACCTTGACTTTGTTGTACTTAAGCCATTTTGCCACAGCTTTGGAGGTATGCTTGGGGTCATTGTCCATTTGAAAACCCATTTGTGACTGAGCTTTAACTTCATGGCTGATGTCTTGAGATGTTGCTTCAATTTATCCACATAATTTTCCTTCCTCATAATGCCATATATTTTGTGAAGTGCACCAGTCCCTCCTGCAGCAAAGCACCCCCACAACATGATGCTGCCACCCCCATGCTTCACAGTTGGGATGGTGTTCTTCGTCTTGCAAGCCTCACCCTTTTTCCTCCAAACATTTTTTGTTTCATCAGACCATTTCTCCAAAAAGTAAGATCTTTGTCCCCATGTGCACTTGCAAACTGTAGTCTGGCTTTTTTATGGCAGTTTTGGAGCAGTGGATACTTCCTTGCTGAGCAGCCTTTCAAGTTATGTTGATATAGGACTCATTTTACTGTGGATATAGATACTTGTCTACCTGTTTCCTCCAGCATCTTCACAAGGTCCTTTGGTGCTGTTCAGGAATTGATTTTCACTTTTCGCACCAAACTACGTTCATCTCTAGTAGACAGAATGCGTCTCCTTCCTGAGCGGTATGATGGCTGCGTGGTCCCATTGTGTTTATTCTTGCATACTATTGTTTGTACAGATGAATGTGGTACCTTAAGGTGTTTGGAAATTGCTCCCAAGGATGAACCAGACATTTTTTCTGAGGTCTTGGCTGATTTATTTTTATTTTTCCACGATGTCAAGCAAAGAGGCACTGAGTTTGAAGGTAGGCCTTAAAATACATCCACAGGTACACCTCCAATTGACTCCAATTAGCCAATTAGCCTATCAGAAGCTAATTGGCTAATTGCATAAAAGCTTGACATCATTTTCTGGAATTTTCCAAGCTGCTTAAAGGCACAGTTAACTTAGTGTATGTAAACATCTGACCCACTGAAATTGTGATATACAGTAGTCAATTAAAAGTGGAACAATCTGTCTGTAAACAATTGTTGGAAAAATTACTTGTGTCATGCACAAAGTAGATGTCCTAAACGACTTGCCAAAACTATTGTTTGCTCATATAAAATCTGTGGAGTGGGTTAAAAGATTAGTTTTAATGACTTCAATCTAAGTGTATGTAAATTTCTGACTTCAACTGTATTCTTAATATATCAATTAATGAAATTTGAACAACATAATGGCAAGCGCTCTGAGGTAGGCTAATGCAGCTTGAATGAGCGGAACATTTCATTTTACAAATACATTTCACTTAGATTCCTCCATCCCCTTTTCTACCCTTGCATCTTTTCCTCGTATCCTAAGAGGATAAAAGAAACCATAGACGAGAGCAGTGACTTGCACAGACCTTAGCAGGGACAGGGGCGGAAGGATAAAAAAGGGCACTGATTAATTTTCTTTTTTTTTTTTTTTAATGAGTAGTTATTATAAATATTTAACTAATTTTCTTGCATATATGGTACATATAGTTTTCCATTTTTCCTTTATCACAAATAATAGCCTATTCTGTTATATTTCTCACAAAAAGCACCATGGTAATACACTTATATATTTATTTATTTTCAGACATGGTCTGTGATAACCCCATGTTTATGACATGTGTCATAGTAAAACCATGGTATTTTTTAAAGAACCTTGGAGTACCATGACAGTATCATGAAATATGAACATGATCAATCATTCAATACCATGGCATTACCCTGGTAACGTGGTTCACAGTGCAAAGGTGCGATGAGAAAGTGTGAGCGTGAGACGATCGACTGTGTTCCGCGAATACTACCGGGTCCTTCAATAACGTATAACATGCAAGTAAGGGCAGCCGGTGGAGTTTCTGGTGCCCCTCTAGGGTATGATGGTGCCCCCCTAGGGAGTTGGTGCCCGACTGCATAATACGCGTATAGGGAGCTGCGGTACTGTGGTAGCCTAATGGTATTTTTCTGAAAGTGATTAGTCTAATGGCTTATTAGTTTCAACAAAACCAATCTGGCTTTGGCTGAACCTGACAGCTCCTTCAGTTTATGTCAATATTCTATAAAAGACTAATTTAATTTATATCACTGAAAGCGACAAGACCACTCCCATTATAATTAATAAATCTGTCTACATTAGTGGTATGCGATGTAGGAAATGCGTTAGCAATCGAGTATTATCCTTTTGATGAACTTACAACACAATACATGTAGTGGACTTTTTATCTGACCTGTTACTCATCTGAGTTAACGGCACTTCGATGTTCCAGGGCAAATTCAAAACTGCATTTTTTGCTTCCTTGAAGGGCACTCCTGCGGTAGTGGATGCCACTCGAAAGCTCGTTTAAAATGAAAGTGAGAAAATGAATCTTTTCTCGGAGGGCCCTTCCACAAGACTGTTAGCGAAGGGTACATTCATACAGTAATGCCATGTTTCCTTCAGAGTACCCACTTCAAGGGTTCTGCAGTTCGGAGTGAGTATAGCGTATAGGGAGGATCACTTGCGATTGGAATCCGCCCCCAATCTGCTGTAGCGCGCGCTCTTAAAAGCACCTCCGCTTAATTTTCTTTAATATGCCCATGATTTACAAAGAAAGCTCACATGTAACAACACATTATTATTGTTATTGTGAGGTTATGATGAGATTTTAATTTTTGTTTTATTTAACTTGCGCACCTGCTGCCCCCGTTCTATGCATGTCAGAGTTTCTTTGTGGGTTCTGCGCTATTTTTGATTGATATTAATGTTTTTTTTATTTGTTTTTTTATCAACAACTGACAGTAAAGGACAAAACGGATATTTAAATAGACTTCATAAAGCAAGTTTGTGTGTTACTAATAGCAAAACATTGTGGAAATTTTACCACATTTTAAACTCATGTTCTGTATCAACAAATTCTGTGGAGTATTTAAAGAGACAAATACAGTTAGAAAATCTGTTTTGCACCATACACTGCAACAGTAAGGATACCTTCCGCCTGGTTTGGATACGCGATTATTAGAGCTTGTTGCCCTTCAAAGACACACCGTGTCAGTCAAACACAGAGGCGGTGATATGTACGTGTCCACCTATGCTTGTGCTGCTCTTATCACGGACGCGATCGGCAGAAAAAATGCTTGTTCACCTAACACTGAAATTTACCAAATCATTCACATGCATGTATAGGCTACTTACTGACACCCCCAACCCAACCCCACACCTGAGAAAAATAAATAAATAAATAAACTAATCGGATTTGCGCGAATCACGTGAATGCCCTATTTTGGATTCAAAACGTCGACTTTTGCCGAAAGGCGACTAGTTTGCAGGCATGTAGACAACAACCCCCTAACCAGTCGGTTTTGAAAATATATAGTTTTGCACATCTCTTTAAATTATTTTGCTCTAAAACACTAAGTGCATCAGTTCGAGTTGCGATTCTACCATGACACTCCCAACGAGATATAAAGCATGTGCACTCATAAATTAACATTGGATCTGTTTGATATAGTAGTTATCTATAATGCTGCTCAAAGCATTTCAATTGGAAATGTAAGAAGTACAATGGCTCCTCAAGGACACACCACTAGTCTGTACTCTGTAATGGTATTCAACCTATGCAAGGTCAAGAGGCTTACTGATTTTAAGAGTGGATGAGTGAGAAAGAGAGGTAGGAAAGTACAGAAATCTGACTGATGGAAACTTTTCACAGCTAGTATGCTAATCAGCCTGTGCAATCAAAAGCAATCAGTGAATAGCATGGTGACCAGGGCTTTATGAAGCCACAGTCTGACTCACTAGAAGGACAAAGTTGTTGATTATACAGTCTGTAATCTTTAAATACTCTGTTATTCTATTGAGGAATGGCTGAAATTAGCATATCCATAGTATTTCAGGAGGAGAGAGGTGAGGGTGCTTGTGTGGAGGACTCAGAAGTGATGTGTTTTAATGCAGTGTCGTCTAGAGTCTCCTGCTTGTGGTTTACTATTCTCTTTGTCTCATTTTCTCTCTTCTTCCTCCCTTAAATCTCTATGCATATTTCCCTGGTTTTGTTAAATGAGTCAGAGTTAGTATGGCTTATAGTTAGTGTACAGTTACATAAGTAAGACTCCTCAGGATTTTTTTTTTAGGATATTTTACACAGTGATGTGTCTGTAGGGTTTAGTGAAGAAATAAATCTGACCCTTACAAAAAATGTAACATGAAAACATTATTTTCTGCCAAAGTACTTAAATTATTAGTACTACTGTAAAACCAGAATAAATGAATACGGTATCTACTTAAAGGTGCACTCAGTAACTTTTTTGTTTGTTTCATCTTGAACTTACACTGACACCTAGTGGTTTGAATGCAGCACCATTTAAAATCAATAGTTTTCCATTTTAGATGCCATTGTAGAAATTTAGTATTCACAGTCAGCCATGATTACTTTAATCCATGAGTGAAAGTGTCTAATAACAGGGTGGTTACTGATATGAATGGAGTCTTATGTGAGTGGTTATGATTTTATACAAATATTTTAAAATTACAATTAATTTATTCTGGAGTAAAACATTTTAATGAGGAAAAAATAACTGAGTACACCTTTAAAACAGTGTAAGAAGCTTCTAAACTTTGTCTTTTTAATTTCTGTTTTGATGACAGTGATGGTTAATAGTTACCACACTAGGTAGTAACAATAACTGCAGTAACTATGGTATTTTGTCGGAAACTATGGTTACCATGCAAGGGCGTAGCCAGGAAATTACTTTTGGGTGGGCCTCAATAAAAATGGATGGGCCAAATTTTCAAATCTTTTACAAAATTTCCTTAACAACAGAAAGGTGGCACATTCAAACAGTTCTTTCACACTTTCAGAAATCAGAATTTATGCATTTTTAAACAATTTTATAAATATATATTTGAAGTCAAAGAATAATCTCTAATATTCTGGGTGGGCCTTGGTCTAATTTGGGTGGGCCCAATTTTTGTAAGGAGTGTGAAGAATTTAAGTGACAGTGGGACTAAGTGTTTTTTGTGTGTCTCTCTCTTTCCTTCTTTTTATGTCTGTCTCGTCTTCGCATCACACAACATGGCAGCACATATGATGTGCTCTTACAAGAGTAATTATGAGAATATGTGTGTTTGTTTGCCCTGTGGCATCTACTCTAGACATCAAATATGTTGTACTCTCCCTCTCCTGTAATAGCTGCTCGTATCTGGGATCTGCTTTGACTGTCTCTGTGGTGTTTGAAGTAAAGACAAGGTAAAGGCTGTAATTAATACACTGAAGGTACAGGACAAACTCTCACACACACACACACACACACCACCTACTGTAAATAAGCACAAGCAGCTTTCCCAGCTACACACTTAAAAATGTAAGTTTCCCAGCTCAGCTTAATTTTATTATACTGTCCAGTTTGGTGTGAGTCAGACAGAGCTGTGGGACAGCAGAGATCTGTTCCCTGTCTCCTGGAGCCAAACAATCTTAATTGTTGCACATATTTTCCTTTTGTGCTGTTTTATCCTTCCACGCATTTTGTATTATTATTATTTTTTATTTTTTTACTTTTTAAAACACTTATTGATATAATTGGGTAACACTTTATTTGACAGTGTCACATATTACATGTTACTATAACTATAATAATGCATATATACATACAGTTGCACAAAACAGTTACACAGTTTGTACATGTCGTTAATTAACAGTAAATTGTACTTATGTCCAATTATATTTATTATTTATTATATATAAATATATAATATTTATTTATTTATTTTTTTTTTCATAATTTGCTGATGCTTTAAATGGTCTATATTCTACTTTATTGTATTTTTTAAATGTTATTTAAAGTATACTTACAATGTAAATTGGGTTTCTGGCACCAAATTGTTTCTTTTTTTTTTCTTTTACATGACCATTTTCCACCCTCTCTTTGTCCTTTATTAAACAGCCTGTTTATGCTACTGTACCTTTAAGACTTCTATGTGTATTTGTTATGATTGGCTTATCTCTGCATACAGGCTTTATCAGGGCTGGCCAAGTTGCTATATACTGACATAAATGCAGCATTAATATGATAATTTTTGTGACTTAAAAACCAAGACAAATTCCAGATATCCTGTTTTTGCAGCTTTAGTTTCAATGGACTGGGGAGGGAGATTTGCATTGTGAACGTTAGAGTGAGTCTACATAGAAAATCAAACTCTTTTATATGAAAAGAGCAACAAAATAAAAATAAAAAATAAAAAAAATATCCATGATATGTCCTCTTTCTGTCTACTTGCTTAGACAGAAGAGGGCACCGTGACATTATGTTTGAGTGTATGTGTTCTCTTTTGTACCTGATAATGCATGAGAGTATTGAGTCTCTTCCAATCATTTTCAATCTTCGTAGTGATGTCTTCATCCTGTAAGACTACCCGGGCCATACGTCCCTGTCGCCACTCTAAAAAAATCAAACATTTGCCATTAAAACACACACACTGAAACGCCCCCAGCTCAAAGCCCATTAATTTGATCCAATGCACCGAATGTGTCTTTTCAAATGGGTTGGATATGTGTGTGCATGCACGGTAGGGTATAATTAAATGTTAAAGAGAGAGATGATAGCATATAGACAGTCACAGAGAGAGTGATCATTGATTTTCTCCTCTGTTGAATGGGGTTTATTAGTTTATGTGGTTGCCAAATGCACAGATGATGCCTGCAAACCTACCCCTAACACACACAAATACACACCAACACACAAAGCACTGCCAAAGCTACTGAGACAGAACATCATCATAGAGGAGATTGCTTTGGCCAAGGTGCTGGAAGGATGATTTGCACCGCTGACAGGGGGCTTTTGTGCAGTGAGTGTGTGCGTGAGCGTGTGTGTATGTGTGTGTGTGTGTGTGTGTGTGTGTGTGTGTGTGTGCGTTTGTGTGCCAGAAAGATATGTGGAGTCAGTCTGTCAGTGCCGTCTGTTAGCTTTTACCTGTGTCACACACACACCTGCTCGCACACACAAAAATACTGTACATTTCTATCACTTTAATGCCATAAAGACAACATGAAATTAAAACTGACACTATTTACTTTCTTGATAAATGTTCAGGTCCCTCCTTCAATGTAAGTTTCTGATATATATATATATATATATATATATATATATATATATATATATATATATATATATAGATAGATATATATATATATATATATACAGTTGTGCTCAAAAAATACCCTGGCAGAAATTGTGAAATTTTGGCATTGATTTTGAAAATATGACTGATCATGCAAAAAAACTGTCTTTTATTTAAGGATAGTGATCATATGAAGCCATTTATTATCACATAGTTGTTTGGCTCCTTTTTAAATCATAATTATCAAATCACCCAAATGGCCCTGATCAAAAGTTTACATACCCTTGAATGTTTGGCCTTGTTACAGACACACAAGGTGACACACACACAGGTTTAAATGGCAATTAAAATCTTAATTTCCCACACCTTTGGCTTTTGGCTTTTTGTATAAATAGTCAATGAGTTTGTTAGCTCTCACGTGGATGCACTGAGCAGGCTAGATACTGAGCCATGGGGAGCAGAAAAGAACTGTCAAAAGACCTGTGTAACAAGGTAACGGAACTTTATAAAGATGGAAAAGGATATAAAAAAGATATCCAAGGTGTTGAAAATGCCAGTCAGTACTGTTCAATCACTTATTAAGAAGTGGAAAATTCGGGGATCTCTTGATACCAAGCCAAGGTCAGGTAGACCAAGAAAGATTTCAGCCACAACTGCCAGAAGAATTGTTCGGGATACAAAGAAAAACCCACAGGTAACCTCAGGAGAAATACAGGCTGCTCTGGAAAAAGACGGTGTGGTTGTTTAAAGGAGCACAATACAATGATGCTTGAACAAAAATGAGCTGCATGGTCGAGTTTCCAGAAAGAAGCCTTTACTGTGCCAATGCCACAAAAAACCCTCGGTTACAATATGCCCGACAACACCTTGACACGCCTCACAGCTTCTGGCACACTGTAATTTGGAGTGATGAGACCAAAATAGAGCTTTATGGTCACAACCATAAGTGCTATGTTTGGAGAGGGGTCAACAAGGTCTATAGTGAAAAGAATACCATCCCCACTGTGAAGCATGGTGGTGGCTCACTGATGTTTTGGTGGTGTGTGAGCTCTAAAGGCATGGGGAATCTTGTGAAAATTGATGGCTAGATCAATTTTGCAGCATGTTAATGCAGCATGTTAATGCAGCATGTTATCAGAAAATACTGGCAGACAATTTGCATTCTTCAGCATGAAAGCTGCGCATGGGACACTCTTGGACTTTCCAGCACGACAATGACCCTAAGCACAAGGCCAAGTTGACCCTCCAGTGGTTACAGCAGAAAAAGGTGAAGGTTCTGGAGTGGCCATAACAGTCTCCTGACCTTAATATCATCGAGCCACTCTGGGGAGATCTCAAATGTGCGGTTCATGCAAGACAACCAAAGACTTTGCATGACCTGGAGGCATTTTGCCAAGACGAATGGGCAGCTACACCACCTGCAAGAATTTGGGGCCTCATAGACAACTATTACAAAAGACTACACGCTGTCATTGATGCTAAAGGGGACAATACACAGTATTAAGAACTAAGGGTGTGCAGACTTTTGAACAGGGGTCATTTCATTTTTTTCTTTGTTGCCATGTTTTGTTTTATGATTGTGCCATTCTGTTATAACCTACAGTTGAATATGAATCCCATAAGAAATAAAATAAATGTGTTTTGCCTGTTCACTCATGTTTTCTTTAAAAATGGTACATATATTACCAATTCTCCAAGGGTATGCAAACTTTTGAGCACAACTGTATAATTTTTCTTTTTGTGTGTGTGTGTGTGTGTGTTTCATGATTACACACCTCTCCTCAACAAGCCAAATTATTTGAGATATCATTTATGTCCGAAGCACAAATCGTGCAAGATGAAAAATGTGCTCATGTTTAATACTTAGGGTTAAGGGTTTGTTTAAATCCCTAACCATAGGTATTAGCAATAGTTATAGAAATGATTGCCTTAGCCTTACATTTCATAATCCAGTCAAATCCTGATAAATAAATAAACTCAAGTTTCATCCTACATTTTGTCACCCTGAATATTCGGTTTCACTCAGAAAAGTTTAATGAAGTTAAATATGTTACAAATCCCATTTCATGTTGTCTTTAAATGAAAAATCCCAGTGCATACTGTATAACCTAATCAATACATTCTACAATGAATAAAGACATTTATAAAGGGGAATTCACTAAGAATGAATTGCGACCAGTAAAAGTGCTGTTTATTTGCATGTAATGGCTGCGCTGGTTTAGCGCCTGATTTACTAAAGGAATTACGCAGATCAGGCAACGACGCAAGCGCACCCACAAAATCTGTGCTGAATGTGATTTGCACGGTGCTATTGTGATATTTTGGATCGATTCTGTTCATTGTTTAGCGAAGGATGCAGTAGACAACCGTAATCTGGAACACTGTGCCAGACCGTACAGCATCACCCCACTACTATGATCCTGACACTTCAATCATCTCTTATACATGCCGAAAGTATGCTTGACTACACCACGCATCTGGACATATACCAGGTTATAATGCTGTTCTCCATCATTTCATCATAGTTTGATAAATTATTACTTCCATGATCGATAGAAAATGTACACAAATATCTCTTTTAAATAAAATTCAGTTTACCATCTGATTTCCTCAGGCAGTAATAGCAGAATGTTTATTGCACAAACAGAAGAGAGTTTGTGAATAAAGCGCAATCTATAACGAGCCTAATTTCACAAACCAAGGTTTGTAGAAAAATATTTAAGCTCTGTAGGTCCATAAAATGCAAGATTTTGAAGCTCCAAAAAGCACATAAAGGCAGCATAAAATTAATCCATGCAACTCCAGTGGTTAAATCCATAACTTCAGAAGTGATATGATAGGTGTGGAACAATTTGTTTTTGACAATTTGAAGTTCTTTTTAACTTGACATGGTATTTAAAATGTGCCGGTCCTGCGCGAGACACTGAAGAAAAAGCGAGATGTGGTACAAAAGTCAAAGACATTCATCCAGCATGTGCTTACATAGGAAAACAATGGGAAAACAGAACAGACGCGTGCAAAAACACGTTTGGTGTGAATGGCCCCTAACTCGTCCGTTCGTGTGTGTCTGTGAGTGAGAGCGCATGCGCAAAACAACTTTGGTAAGCCAGTTTATTTTTTCATTCATACAAACCCAAACCCGACCCGAACCTGAAGCCCTACTTGAAAAACTGACCCAAACCCGGCCAGAAACCCGTTGGGTTCTTGGGTCCCGTTGGGCCCGGGTCGGGTTGCAGACCTCTATTCTGAAGCTATAGATTTACCACTGGAGTCTCATGCATTACGTTTATGCTGCCTTTATGTGCTTTTTGAAGCTTCATTTTTTTGGTACCCATTCACTTGCATTGTGAGGACCTACAGAACTGAAATATTCTTCTAAAAATCTTTGTTTGTGTTCAGCAGAAAAAAGAAAGTCATACATATCAGGAATGGCATGAGTGTGAGTAAATTATGAGCATTTTCATTTTTGGGTGAACTATTCCTTTAATTAAAGTGCTCAAGAAGCAGTGCTATTTTAATGCTGATTGTGGCTAGTTATACTTAATTGCAGTTGGTTAGTGAAAGCAGGTTTTTGTGCTAAAATACCATGCACAAAAGTGGTGCAACCGTTCAGTGAATTCGCCCCATAGTGTTTAAGTATGTGTATGTGTGACTCACCCAGATCCATGTCCACAGCTTTGGGCCTCTGTGAATAGGGCATGTTCTTATACACAGCATCTAGAATCTTCTCCTTGACTTGTGTGATGGTGTCACAGTTCAGAACCTTCACTGGGATCTCTGGGCTGTTCTCGTTCTCTGGGTTGACACAGTTTAAGATCTGGAGGAGAGAGGAAGAGAGTGACTGAGGATGATGAAGATGATGAAGGCTAATTCAGGGGACAGCTGATGAAGCTGGGCTGTGGTTGGTAAAGCTATTGCTATAGGTGTAGAGCAGGGCTCTGGAAAAGGCCATTTCCTGGCTAGAGAAATCTAATTTCACACCCTCTGCAGGACCCCAATCTCAGCCTTAGCAGGGTAGCAGGGTATTTGAGACAAATGAACACTAGCCTCCCTAGGCCAGACTGTCTGCTTTCAAACACACACACACACACACACACACACACACACACACACACACACACACACACACACAAACACAAACACAAACACACACATGTTGGTGCAGCTATCCTTATGAGGACTCTCCATAGACTTAGACAGAGATTTTTATATTGTACGAACTATAGATTCTATCCCCTAACCCTACCCCTAAACCTAACCCTCACAGAAAACTTTCTGCATTTTTACATTTTCAATAAAAATCATTTAGAATGTTTTTTTTTAAGTGATTTGAATTATGGGGACACTAAAAATGTCTTCATAAAGCACATTTACAGCATAATACCCTTGTAATTACCAGTTTGTAACCTAAACAAATGTCCTCGTAAACCACCCAAACCCACCTACACACACACACACACACACACACACACACGGTTGCAAAAATAGCACTGATAGGCATGAGAGCACTGATTAGCTACTGTGCGTTTATTAGTGTGATAATGTGAGTATATGAAGCTGACCAGTGTCTTGTAGTCGATCTGCTGTCGGATGAGTTTGTCTTCGCTGAGGGAGTATCGTGCCTCCCCTGTGATGGCGTCTATAGGGCCTTTTTCCATCTGTTGTTTGATAGCACAGTACAGCATGAAGAGAGGCTCACCTGCACACTCCTACAGACAAAGATAGAGAAGGAGGTTGTCAGTGTTAATGTGGCCAAAAACACATTATTATTATTATCACTGTTTACTACATTGTCATGTGTCATATATGACGTAGTAACAACAACCACAAAGATAATTTGCTTTGAAACAAGTACAATTTAACCAAAAGATAAAAATTGTTTTGTTGTATATTTTACAGTTGAAAAGAGCCACCTGACTCATGGTTCTTCAACTTTTTTTTTAAATTCAGTGTTTTGAATATGGCTTTACGAAATAGTAAAGTGTCGAGTGGATCCACACTTCCAAATTTTTAATTTATTTATTTGGCAAGTAGCCATTTAATATGGTTTGCCTGGTGGTTTTGATTACCCTGTCTGGATTTATTTTGTGATAATGGCCTGCTTAGTGTACATCAGTGGTTCTCAACCTTTTTTTGATGAACGCCCCCGTACTTCATTCCCTTTCCCCAGCCCCCCCATTATGTGACTGCTTCTTGTAGTGCTGCAATGATCAGAGGTGCGCGTTTAAGAGCTCGAGACTGTCTGTGAGTAAAAACGCACCTGCTTTGCGCTTGTGCTGCTCTGTCCCTTGAGCCATATCCACCTAATGTACAGAGCCATACAGGTGCATTACAGGTTGTGACTTTGTCTGTCTATTTGACGCTGCTAAACCAGATACTCCAGATGCATTGCTAGACTTCAGAATCAGTGGTACAAATGCATATCCGTATAATGGAGTCTAGATAAACATTTTAATGCAAACTAACTTGACGATAGATTTAATTAATATGACTGATAAACGCCCCCCATTTATAACCTAACACCCCCCTCTCTACTAATTTGCTCTCAGCGCCCCCTAGCATCCCCCCCCCCCCACCCCCCGTTAAGAACACCTGGTGTACATCATGCCTTATTTATTACTTGCACTTTGGTATTGCCTGTTTACAGTGAATGTAGCACGATTATCTGAATGAGTTAGCACAAAAATAGTAACTGTGTTTTGTCATTTTACAAGTCAAACGGCTCCTTCCTGTCTAATTGAGTGGTTCTTGGCCAGAATGAGCTGCAGAATGGACCAGACTTTATGCAGATAGTGAAATGTCTGGCTACATGCGACTAGACTATATGAAAGGTACTATTTAATTAAAAGAAGAAAAATAAGCAAGTTACCTTAAGGAACTTATGAAGCAGGAATGCAAACCAGTTGGTTAGCATCTTCTCAGCTACAGACTCCGTCCTGAAACACGCACAAACAAACACAATCCCAGATGAAAGAATGACAGCTATCTCAAGGCTACAAGGAATTCCAAAGTATTCTCTTTTTTTATAATTATGGCTCGGTTTTGAGGGGGGGGGGGGGGGGGAGATAGAGAGAGAGAGAGAGAGAGAGAGAGAGAGAGAGATACCGCTAGCAAGGGAAGACTTTCTTTGTTTCCTTCCCTTCCAGTCCTCAGACTTTTTGTCCATTAATCTTTTTCTTTTTTTTTTTTTTTTTGTGACCACCCCCTGTCTCTATCCTTTTTTCTTTCCATTGAGGCAAGAGACGGATACAAACACAGACAACCCCAAAAATGGGAAAAAGAAAGAGCTGAGGGTTTGTTGAAGACAGAGCAGGTGGAAAACAGAAAATAGTGAGAGATAAGGGAGACAGAGAGGAAGGCAAAAAGAGAGAACAAACAGCACCCAGACAGGAGTGGTTAACGAGCATGAAAAATACATGAAAGGGTTATTCCCTCGTTCTGACGGCTGAGTGTGCCTGTGGAATACCAATACCTCTGACTTCTTCTTCTCCAAAGCCCAGACTCATTGCAAAACATTTCTCCTTTCACCCCAGAAAAAAATACTTTTCTCTCTCTCTATCTCTCTCTTTGCGGCAACAGGCATTATGTTAATTTATGGCCATACAAACACACATAAGCATCATAGGACGAGGTAATACCGGAAGCGTATTTGTTGCCTAGCGAGACACAGAACCATTGCAACCTTCCCCACCTCTACACACTCATTCCACTTGGCCACTATAGGTCTGGCGAGGTAGCACACCGGCAATTTACTCAACAGCACAGAGAGAAAATGACTCTCTTAATGCATGTGGAAATAACTATGATTACACCGCAGAGGCAGCCCGCAAACACAGAGTGTGGAAGAGTGTGTGTGTGTGTTTCTTTGTCATGTGTATGTGCATGTGTATGTATGTGTGTATTGTGTTTGTGACCACGTGTCGGAGATGATGAGGTGGGTCACACACTCATCGGGTCGCACGTGAGAGCGAGCGCTGATTGTAAAGACATGATGAGCTCTGTTCACAAAGGTCAAGATTGAAAGATGCTAAACTCTAATCCCAGCATACAGTGCATCCGGAAAGTATTCACAGCGCTTCACTTTTTCCACATTTTGTTATGTTACAACCTTATTCCAAAATGGATTAAATTCATTATTTTCCTCAAAATTCTACAAACAATACCCCATAATGACAACGTGAAAGAAGTTTGTTTGAAATCTTTGCAAATTTATTAAAAATAAATAACCAAAAAAAAAAATCACATGTACATAAGTATTCACAGCCTTTGCTCAATACTTCGTTGAAGCACCTTTGGCACCAATTACAGCCTCAAGTCCTCTTGACTATAATGCTACAAGCTTGGCACACCTATTTTTGGGCAGTTTCTCCCATTCTTTTTTGTAGGAGCTCTCAAGCTCCATCAGGTTGGATAGGGAGCGTCAGTGCACAGCCATTTTCAGATCTCTCCAGAGATGTTCAATCGGGTTCAAGTCTGGGCTCTGGCTGGGCCACTCAAGGACATTCACAGAGTTGTCCCAGAGCCACTCCTTTTTTATCTTGGCTGTGTGCTTAGGGTCGTTGTCCTTTTGGAAGATGAACCTTCGCCCCAGTCTGAGGTCCAGAGCGCTCTGGAGCAGGTTTTCATCAAGGATGTCTCTGTACATTGCTGCATTCATCTTTCCCTCGATCCTGACTAGTCTCCCAGTTCCTGCTGCTGAAAAACATCCCCACAGCATGATGCTGCCACCACCATGCTTCACTGTAGGGATGGTATTGGCCAGGTGATGAGTGGTGCCTGGTTTCCTCTAGACATGACGCTTGCCATTCAGGCCAAAGAGTTCAGTCTTTGTTTCTCATGGTCTGAGAGTCCTTCAGGTGCCTTTTGGCAAACACCAGGCGGGCTGTCATGTGCCTTTTACTGAGGAGTGGCTTCCGTCTGGCCACTCTACCATACAGGCCTGATTGGTGGAGTGCTGCAGAGATGGTTGTTCTTCTGGAAGGTACTCCTCTCTCCACAGAGAAATACTGGAGCTCTGTCAGTGTGACCATCGGGTTCTTGGTCACCTCCCTGACTAAGGCCCTTCTCCCAATCGCTCAGTTTGGCCAGGCGGCCAGCTCTAGGAAGAGTCCTGGTGGTTCCAAACTTCTTCCATTTACGGATGATGGAGGCCACTGTGCTCATTGGGACCTTCAATGCTGCAGAAATGTTTCTGTACCCTTCCCCAGATCTGTGCCTCGATACAATCCTGTCTCGGAGGTCTACAGACAATTCCTTGGACTTCATGGCTTGGTTTGTGCTCTAACATGCACTGTTAACTGTGGGACCTTATATAGACAGGTGTGTGTCTTTCCAAATCATGTCCAATCAACTGAATTTACCACAGGTGGACTCCCATCAAGTTGTAGAAACATCTCAAGGATGATCAGTGGAAACAGGATGCACCTGAGCTCAATTTTGAGTGTCATGGCAAAGGCTGTGAATACTTATGTACATGTGATTTTTTTCGTTTTTTATTTTTAATACATTTGCAAAGATTTCAAACAAACTATTTTCACGTTGTCATTATGGGGTATTGTTTGTAGAATTTTGAGGAAAATAATGAACTTAATCCATTTTGGAATAAGGCTGTAACATAACAAAATGTGGAAAAAGTGAAGCGCTGTGAATACTTTCCGGATGCACTGTATCCTCGTGACCACTGTGCCCAATGCTGGACAGCTCTGAACTTTCTTCAAGACTTAAACCATAGGTGTTTGAAGTTACAAAGAGAAGAGTGGACTGATTGTCAAACTAGAGATAGTATACGAAGGAAACAAGCCACTTGTTGAATGAGAAATTGTAACGCTTAACAATGATAACTGTAAGATAGGAAGTCCTGCCTTTCAAGTAAAAGAGCCAATAACCTTATTGGCAACAGCATCAACTGGTCGACAGCTAGATGAAGTGCAATGAAATGGAACAGAAAACTAGGTTCTCTAGATGATTTGCGATTAAACATGGTATTAATTTGTGGCAAATATGCAACAAACAAAACAAATGAAACAAAACAAAATCAAACAAAAACCAAACAAACGTAATTTTTGTTTATCCTTATAAATAGTTTTTATCGTTATTTTAAAAAACTAATTCGCTATTTGCTTTTGGAAAATTTGCATTAAACGAAAAGAAAACAAAAAACAGTGTGTATACTCCATTAGGTGGTAGCTGTGCTTTGGAACATGCTAGCTGGTTCAAGCTGGTTAAAGTAGTTGAATAGCTGAACTACCAATCAGTGGGGACCCGGTTGGGCTGGTAGACCATCTTGGTCAGTTTTGTAAAGCTTATGATTCCATTTTTTGTCAATTTTTATTTGTGATTTAAAATATTGTCTTGATAGGGTTGCCAACGCTTGTGCATTTGGACATTTTGACACTTCAATACGGAACGTTACGCCGGCCAGACCGGGGAGGGTTTTCCCCTAAAATACGGGACAGTTGTCAACCCTAGTTCTTACAACATAACCTTGGTGAACTTCTCAGAGACTTTAAAAAAGAAAAAATTCTGCCTTTTCTGAATCTAGAACATAAAAACTGTAAAATAGCTACCAAGATGGCCACCGTATTGACTGACTAGCATTTAAAAAGGCACCAAGAGGTTATTAGCGCACTGAGGGGTTTTGAGTTTGTATATTCAGGAGCTTAAGAGGCCATTAACATAAAGACGATGTGATTTGCATTGTGCTGCATTTGTTTTTTTGTGTCTGAGGTATTCAGTCATCTGAGTTAATGCATTAGCAGATTGTAAATGCTAATTTTATAGGAAAAAAACTACATTATGTTAAATAACGAGGCAGTCAAATTATGCTTATTTAATGGCACATTTTAGTGAATAAATCAGTCTCTCTTTTACACAGAGATAAAGAGAGAGACGAAATGAGAGGAGCAAAGAGGTGGGCTAATAGAACGACTGATGCAAGATGGAGTGAAATAAAGGAAAGTCTTCATCTTTGTCACAAGTGTGTCAGTTTGTGTGGTTCTTTTAAAGGACAGCGTGTATTTAAAAGCATGAGAGTGTCTGCGTCTGGAACATATTCAGAAACATGTGTAGCTGTCAAAACATCTTAATGTTTTTATATTCTCTTTTAAGCTTGTCATCTTTCTTTGTTTTCTACCTGAGGGACTTCAGAGTCAGGACTAAGAGAGAACCTGTGTGTATGTGTGTATTTGAGCATTGATGTGTGCATTCATACTGTATGTGACATTCAATGTGTGTGTGTGTGTGTGTGTGTGTGAGAGAGTGGGGCTCTCACACACAGAGACACCACATTTGAATGACAATGTGTTTGATGCAGGTTTTATTAAGCCATGGAAGACTGTTTCCTTTCTGTTTCCTTCATCAGTCAATCAGGTATCAGTGATGAATGGTGACAGATTCACATAGACCCTAAATCCAGAGTCAGGAAAAATGCAGAATTTAAGAATTGGCCTTTCCAATTTGTCTGATAAACTTTATAATTCCCGAAAACGTTGGCCAGCACCAAAATTTCTTAGCGGAAACTCTGATACACCCTTTTCCAAAATTCTGTATTCTCCATCCAGCTCAAGGTTTCTTTAATCTTTTCACACACTATTGGAAATGGAGTCCTAACAAAGAATATGAAGTGAAATTGGCTGGCCATTTTCAAATACTTACAGGAATGGGCACTCTTTAGGTGCATCGATGAATTCAGTATTTCAGGTGAAGTCTGAGCCAATAACAGGCTTCAAAATATATTTCAGACCCACAGAACTCAATCGCAAAAATCTCTTCATTGAAGATTTGATGCTTTCAACAACTCTACTACTATCGAATCACTATTTTCTTTCCCCAGAAAGCACACACAAAAACACACAATGCCTGTTCAACCCCCAGTAAAAAATTTAATAAGAAGTTAAAAGTAGCTATTTGAGCACCAAAATTAGTTTCATAAGCCTTTAGTGAAATCCTGCCTCTGTTGAAAAACTGTTAAATACCCTTCTTTGTTTCCTTCTTTTTTCAGTCACCATTTCTTTATTTCTTAATCTGTCTTCTCTTTTTTTCAGCCTTTTATTGAGTTTCATTAATGAACATCAGGGTTTTATTAGTCATTAGCGTGTTTACGAGTTGCGTGTGTGTGAGTCTTTAGGGGAGTAAAGGAATGCTTTATTGAAGGGGCGACACACAACAGAACTCTATAGCTCATTCCAAGCAGCTCCTGATGCCTGCAAATCTCATTAAAGGAAAACACGTACACACACACACACACACACACACACACACACACACACACATACACATACACACACATACACACACAAACACAAACAGAAGCAAGAAAGAGCCTAGAGTGATGGAGCTGTTACATTTTTTTTGCCACCGTTAGATATCAAAATGAGGGAGAGAGAAGTGAGAAGATACTACAGAGAAAAAAACCTAAAAGTTCAGTTAAGTAATTTAGCGTTGGAGACATGGCCTAGTGGCTAGCACTGAAACCTTGAGCTGTAGTGCTCATGTGGGCAATGAGAGTTAGAATCTGGCTCCCAACATTCCCAATCTACTGGTTACCACTCATACTCTAAACATGTTGAGCTGATTATGTTGGAGACACAGGTTTGAATATGGTCTGCATCATGGCCTAATCCCATTCCTCCCCAATTTCTTGTATCCTCTCAACAATCTGCCAATCAACAATGGCAAAAAGCCACCTAAAACCTTTCATGCACTGTGCAACTGAGTTTTAATTTATTGTAGCTTTTCCACTGTGATGAATAAGTCTGTGTTGAAAACAATCAGATTCCCTGCTGATCCAGATAGAAACAGAGGCCCAGAACAAGCTTGAGCTCTGTTAGATTCACTATCTCTTCCATAATCAAATAAAGATAAAGAAAGAAAAAGTAATAGACAAGCCAATATTAATGCCAGATATGCTTAAGGCTATTTGAAATTAAACATACAGTCACTCTGATGACCACAGAGACCAGACAGGCCCTTGTTATTTTTCACAGTCGGTTATCATTAAATGCAAGTGGGTCACTTTATGAAAATAAATTAGTCTCTCTGTTGATATTGTCTGATTCCTATAGATGTCTCATTTGCAAGCAACTGCCCTACAGGCATCTTTGACATTCATTATTTTTCTTAGCATACACAAATGTCCTCTGTTCTTACTTCAAGATAATGTAGCTCAACTTGTTCATAATATTGTCAGCTCAATGTAGCTCTTTTTAAGTCTCAATGCTTTGGATTTCTTGCTGTTTATTTATTGCAATATGCAGTTGGAGCTGTGGCTTAGAGGTTAGAGCCTCTGCTCTGACATATTGAGCCATGGTGCTCATATGGGCACACAAGTTTAAATCCGGCACGCAACATATACGCACATTCAGTATATTTAAAGGTGAAGTGTGCCATTTTTGTGTCACTAATGGCATATAACAGAGTTTGCTTGCCGTCTCCAACTGAGGCAACATCGGCTCTACCAAGAGAAGGAGTTGGTGGCAGGAGATCCTTGTTGAATTCAAAACAATCATTATTTTTACAGTTCCTTTTGATGCCCATAGTGGTACGGTATTACACACTTCACCTTTAAATACACTTCTCAACGATGTGAGAACATTGAGAAGGACACCTCTGAGCTCCTAGCAAAGTTTTTTTCAAATATATCTAGTAATTCATTGTGATTTTCATAAACATCTGTACAACAGGGTGTAACACTGTATGCTTCATAGGAGCCAGAGTTGCTTGATACTGGAAGCCATGATGGGCTTACAGATGTATCCTATTATCAGGAAATTGTTAAAACAAGAAAGCAGACACAGACAGAGCTCAAAAGAAGAAAAGGTTTTTAACAGATCAATTGAAATCAAAATGCTCGAGATGGAAAGAAAATGTGAGAGAGAAAGAGAATGAGACAGAATAATGCTTTTTATTAGAAGAACAGAAAAGAAAAATAGTGAAATGTACCCAATCGATGTGGAGAGAGTAAAGGCAATCAGTGGTCACAAAGAAAGTGCTATTCACTTAACCGTAACAACGGCAGGAAACCGTACATTGATGAAAATTTGCAGAAAGTAATGGTGGTGGAGGGAGGAAATGCAAGTAATTTTATTTAAAGTTAAATAAATTAAAAGAACAGAAGACATGATTTGTAGAGTTTCCAGGACTCAAAAACAAAGATCTTTTTTTTAATTTTTGTTTATTTTTTTGCTGGCCCGGTCAGGCCAGAAGTTCAGTTTTTTCTTGCCCTGCCAACAAATTATACATATTATTTTTTAGTAGGGATGGGAATCATAAGGAATTTAACAGTTCCGGTTCTTATTCCTCTTAGCGATTCTGGTTCCTTAAGGGTTCCATTAATGATTGTTTAAGTACTTTTGAGAAATAAATATTTTAATATAAGAAATGCTTATTATATTGGATATGCATGTTCAAGAACTGTTAACTGAACCAAAAGTCATTACAACTTATTAAAAATACAAAATAAAATACAAATAAAAAAAGGTTTCCAACCCTATTTTTTTGCAACATATTATAAGTAAATAAAAAAAAAAAAATTAACAACAAATAATTTATTATGTGTAACATTTTTTTATAATAGATAAAACATTTACTAAGATGTTTATGAGGCTATAAACTTAATAAATGCTTTTGCTGGAAAATTATTACTCCAAAACTATACCAATTTGTTTATAATTTTCAACCCATTGCTGATGCTCATTCTTGCACAAAACCTTGACAAAACCTCATCTATGACAGCCAGCTCGACAACAACATCTTACATACACTCACTGAGCACTTTATTGGGAACACCTGTACAGTGCAATGATAAAATAAAATAATGCAGATACAGGTCAGGAGCTTCAGTTAATGTTCACATCAAACATCAGAATGAGGAAAAATGTGATCTCAGTGATTTTGTGGCATGATTTTTGGTGCCAGACGGGCTGGTTTGAGTATTTCTGTAACTGCTGATCTCCTTGGATTTTCATGCACAACAGTTTCTAGAGTTTACTCAGGATGGTGCCAAAAACAAAAAACATCCAGTGATTGGCAATTCTGTGGACAGAAACGCCTTGCATCTCAGAATGCACAACATGTCGAACCTTGAGGCAGATGGGCTACAACAGTAGAAGACCACGTTGGGTTTCACTTCTGTCAGCCAAGAACAGAAAGCTGAGGCTGCAGTGGGAACAGGCTCACCAAAACTGGACAGTGGTAGACTGGAAAAAAATGTAGCCTGGTCTGATGAATCTCGATTTCTGCTGAGGCACACAGATGGTAGGGTCAGAATTTGGCGCCAACAGCATGAATTCGTGGACCCATCCTGCCTCGTGTCAACAGTCCAGGCTGGTGGTGGTGATGTAATGGTGTAGGGAATGTTTTCTTGGCACACTTAGGGCCCGTTACAATCAATCATTGCTTGAATGCCACAGCCTATTTGAGTATTGTTGCTGACCATGTGCATCCCTTCATGGCCACAATTTACTCATCTTCTGATGGCTACTTTCAGCTTGAAAATGCACCATGTCACAAAGGAAAAGTCATCTCAAACTGGTTTCGTGAACATGACAATGAGTTCACTGTTCTTCAGAGGCCTTCCCAATCATGGCCTTTGGATTTGAATCCAATAGAACACCTTTGGGATGTGGTAGAACAGGAGATTCGCAGCATGAATGTGCAGCTGAAAAATCTGCAGAAATTGCGTGATGCAATTATGTCAACATGGACCAGAATCTCAAAGGAATGTTTCCAACATCTTGTGGAATCCATGCCATGATGAAATGAGGCTGTTTTGAGAGCAAAGGCCCAACCCAGTATTAGTATAGTGTTCCTAGTAAAGTGTTCAGTGAGTGTAAATCAGTATAATTCAGCAGAATGCGCAAAACAACAATGTTCAAAACATAAAAACTAAATATTTGCAGGGCACAAAAGCACATGTGCGCTATCAACGAATGTTGATTGTTGGAACGCAAAAGCACTGGCCTTGGCAAGTGACAGTTTTGACAACTGGACTAAAACTCTCTAACACTGGCCCCGGACCCTTATTGTTGACCCCTGGATTCTAATTCAGCCTTCTTATTCTCCAGATGTTTTATGGAGAAATGACAACACATAGTGTGAACGAGACCGAAAGGAGCATGTCGAATCAATAATCTCCTAAATTCCATTAGAAAAAAAGGGAAAAAGTGTCATCTAAAACCACGGGGCCCCTAATCCCCCCGGCCCAGCATGCCAGTGCTGGGGGATTAGTGTTTTGTGTTCCTAATGACAGCAGATAATGAGAAAGATGCGCCGTCTGTCACGTTAAATAATGGCGTAATCCACATTTCCCTGCATCTATTTACTGTGACTATTAATGAGTTGAGTCACATCACAACACACTAAAACTCACTCAATAAGAGTGAGAGAGAGAGAGTGAAGCGAGAATAGGTTTAGTGTTTATTCGCGCTGTCTGCTTTGAATATTCAAAGTGTGATGTATAGCTGATATAATGCTGCAGTCGGTGGGAGCAAATCACCTTATTTGGGTTACTGTCACCTTCCTGTCAGCTTGGACCTGTCTGGCCATTCTCCTCTGACCTCTGTTATTAGCAAGCCGTTTTCGTCCACAGAACTGCCACTCACTGGATGTTTTATGTTTTTGGCACCATTCTCTTTACACTCTAGAGACTGTTGTGCATGAAAATCCCAGGAGATCAATATTTACAGAAATACTCAAACAGCCCGTCTGGCACCAACAATCATGCCACATTCTAAATCATTGAAATCACATTTTTTACCCCATTCTGATGGTTGATGTGAACAATAATTGAAGCTCCTGACCCATATCTGCATGATTTTATACATTACACTGCTGCCACATGATTGGCTGATTAGATGATCGCATGAATAAGTAGATGTAAATGTGTACTTACTAAAGTGGCCGTTGAGTGCCTATATTCAATATAGAGTATAGATATATTTAATATAATACAGGCTACATTTATTTAATATATAATTAAAAAAATTTTTTTATGTAACTTGTTTCGTGCTCACACTCTCACTTACAGTAGGGTAACTAAAATAAATAGGAATACTAAAACCAAAGCTAAAACATATTAAAAATAAAAAGAGAAAAGTTCAAATTTGAAATGTGAAAATAAATAATAAATACTAAAAAAAAATTATTTGATTTTTTTAAAACAAATAAATAAGGCATTTGAAAATGCAAAACTATAGCAACCTTGACTCACAAAACTTGTTTTTGTATGAAAACAGCAGTCAGGTAGAGAGAGGGAAATGGAGAGAGTTAACAGGAGTATGTGTGCATATCCTTACTGTGATTGTGTGTGTGTGTGTGTGTGTGAGCTCTCTCTCACCTTCTAAGCAGTAGTTTGGGGTGGTTCTTGCTCTCCAAATTCTTGTCAATGAGGTCGGATAGCAGGTGTTTCAGCACATCCGTGGCGTACTCGAGTCGACCCTGGAGAGCCGTCATAATGAGAGATGCCACGTTGCCACGGTCACGCATGGAGAAAGAGCGCTGCATTTCCAGTGTGCGGATGAATGTCAACAAAAACACTTTGTTGTTTATCAGCTGGGCAAACAGCTTCAGAGCTTTCTCCACACTCAACTGCCCATTACCAGACACCTGCAACACAACAACATTTTTGCCATTCGAAAAATTCTAACAAGCCTTCTTCACAAAGACATTCAATGGAATAGAATACTAAATACATTATTTGCATCAAACACAAGAGAACAAACTGTATACATTTTTTTTATTGTGGTTTTGATAATTATGGTGTTAAAGAAAACCACAGTTTACCTCTAGTTCTCTGAGCACAGGATGGTCCTCGATTCCTGGGAAGAGTACTCTCATGGTATAAGTGCGGTAATCCAAATAGGGGATACCAGCCCGGTCCAGATCACTTGTTAACTCATTGATATCTGTCTGCAGTTCTGCAAAAGCTGAAAATGTAAAAGGGCAGGAAAAGAGAAAGAAAATATATATTGTTTTATTACATAATTTGTTGAATCTCATGAAACCTGTCAAGAACATGTTCGATTACATCGCAAGACCCCCCCCAATTACTGTAATGCCAAAATAAAAATAATTCTCATTATTGTAAGGTGAAAAAAACTCATTTCTTTAATGTAATATATGTTACAAGTTCAACACAAGTTAAGCTCATTCAACAGCATTTGTGGAGTAATGCTGATTACAACAAAAATAATTTAGACTTATCACTCATTTATTTAAAAAAAACCCAAAAAAACATGGCACTTGCAATGGAAGTGAATGGGGCATGAAGATAGAACATGATTCTAGTGTAATAAAATCATTTACTAAAGTTATATCCAATATTACAACTTTGTTGTCATGACAACATAACGCCAGGAAACCCTGTAGTCTGCTAAACACCATAACGCTGGTAAATCCCTGATTTCTTTCACACTATAATCCTGTTAGCATATATAATGTTCACGTCTTCTGGCTATACTTTTGAAACAGTGAGTATTTTAACATTTACAGACTGGCCCCATTCACTTCCATCTTAAGTGCCTTACTGTAACCCTGATTTTTGCTTTATTTTTACATAAACGAGGGGTGAGTCCAAATAATTTTTTGTGGTAATAAACATTATGCCACAAATCCTGTTGTTTGAGCTTAACTTGTATTGAATCCGGAACATTGCATCAAGTATTTATAAATTCTGGTAGTATTTGTTTTATTTCTCTTAACTCCTACTGATTTCAATAAATAAAAAATTGTATTGGAAATAATATCACAATTCAAAAAAGCTTATTTGCTCCTAAAAACAGGCTTCATTTTCTTTATGCAAAATATAATTTCTTATGTGTTGTATGTTGATATTGGGGAGAAATTTCACATGTTTAAAGGGATTTGGGGGTTGTTGCTGCATAAAAGATGACAGAACATGACAGAACACTCAGTGCTGTTCTAATCAAGATCTCTGAGGATTTTGTGTTCGTCCAGTTTTTTCCAAGAAGTTCCTGAAGTGTCTTGAAAGCTGATAAAGAGATAGTGAACCAAAATAACATCTTTACCTCTCTGTTTATGGCTTCCGCACACACACGCACACACGCACACAAACACACACACACATGTTAGAGCGGTTATCCTTATGAGGACTCTCCATAGACATAATTATTTTTATACTGTACAAACCATAGATTCTATCCCCTAACACTAACCATACCCCTAAACCTAACAAAAAACTTTCTGCATTTTTAAGCGATTTGAATTATGGGGACACTAGAAATGTCCTCATAAACCACATTTATAGCATAATACCCTTGTAATGACCAGTTTGTAAGCTAACAAAATGTCCTCGTAAACCAATTAAACCTGCCCACACACACACACACACACACACACACACACACACACACACACACACACACTAAATAAATTGAAGGCTGCTGAAGTGCTTGTTCCCTGCTGGTGGAAAATGAAGGTGGGATGTCTTTAATTGGGTCCATTCTGACATAGCCTGGAGCAGCACTCTACCCTAGGGGAGTTATCTCTCTCTCTTTCTCTCCTCACGTTTTCTTATTTCTCCTTTCTCCCATTCTGCCTCACTCTATCGCCTCCTCTCACCTGTCCTCCTTCTCCTCTACATCTCTTGCTGTCTATCACTATGGCTTTCTCTCATCTTAACCACACTCTCAGACAGGTGTGAAGGAGTGCAGGGCTCTCAGTCTGACAGCAGCAATCTGCCCTTCTGATACCTCTGCATCTTAGATTCCTCACAGCTCTAGAGTCAGTCAACACAAAACTCAATCTTTCAGCAGTGCTAACCATGGGTCAGGGACACTCTCTTTGTCAGAACTGTATGTGTGCTACTCTTGATTTTATTTGTCATCCAAAAGAAGCAAACAGCCTCATAGAACCCTAAAAAGAAGCAAAAGCAAGTGATATTTCACTAGATTTGTATTTGATTTATGCAACAAACATTTCAAACAGCAATATGCTACACTGTTGTCACATGATCACATTGTATGTTCATTTAGAAAGTGGTGTACTGTACAGTTATTTTGGATATCTTGGAAATAAAAAAATGTATTTAGCATTTTTGAACATATTTTGTATATATAAAAAAGTAGTCAGTCAAATCAGTAGGCCAATCAAATGAACACCACAACTATGAGCTGTTTCGCTCCCTCTCTAACGGATGAGTACAGGCCTGGTTTGGCTTTATCTTCAATAACGTGCAGGCTCTTCTAGTGTACAACACCACTAACTTCCTGTACTACCCTAACCCTTTCTTCGAACCGCTCAGCACCAATGGCATATTGGAACAGAAACCAGGTTCCCCTATCATTTTAAAGGTTGCAAGAAGAGAAATGTTGCATACCGCACAATGTGGCAAATATAATAGGTGATCTGTAGTATATACAGGGTTGGGCAGGATACTTAATGAAAGTATTCTAGGCTGAATACTAAATAATCTCTCTTAAATATATTCAGTAATGTATTTTGAATACAAGAATACTTTTAGAATACACATTTATAAAGGCAAGGCACAATTGGAAGAATTATGTGTGATATGTCATTATTACTGGATCTTGTCTGAACTGCTACATCTCCACTAATAACATCTAAGTGAGCCTAAACAGCCAGCTAGCTATTTCTCAGCAAATGTAATAAACTTAGCACTACCTTGATTTCTTTAAATTAGATGTGGAGTTAGACTCTGATGTTTTTCTTTAAGGAAGGAAGGTGGCAAACAGAAGGCAGTTTGCGGTCAACTACAATCAGTGGTGGAAATGGCTGAGATTCACTGGGGGGACTCTATTAATTTTTAGCTTGTTCACCGAGGATGCATTTAATTGATTGAAAATATTACAAAATTACAGTAAAGGCATTTATAATGTTACAATTGACTATTTATTTTAAAATAAATGATGTATTCTTCAAACTTTCTGTTCATCCAAGTAACCTCTACTTGCAGCAATGCAAAAATTCGGCAAATACTGTTAATTAAAGCTGCTAGTTTAGGACCTGTGAGGAGTCTTTTTCTCAAATTAGAGACTCTGATGTACTTTTATTCTTGTTGTTGTGCATCTGGGTTGTCCACTTCTCTCTGTGCCAGTTAGATCAAGATTGTTGTATTCTTTCAAAACAGAAGTGCATTGAATAGCCTTCATCTCTCAAAACAACAATAGACTGATGAATTTGAGGAAAAATATGTTTATTGTTTATAGGAGAATTATGTTATTTTTAAAACTGAAATCTGACTTGAAAGTCTAAAATAACATTACTGTAAAGTAACTAAAAAAATGCAATACCTCAGCTGGAAAAATACACTATATTGCGATTTCCACACTTCAATAAGTAGCACAACAATTTTAACCATTCTAACAAAAATAAATGTTAATTTAGTACTAAATTAACATATTAAATGATTTCTTAAGGATTATGTGACACATTATTTTCTTAGTAGACTGGAGTAATGGCAGCTGAAAATGGGGCTTTGCCATCATGGCTAAAAATTTAATTTGATTATAAATAAAAAACAAAACTTATTTCAGATTATAGAGATTATATATCTGTAATCTATAACCACATTACACTTGAGAAATGAAAATTCTTGGTTGAAACTGAACATTTTAAACACATTTTTTTCTTTTTGTTTTTTGTTCTTAAAAAATAATAGCCAAATTACTGGATGTTTCCCTTCATTTTAATGAATGGGCATTTGCTGTCAGCCAAGCCAAACCATGCCCCCAGCATTACGCGTGTGTGTATGTCAAGACTGCAGAACAGACATTCCCGAAGAAGAATACCAATACAAACGGCTTAGCATTTATTTGTGCATTAAATTACACACACACACACACACACACACACACACACACATACACACTTATGTACTTGTAGATGGTGTTCTGAGCAAAGAAAACAGTATTTTTGTGCATTCTTCTGGTGTGTGGATTTGTGAATTGAGCACGTGGATCTGTTGCGTGCATGTGTGGATCGGTTGCCCATGGATTCCCGTGTGCATCTGCCGATCTGCTGCATGAACGTGTTGTAGCCACTCATGATGGTCAACATTGCGCAACCACAGATGCAGAAGATCTCACACATTTATGTGCGGAACCCCACAAAGCTTTCATAGGCTACATAGTGGAGAAAAGATAGAAATACCCTTTATTCCCCTAACAAATGTAGCCAGTTTGAACAGGAATGCCTTTCCCCCAATACAAATTCACTCAGGGAACTCCCCTGCATTCCCTACCATTTCCAGCACTGACTACAATATCTCGCCCACTTTCCAACAGGAAAAATACTGTCTGTACCTCCAAGACCCTAAATCCCAGTTGTTTGTGTATGTTCAGAATGGCATTTTTTTTGTATTTTATTCTTCTTCTTAACCCATTGTTTGATTGGACTGACATAGATTAATACATTTTGACACAGAATTGGATACGAAATGCAAATTAACCATATTTTCAAGATGATAACTGGATACCATTTGCAGAAATTAAACATGCAACATAATGAGGTCCAGTGACAACAATGTAGAATATGAATGATTTTAATTAGGGTTGATTCCATATTTGGTTATTTATTCTTTGTATTTTCTACGTCTTTTACTACTCACACATTTATTTATTTTTTGGGGGTGCATTTAATTCTTTTACTCCTTTGATTTTAATTGTCAAGTTTTTATTAGTTTTTTTTAAATGCATTTACACAGCAATTACAATCGTGAGAAACAATGTATCATGCGCTCTAATGTAATATTTCTGTAAAAATGTGGCTGTATTGATTCTGGTGCACAGCTGGCAGCACGCAAAAAACACAACCCGCAATGTTATAATTTCACTTGATTGAAATTTTTTTTTTTTTTTTTCTGCTTTATTTTGTGGTCATTATACGAGAAGTATTCTAAAAGTATTCTATCAAAATTGTATAAAGTAACTGTATTCTGAATGCAGGTGCTTGAAAACATAATGGGGGCTAAATCCAGTTACTTAATTTTTGTATTCTGAAAACATAACGCTGTTACATCTATTCCATTACAGCCCAACCCTGAATATATAGCATGGTGGTATGCTATATATGAGCAAAGCCAACATCACTAAACCATGCCACTGTCAAGTCATAACAGTTCATCAATGTGGTAGTAATGAAACACAAAAGCAGTTTTAAGAATAATCTGTAACACTACTTTAGCGATGTATGTGTGTGAGAGTGTTTTTGGAACTTCTGAATTGTCTTTCTCACCTTCCTTGCACTCCAGTGCGACTCTGGATTCCAGGTTGTCCATTTGCATCTGGAGTCTCTTGAGAGTGAGGTCATTCTCGCGGGATTTGCGCTTGTACGCGATCAGCACGAGGATGACGATGATGAGCAAAAGACCACCGCCTGCTGCGATGCTGACAATTGCAGGGAGAGTCAGGAGACTGTCAGAAAGGATGTTAACTGAGCCGGGAGACACGTGAAGACCACCAACCTGCACCTGAGAGAAAACAAACACACATATACACACATTAGAATCAAGAATATATGCACACACACACACACAGATACATTACTTACAAAAAAGTACTAGGGTGGTACTATGGAACAGTGATGGTATCAAATGGTAATACCCTCATACTCTGATGTAAAAAGGATAATGTACAAAGAAGTAACATCAGAGTACCAAAAATACCATTATCCTATTGTATTTACATGATTCTTCAAAGAATACCATGGTATTAACATGGTATATGTCTAAACAATTACATTGTATTTCCCCAAACCACTGTTTTACCATGTATTAGTATTACCATGGTACATCTCCAAAAAACACATGGTATTACCATGCTACCATGTAAAAAACAAAACAAAACAAAAACATAGTAAAAGCTTGTAGTTTGTCGTACATTTTATTAGTGACACATAAAGATGCACACACAGAAATACAGTTAAGAGTGCACAATTATATCCTACCCTTTGACACAACAAAAGTACTGAAATACACCCCCACACACTTTTGGGCAGCACTAAAAGTAATTGCTTTCCTCTTCCTAGGGAACCTGGTGACAGCAACAACATGTTCCACTGCTGAAGGTCTGGCCTGTAATAACTAATGAGTGTTTAAACAGAAAATTGAACACCTACCTCAACCCCACAGGCCTCACACCTAGTAAACAAGTACTAAGGGGCCTTTCAAGTATGTAAACACATGAAACTTAAAGTAATTTGAGTGATCTATAGGGCACATAAACACACTGTAGAGGTCTTACCATGATTTTGTACTGGCCGGTGAGGTTAGGTGGCTCGCACAGCAGTTGAGACTCAGATATGGTGACAGAACAGGGAGTCTCTCCTATCAGAACTGTGTAGTTAAGCTTTACACCTCCAGAGGCAGCAGGAACCAGGTTCTTACCCTGTTATACAAATAGCACATGAATGTATATGCATATTTATGGGTTGCAAACCAGGACACATTATATATGTTTGGATTGTAACGATATGAAATATCCCTCTCAGGTCAAGGGTCATGCCTGAGGATGGACATACCTTTAAAATGATAGGAGAACCTGGTTTCTGTTCCAATATGCCATTGGTGCTGAGCGGTTCGAAGAAAGGGTTAGGGTAGTACAGGAAGTTAGTGTTGTTGTACACTAGAAGAGCCTGCACGTTATTGAAGATAAAGCCAAACTCATCCGCGTGCTTGACCGAGTCCAAACCAGGCCTGTACTCAGCCGTCAAAGAGGGAGCGAAACAGCTCATAGTAGTGGTGTTCAGAACTTTACACACCTGGAAAAGAGAGCAGAGAGAGAAATTTGATTTATTTTCATCAGCATTTTTCAGAGAGTAATTGTTATTCATTGCTTCATATCACTTCAGTTCTTTCCCATTAAGAATCCTTTGATACCATCTGTTTTCAAGTGTATTTTACCTAACTGAAAAGACTACAGATGCGTTTCCTTTTGTTAGACAACAACAGTGCTGGAGAACAAAGGGAAGAATAACTTTTATCTTCAAAAGTGAGAAAAAATAAAGTGTAAATAACACTTTTTGATTGAATCTTTCCATATCAAAGATTACTGGAAGACTCAACAAACAACTATTTTATATTACTCACAACAGAAATAAGGTACACGTTCAGCAATTTTACCAAAATAAATAAATAAATAAAATCATATTTTGCATGAAAAAAATTAAGCCTATTTTAAGATCATCAAGGTTTTTAGCATCACGTTATTCTGTGACTATTTTAAATGATCATTAAGCATATTTTACCTCAAATTCACATTATCGTAATGCTAAAATTACTGTAATGTGACAAAAATATGAATATACTATTTATACTGTTAAGTAGTTATATAATAAAAAATAAATGTATACATCATGGTAGTGTATTGCATACTGATTTGATAAAAAAAAAAAAAAAAAAATGTACTAGTCATTTGTTTTTATAATACAATAAAAAAATTACTATAGTACAGTAATGAGAACCACCACTAAAAACAATGGGAAATAATAATAATTAAAAAAAACTAAAATAAAAAAAAAAAAAAAAACAGTAAAATGTCCGGACACATTACACTAATGAAAAATTTATGTGCTTAATTGTTATGGAAATTATATCCCAATGCAACAAATCTCAATGGTCCTAAAAATAGGCATTTTCTTTAAATAAAATGTAATTTCTTATTTTTTTTCTTTTGATTTGGGGGGGGTGAAATGAGGCCTGGACATGTCTTTGTGAGATTTTTGGGAAATGTCACAAGCTGGATTTGAACCACTAAGCAACGGATCCAACATGATTATACTGATGCTAAATGCAAACAGCTGGTATTAACTCTAGTAAGATAATTAGCTAATAACACTTGCATACTTTAAGTACACAAAAACTGTGTCATACATCTGCACTGCATAAATATCAGTAGTCACACTTGACGGACACACTCACTTCTATGTGCACAGTAACAGAGCAGCGCTGACGCTCGAACAACAAAATTGATTGCTGTGAAACTGACTGCGCCTCGAGGTTTTCATCTCATTTCTTTCTTCTCCACGACTCTCAGGGGAGAAACTTAATTAGAGCTAAATATCTTCAAAGCACGGCAGGACCGGCAAGCACCACACCACCTACTCGCATCTCGCCTCCTCGAGTCAGAGCTGCAATCGATATTAACTCATTTTGACCACACAAACTTGATTTAGTTGAGATTGAGGGTGCATCTCATTCCACAGCATTTGGTTCCTCATTCCTCTGCTGTTACTCTTCGCTTGGCCCTTGAGGAGTGTATAATAAGTGATATTCTTACTTGGCATCCTGACACCACAATGGTTTTCTTGTCATTGATTAACTGGTATTGGCTTTTACTTGCTTGTTGGGTTGGTGTCATTGCTAGTGAACAGAATAGGAGTATTCCAAAGAAAAAAGTTTTTGTCCTCAAGGCTAAATTCTCAGAATTTACTGAGGGTCAGTAAACTCATTGAGGCATGAAAACAAGCAAAACTTAGCCTCTATTTTCAATTGTGATGATTCAGTGGGAGTTTTGTTCCTTTAAAAGTAGCTTTTGCATGGGATATCCAGGATACGTTCAAGAATGTGTTTAAAGAATGGCCCCTCACAGTACACTTACACCGATCAGCCACAACATTAAAACCATCTGCCTAATATTGTGTTGGTCCCCTTTGTGCCACCCAGCATCTCAGAATAGCGAATCTCAGAGCGCTTATCTGAGTTACCATAGACTTTGTCAGTTCAAACCAGTCCAGCCATTCTCAGTTGACTTCTCTCATCAACAAGGCGTTACTGTCTGCAGAATTGTTTTGGCACCATTCTGAGTAAACTCTAGAGACTGTTGTACGTGAAAATCCCAGGAGATCAGCAGTTACAGAAATACTCAACATCAGCAACCTTCCAGTTACAAGGCATGAGTTTCATCCACTAAACCAGATAACTGCAAAATATCAGTTATCTAGTAGGACTAACCCACTGCTCTTCCTTGAACTTGAGGAGAAAGTTTTAAAAGCATATATATAAAAACACAACTTTCATGGCAGCTGACTGAACAGCATGTAGGTTTGAATTACATTTGATGTTGCCTCCATGGGCTCAGATCTTCTCTGTTGTATTGAGGCACTTTACATTACGCCCTATGTTTTCATGAAAACAGAAGCACTCTGGCAGCAGATCTAGTTAAAAATAAATGGGATTCAATAACTCTAAAGTCACACTGTCATCAAAACCTGTAATCCCATTACACACACTAGAGCACCATACGTTATGTAACACATCTACTCAAATCGGGAATTGTCGAAAACTTTCAATGCAAAGCTGAATGGTAAAGAACTAAGTAAAAGTAAAAATTTTGGTGTCAACAGAGTATTCTAAGAAAAAGCAAAAATTTAGTGTTTTTGGGATTATCAGCAAATGTATAACTGTAATTTGGCAGTCCCTGATATAGCAGGATTTAACATTTGTTTCGATCAAGGACACAATGTTCTATTTTGAAGTGGTTAAAAACATGGGCTGGAAACCATAAGGCTGCAGGTTCGAGGCCCACAGGGCATGATCTGTGAACTACAAAGGGTATTCACCATTGCACCCTTGAGCAAAAAAAAAAAAAATTGCTTTGAATTTACACGATTTAAACATGTACATCGGTTCCACATGAATCAATTAAGTTACATCAACATATTTTATCCTCTTGGTTTAGATTAATTCTTTGTCAGAAAACATAATTTCTTCATGTAATTTCAACAAAACGGAATAAAGTTATTTTCAAATGACCCAATTAAGTACCCTCAAAGTGATTTTATGTGTCCCTAACATGTTCATTTCTTAAGTTCTACATAATATTTTTGTGTTACATTACTGATTTGTGTTATTATGTTATATAAAGCAAAAGCATACATTAGCATGCTAAATGCCAAGTAGTATTTGCTACTTGAGTATAGTAACCTACAGCATGGTGTTTGTGTACCTGTCCTCAACCTAAGCACAAGCTCCACTCTTCACCATAATGGTAACCTAGCGTATCAGAATTGATTCTAAATCCCAAAATAACAACATTAAAAACTATTAAGTCTTCCCCTTTTCTTATTTTGTTCAGAAATTAATAAATTAACAATTAATTTCAACATTTTTACTTTCTGGACCAAGTCCCATGCAAAGTATGCTGGGAACGACAAATCACCTTGCCCATGTTTTTGAACAGACTTGATTTGTTCACATTTACCCTAAGTGGAGTGCACATTTTAGAGAATTTACATTAAATACACAAAAGCAAAGAAAACAAGTTTAAAAGAGAAACCCAATTTTGTTGTGTAGATAATATGATTTAGTAAATCGGACAACCTGCGTTTTCCAGTATTTTTTCAGTGTACCTGTAATAAGTGTACAAAAAGCAACTAAGGATAAAAGTGCCTGCTAAATGACTACTAACTACAGTTATGACAAAGAACAACTGTTTTCTTCATATCTATTAAGTTCCTGAGTCACCCCCAATCTTTGTGTTAACAGCCTGAATTCTAACAATTACGCTACTACCAACACCTCAAAATAACATGTAGATACCAAGTTTTTCATGACACTCACTTGCTAAGCAGGACATGATAAAGGTCTAATGTGTTTGAACTGCATTTGTGTTTTTCTGTCCTTTCGTGGCAGTGCCATATCAGAGACAGATGCTGTGGACACAACCAGCCTGGCACGGCCTACAACAGCCTCGTGCTGGCTCTTCACACCATCTGTTTAAAACTGGCTGGACGCACACTGGCTGTTGACACATTTTGTCTTGCTGTACCAGTTTGTTTCTTCACTCTGGTCCACAACAAGCTATCTGTTTCCCAGGCACACAAATCATGTAGCTTTCCACATGGCTGGAATTTAATTAGCAGGGTTTTCTACATTTGAAATACACCAGGTGTAAGTATGCAGATACTGAGTGGGACAAAACCGAATACATGTAAAAGAAAGACTTAGTTCCCTATCTGTCACTCACTCCACGTTGTGTCAGTGTAGTCACAATAGGGGTCGCCCTTGGGAGCCCCAAACACCTCTGATCTTTGAGAAAAGGCAAATGGGAATTGGTGAGTGGAATTTGCATACCACTCCCCGGACATACGGGTATAAAAGGAGCTGGCTCGCATCCACTCATTCAGATTTTCTCTTCGTAGCCGAGTGGTTGTGTTCAGCATTACTCTGCCGATCCATTCATCTTGAAAAGCTGTTGGATTTACCCCGCATTACAGTGGCTTCTCCCCCTCTTGCACCGGTGGAGTGCAGAGAACACCCCTGGGTGCTTCAGCAGCCTAAAAGAGTATATTCTTCCACTAAAAGAGTATATTTCCCTTCTGAAAGAGTGGCACTCACGGAGAGCATCTTTTTATCTCATTCGGCGCTCGCGAAGTGCATGAGCTCTCGATCGCAGCATGTTGAGAGCGGGCTCGTCCAGCCTCGGGTGCGGTCGCCCAGTCGCAGGCTGAGGGGGAGCTGGCGGCCATGCTTGCCCGGGCAGCTGCGAGCGTCGGGCTGGAGTGGAACCCTCCACTCCCCCAAACCCTCACGTCTTGACAATTGGTTCCTGGGCTCAGAGCGCTGATCACGGCCATGCCCCGCCCTTTCCTTTCCTTTCTTCCCAGAGGTGCATGATGAGCTCACGAGATCGTGGTGTGCACCTTTCACTGCCCGGACCCAATTTGTGGGCTCTTACGCTCTCACTACCCTCGACGGTGGGGCTGCCAGGGGGTACTTGGCAATTCCCCTGGCGAAACCGTCAGAGACACCCGTCCAGGGCCTGTAGGCTTACGTTTTCACTGGCGACTAAGGCCTACGGTGCCGCTGGACAGGCCGCCTCCACCCTGCACGCCATGGCTCTCCTGCAAGTGCACCAAGTCAAGGTGCTGAGAGAACTGCACGAGGGTAGTTCTGACCCAGGATTGATGCAGGAACTGCACTCGGTGACCGATCTCGCCCTCCGGGTGAAGAAGGGCCACGACTGCGTTGGCATATCAACTGCCTTGAGTTGCTGGCAGTATTGCTTGCCCTGCGGAGGCTTCGGCCATTGATCCAGGACAAGCACGTGTTGGTCCGGATGGACAACATCTATTTGGATCGCACGCAGAGCATTAGAAGCTCTGAACAGCTCTTTGTCTGCTTTGGAGGACAGCGGAAAGGGAGCGCTGTCTCCAAACAGAGGATCGCCCACTGTATTGGTCCGTATTGGTCTGAGAAACTATAACCCAACACTAACCCTACCTGTAATCTAATCCTAACCAACCAGGTAGCACTTTCCTCATAAATATAAATTTATATGAGTACATTTATGAGTCTTTCTCAAAGTGCGTTGCAGAAAATAAAGAAAAAAAAACTCTCTCAACTTTTACTTTTATTACAGGGCATCACATTTGCATTTTTCCCCGACGTACTTACAATGCACCAACCCCACTGAAATCAATGGATTCACAGAGTTTTCTGATATAGCATAAACTCTAGTGTGTAAGCACTCTAAAACGTTCTACTGTAATGAAGGAGCATTGCATTAAATAAAAGAAATTCATAAGGGTTTGAAGCAACATAAATGTGAGTAAATAATTACAAATTTTTTATTTTTAGGAAAACTATCCCTTTAAGGATACACTGCCTTCACTACCAGCTCTGAATTATGTCCTTTGTTGTTTTACATACATGTACATAAAACTGGTTATCAGGAAAATATCAGGCAGAAAATGAGAATGTAGAACAACTATTTGTATCTTCATGTTTTTAGAAAAATGCCTGTGGCTTTTTGTTAAATGCATGTGCTAGAATACGTTTATCATCTATAGTTCACATTCTTCGTGTTGGTTTTGCGAACAGGCTCTTATCTGTGGTATCAGGGGAGGTCTTTGACACTGATTGGTGGGAGCATCTGATCCCTTCGTTTCAGAAGAAAACTAAAGTGCCTTTGTCATAGGCTCAGAGAGCTTCAGGAATCCATCTCCAGACTTTATACGGAATCTTAATTTTTTTCTTCTTCTCAAGAGAAGACAAAGATAGAAAAACTCATTTTTTAGCTATAATCAGAAAAATGATTAATGTCTCAATTGCAGGCTGGTGACAGGTACAGCAGGATGCACAAAGGCAATTGTCTGCCGTGTGCTCAGCTTCTGAGAACCCCGCCAGGTAAAGGGAGGGGAGGAAAGGAGGGAGAGGAGCAATTTGGGGAGGAGGTAGATGACAATTTGAAGGCTGCCTTGACGGGCGCTCCCCTCTGATTGCCAGACCTGTTTGTTCCCTAAACCCCCTTAAAAATACTGAGAAGGGGGATGAAGAGATACATAATCATAACCTTAGTACTTAAAGGAATGGTTCGTGCAAAAATGAAAATTCTGTAATCATTTACTCACCATCATGTTGTTCCAAACCAGTATGATAGAAAATGAGAATTGGAAAATACAATTTTTTGAAGAATATCCTGGCAACTCTTTACATACAATGAAAGTGAATAAAACTGGGGCTGTCAAGCTTCAAAAAGCACCATAAAAATATCATTAAAGTGTCCATATGACTTGTTCACTATATTCCAAGTTTTCTGAAGCCATATGATACCAACCAAAAGTCATTATTCACTGATGGTATTCACCTCCAGTAAGCTGTTAAACACTGCAACCAGATCATTGAGTCAGTAAGGTGAACTTGAGAACCAGTCCAATTTGTAAACAAATCATTCAGACTGGTTTTGTGAACTTGATCTACGAATCATTAAAAAGATCAACTCCTCAAAAGAGCGATTCCTTCACAAATTGAAAATAGCTATCACTTTAGAAGACTTGGAATATAGCACAAAAGTTATATGGACTACTTTTATGATAATTTCATGATAACCGCTTTATTCACTTTCATTATATGGAAAAGAGAGGCCAAGATCTTACCTCTTGTGTTCCACAGAATAAAGAAAGTCATATGGGTTCGGAAGGCATGAGGGTGAGTAAATCATGAAAGAATTTTCATTTTTGGGTGAACTTTTCTTTTAATAAAAATTCAGCCCATTCACTTTCATGCTGGAATGAAAGCCGAGTCGAATCTTTGGTGACCATTCTGATGAGGAGAAGAGAGACTTCAGCTAAAAGAAGGAATTAAACCTTTCTCTCTGTGTGTATCTTTCTTTCTTTGTTGTAAAGAGTAAGAAAGAGAAAGAGAGAGCACTAGTACCTGACACATCAGACATAGTGTCCACACAACATATTTCAGGAGTCCCTCTAAAGAACTCTAAGAGCTCTGGGCTCCATGAAGCATGGAGAAATGCAGGGCTTCTGTCACTCCTCATTGCGCAGTTGGTGTCTCTTTTACTAAAAGTGACTTTCAGGAGAACTACCCGCACATACACTGGCAGACAAAAGTTTGGAATAATGTACAGATTTTGCTGTTTCGGAAGGAAATTGGTACTTTAATTCACCAAAGTAGCATTAAACTGATCACAAAGTATAGTCAGGACATACTGATGTAAAAAACAGCACCATCACTATTTGAAAAAAAGTCATTTTTATCTAGACAGGCCCCATTTCCAGCAGCCATCACTCAACACCTTATCCATAAGTAATCATGCTAAATTGCTAATTTGGTACTAGAAAATCACTTCACAATATATCAAACAGTGCCAAAAGCTATTTGGTTCATTAAATGAAGCTTAACATTGTCTTTGTGTTTGTTTTCAAGCTGCCAGAGTATGCAATAGACTGGCATGTCTTAAGGTCAATATTAGGTCAAAAATGGCAAAAAAGAAACAGCTTTCTCTAGAAACTCGTCAGTCAATCATTGTTTTGAGGCTATACAATGCTTGAAATTGCCAAAAAACTGAAGATTTCATACAAAGGTGTACACTACAGTCTTCAAAGACAAAGGACAACTGGCTCTAACAAGGACAGAAAGAGATGTGTAAGACCAGATGTACAACTAAACAAGAGGATAAGTACATCAGAGTGTCTAGTTTGAGAAATAGACACCTCACATGTCCTCAGCTGACAGCTTCATTGAATTCTACACACTCAACACCAGTTTCATGTACAACAGTAAAGAGAAGACTCAGGGGTGCAGGCCTTATGGGAAGAATTGCAAAGAAAAAGCCACTTTTGAAACAGAAAAACAAAAAGAAAAGGTTAGAGTGAGCAAAGAAACACAGACATTGGACAACAGATAATTGGAAAAGAGTGTTATGGATCTTAACCCCATTGAGCTTTTGTGGGATCAGCTAGACTGTAAGGTGCGTGAGAAGTGCCAGACAAGACAGCCACATCTATGGCAAGTGCTACAGGATGTGTGGGGTGTAATGTCACCTGAGTATCTGGACAAATTGACAGCTAGAATGACAAGGATCTGCAAAGCTGTCATTGCTGCATGTGGAGGATTTTTTGATGAGAACTCTTTGAAGTAGTTTAAGAAGTTCTGATTTTTTTTTTTCAAATTGTAATAGCAATTTTTAACATTATTAATGTCCAGACTATATATTGTGATCAGTGGAATGCCACTTTAGTGAATAAAAGTACACATTTCTTTCTATAAGACAAAATCTGTACATTATTCCAAACTTTTGGCCTCCAGTATAGGTACATTTGTAGAGTTGGCGTTTAAGGTGCACTTATGCCATTAGAAACAGAGGATGGTTTTTCTTTCACCTCAGTAAAGACAATTGTAACTCAGTGATAATGTGTGATTAGGGCTGCTATGAAATACTGTAAGATACTGTAGTACAAAGTGGATTTGTGCTTTAAATGGGGCATATTTTACACATTTAGCATTCCATTTTTATCCCCATAAATCCACTTATTAGAATTCAACAGGCTCTTTTTGCTACTGTAAGTTTAAGGGTTTTTTCTTGCATGTAAAAAAAGAGTTAAAGTTCTTTTAACTTGACATGACATCTAAAAAGACACTGAAAAACAGTGAGAAGCAGTAACAGCATTTACAGTATATCTCTTCAAAGCATTATTACACAGTACAATCTCCCTTCTGTTACAGTAGAATGTCACTGGGTATCCCATTCTCCAGTCTGACCAAGGCCTAGCAAAAAAAAAAAAAAAATCCTCTACTATTAATTAAACTTGGACCCCTGGAGTGGAGAGCAAATTGAATTTGCACCGATTCTTAAGACTTCTGCCTTCTCATTTCGGAATCTCCTTATGCTGATCAAACATTTCTGTCAGCAGTTCATCTTCCTTTGAAACCCATTAACCAATACAAACCACATTAACTGGCCACTATTCACTAAAACATTAAGTAACAGTGTTGGGGAGTAATTAACTAAAAGTAGTAATGCTACTTACTTAATAACATTTATCAGTTGTGTGACAGTAGCTCGTTTTGAAAACAGAGCAGCTTTTACAGTAACAAGCTACATTTTCCAATGAATGGCTGTGTAGTGTGACAAAAGGGTACATCGTTCGTATATCATTGTCTATGATCTACAAGCAAATAAATCGATGAAATAATCAAAGAAACTAGTCTAAAACAGCCACTCTCTCTCTCTTATGGAAAGTCAGATTCATTTTAGCCATTTAAACTGAATAAAAATAAATAAATAAATCAAAATCACTGATTTTATTTTAGTCCCTGCAGATGCCAGTGTGGTATTCTATGTCTTCTTTTTTGCAGCAATATACAAAATAATATAATAATATATATTACAAAATAATTAATTTAACAATGTTTTTAATATTTAATAATATAAGACAAAATAACATAATTTTGTCAAATCCTTTGTTTTCAACTATGTTTAGTAACTATAATGGTTTCGAGTTTTGTTGGTGGTATTTAGAGTGAGTAATTCTTTTTAAATGCTGTTTATTTAAGTCACCCTTATTGAGATCCTAATAGTTTTTGTGCCAGATACTGTAAATACTTTAAAATAAAATAAATTATATTATATTTTAAAACATATTCCTCCCCATTAAATAGCTTTGAGGAAGTTTTTTATTAATATAGCTTGTAGTGTTGCTAACTACTTCCCAAAAACTGTTCGAAAACAGCCTCAGATGAAGTCGCTCAGAATACTACAAAAACGGCCAACAAATTCCAGTTTGGCAAAGGTGGCAGCAGCTATGAAAAATGCTCAAATTAAAAGCTTCATCCACACCACTTTACACAGTCTGAATTATTCAGTGGTGTACTTAGTAGAAATTACAGATACACAGCTTGAAAAGAGGTCATGCATGGGCTTGTGGGTAGAAGATTTCTGGAGCTGCGGTGGTGAGTCATGGCTGATCTAGCCTCCATGGGTCAACAGAAAGGACTGAAATTAGTCTAATGCATCCCAAAAAAGTTAGAGAGCAGATTGTGCCATCCTTTCTCTTTTGAAAGTCACTGATAATTAACTGAAACCTGCAGACAAAGAATGCCACTTCCCAAGGTCGTGCATCTCTGATACGATTTGGTTTCGTCGCGTTGACTCTCGTGAGATATCAGCTCACTCAAGAGAAAACCATTATCCCAAAAGCCCTAAGCTCAGGTAACTAAGGTCATTTCAAAAAGAGAGGGCAGATAATTCAGGAACCACTGATAACAGAGATAAATAAATAAATCGTGTTTTCAGCTACTCACGTTTACGGATTCCCGTCCACCATACTTGATCCGAATCCTCGGCTCCTGTATGACATCCAAGTTTGTCCCGGTCACCATGAGAGGCGTGTGTCCACTGAAAAACACATGAAAGGGTTTTTTTTACACTCTGTTTTCTTGAAAAACTGTCTGACACATGTCAGATCATAGTCTTGGAGACCTGATTTCGTAGTTACTGCAGGCTGAAAATGTCTTTTATTTGCACTTGTTTGTGTTGTTTTAGCACCCAATTCACTATAGGAATTATGCAAATCAGGTATCAGTGCAAACAAGCCCAAAAATCTGTGCAAAACACAAATTCCATGGGGCGATTCCTTATCTTTGCAGGCCGATTCAATGTGATAGGTTATGGAGGATGCAGCAGTTTAGGAAATGTAAAAAAAAAAAAAAGTTTTTTTTACCGCCTGCTTTTCATGCGCAAAAGTGTCACAAAGTTTAGTGAATTTGCCCCAGAATGTTTACGTTCAATGTAAAAAAAAAAACTTTAAAACTTTCATGCAAAAATAACTCAACTCCACTCAAATCGGAACTGCCCTAAAAACTTGCTCCTTTGAGAAACATCGCTTAGAAGATAATACACTTTTGAGAAAGGAGTGATTACAGATGCTTTTAACTAGCTTCAGTAAATGTAATCAAACATACTAGACTCATCTTTGAAAACAATAAAGGAACAGAAGCAGCGGTGATCCTGCTTAGCGTTCTGAAAATGTCCACGGCTTAATAGCATACAACAAAAGCATTGAGCGTCTGGGAGTGGAATGGGTGAGGAACGCTCCCTCTAGCTGTTTCACTTGTTTACTGTTGAGCACTTAATTAGCCTAGTGCAGCTTGTACGTGTGTTCTGTTCAATGTGGACAACTGGTACATCTGCTACAGCCCCATTCTGCCTTCTATTGCTGCCCTGGCCTGGGGAGTTTGAGTGAGAGGGCAGGTTATTAGAGGTTTTCATTATCTTTGTGCACTCCAGTGTGTACCATGTGGCTCTAATCTGTTGTTGAAGATGTGAATTCCCATTAAACAGATAAAGTGACCACAAATTAAACAACAGAAATTACCCATAGAGAAGAGAATGAGTTTAAAATGTACGTTCATGGTAAAGCAGTATGCAGTGGTGGTGGGGGGTGTTATAAAACTTATCTACCTGTGCTTAAGCTTGGGTGGTAGTTGTTGTTTTGCTAAATACAATATATATATATATATATATATATATATATATATATATATATATATATATATATATATATATATAGTAGCCAAGCATAATGAAACCCTTAAAATATAATGCTAAAATATTATACATTTTAAAACCGATAGTTCCAGTATTGAATGCTGAATGGTGAATACACTGCTCCAGCCATGCTAAAATCCATTACATAGTTGCAATGGCAAAACACCTGTTCCACAGATCACTGTGCAGCACCCATAGCGAATTGCTATTTTTGTTGCATAGGAATGTTCTCTTTAAGGCAAGTCAGGTCAAGTCAACGTCCATGTTTGTAACACCTCTGGGCAGCCTGAGGGATGCTATTCTCTATGGATACAAGAACAGCTCCAGTATAACTTTATTTTACAGTAATGTTCTACATTTACGTACTATATAATTACAACAACTATAGTAATTACTAGGTAATAATGCTAAAACCCTGACTGTAAACCATTTTAAGTACATAGTTACTTATTATCACTCAGTACTTTCTTGGATAAGTACACTGCAAGTATACTGAAAGTACATGTACTGTAAGATAAAGTGAAACCACAGCTCCTATCTACTTAAATGGGAAAAGATCGAAATCTCCAGAACCGTTGGTCAAGAATATAATCAAACAACATATTTTAAATCAGCAAAAAATCTGACAACAATAGTATCAATAGTAACAAATATGCTTCTTAAGCTCAAATCACGCTAAAAAACAGAATTTTTCAGGCTGGTCCAGCTAATGCGTATGCAAGTGGATTATATCATGTATGTTCTTGAAGAAAACTGACAGGTGATGTCTCAATCAAAAAAGGTGATTCTGAACTGTAAGGCAGTTCTTCCATTCCAGCAGCCGCCATATAACGAAATCTCCCATTCTTAAGTATACCAGTGACCCATCTCATCCTATGCAATCTTAGTTTCTACTCTATTTTTGATCTATTATGATCATGGAGTGTCATACATAACAACACACCAAACTATATTTACAATATAAAACAGACGTTTGTCCCTTATTACTAAAATATAATGACAGATCTAACCCCAAGTTATAATAGCTGCTACACCCCTCCTAGAATAATAAGTCTAAATCTACTATAAATCTAATGAAGCCTTCCAAACAAATGATAGACAAATGTTTTTTGAATGGTTGTATAGACAAGATTGAAGATAGTCTTAAAGGAATCACCCTAAAAATGAAAATGCTTTGATCATTGACTCACCCTCATGCCATCCCAGACGTGAATGATTTTTTTCTTCTTCTGTAAAACACAAATGAAGATTTGTAGGTCCATACAATGCAAGTGAATGGGGACTGACATTTGAAGCTCCAACAAGCACATAAATGCAGCATAAAAGCAATCCATATGACTCCAGTGGTTTAATCCATATCTTTTGAAGCGATTCAATCGATTTGGGGTGAGAACAGACCAAAATGAAACTCATTTTCATTATAAATCTTGACATCAGCAGTCTCTAGGCACGATCATGATTTCAAGTTCGATTACACTTCCTAGTGCTTGACGTATGCGCAGAACGGTAGTAAGAGTAATCCAGCTTGAAATCACGATCGCTAAGGAGCATGATCCTTTTACGTCTTGCTTGTAATGCATGCTGATGTCAAGATTTACTGTGAAAAAGCAGTTACTGTATATTTTTGGTATGTCCTCACCCAAAACTGATTGGATCACTTCAGAAGACACTTGTCAGAGACAAGTTCAGAATAACTCCCACTGGAGTTATATGGATTACCTTTATGCTGCCTTTATGTGCTTTCTGGAGCTTCAAAGTTTTGGACCCTATGCACTTGCATTGTATGGACCTACAGAGCTGAAATATTCTTCTAAAAATCTTTGTTTGTTTTCTGCAGAAGAAAGAAAGTTATACACATCTGAGATGGTATGAGGTTGAGTAAATGATGAGAGAATTTCATTTTTGGGAGAACTATTCCTTTAATATCAGCAGTTATGGTCATTACACTTAAAGGACCAGTGACTGGATGTTCATTTTGGGAACTTCTGTTTTTTCAAACAAATGTGATGGAAACCCTATTATGCACCCCTTGTCAGATTTATGCCCTTTTATCTGAACTGGGGAGACTTTTATCCCTCGTATATATTCTGTGCTGAGTCTTTATCTCAGCATCAAGTCTCCCTCTTTCTCTTTCATAATCGTTCACAGCACATTCCTGCTTCCTCTCTGCTACTGTACAGTATATAATCCCGTGTAGCACTTTGGTGTAAATTTGTTCAAGCATAATCAGTCAGTCCAATTCTGTATGGTGAAATACTTCAAAATTACTTTAGATGTACAAAAAATGCACAGCCTGCCTGAAGGAAAACATTACCATTATCATCTCGATAAAATGCACACTGACATGGTGTACATCCTTTTATTTAAAAGATAAAAGGGCCTATGTGAACATAAGTCAGCTGTTCATTCATTTTCATGAATAGCACAACCACACGCAGCCTTGAACGATGTTGCTTCTTGCATTGAGTCGATTCAAATGGTCAGACATTACCTAGCGATGCTCCACTCTGGTTCGATGCGTTGAACAGCTGGGTCATCTATATACTCAAATGTCAGTCTCTCCCTGACCTGAGCGCGATCCACGCTCACGCTGATCTGAACGGAACCAACGCCTGTTAGTGAAGGGGCTGAATAACAGACGATCTCTGTCATAGTTCGTCTGTGGGCAAAGCAAACAGATACAAACCAGATATCAGATTCTGCCAATAGAGTACAAACAACAATAAGTCTTTACTTAATAACAGATGGCTGCACATATTTAAATTCTTCAGACACACTATATTTGAATGAAGCTTGTGGGCGGCTCTCTGCTCTTTTTCAATAGCAGTCTTTTTTTACGGTTTTCTCTGAAAGTGCTACCTGTGCAAAGTGTGCATTAATCATTCTGTGCAGTGTATTTCAGAGTATTAAGCCATTACTTATTTCACTCTTACACACACTCTGGTACACAAACAGGAATGTATCATCCTATCACAGGAACACAGAAGAAAAATAGAAATCGACAATTTGCCAATATTTCATTAAAGCAGTCGGCTCTTGCACCTTAAAGCAATACAATTTCCCTTGTCTTTAAATAGAGATCTTGGAGAGAGAGAGTAAGAGGAAAAGAAAAAGAGCAACAGAAAAAAACAGCTGGCAGGGGGTACACCATTTAGGTGAGAGGAAGAATGCAGTATACCAGCAAAATAAGTAAGAGAGGAAGTAGAAAGACCTGAGTAGAAAAAGTGCAATCTAGAGGAACAAAAACAGTTTTAGAAAGATAGTATACTGGAGATCATTAAGTTCTGATGGAATCAAAGGTGAAAACTGCAGTATGCCTGGATAACCTACTACTAAAAATGTGCAGTATACTGTATCGCATAATGCACTCAACTTGACTTTCCATTTCCATGTGACAAGTGCTTGGCAAGAAATATGAGCCACAACTTTTAAAAACTCTTTCTTAACTCATCATTTGATCAGAGAACTAAAGTTAAGACATTTTAACACAAAATCAGATTAAAAATGTAAAATAATTATTTCAGAGATGACACCTGGAATAATAAGGCCATGTGACAATAATGTAGCATACTGCTGTTTGAAATGTTTATAACTGCATACTGCATTGTTTCACATACTATGTTTTAAAAATAGTAGGCAGTATACAGTGTATACTGTGCAGTTTGCAATAAGTAGTACACTAGTATTCCATTCTGAACAATGCCCATGTGAAAAGAACATAAAACTCTCAATACCAATTATGCTACATTGCAATTTAAACCAAAATATATTTGTTACTTAATTGTCATATATTTACACTGTTGTTTAACACTCGAAATTATATTTTTATTAAGTATTTCTAAGATTTATGCATTTTAATTTCACAAACAAAATTCCATCAAATTGAAATGTGTAATGTTTAACAAATTCAATTTATAAGACTTAAAATATGGTTTTTACTTTTATTGTATTTTATTAAAGATTACTCGTTTCAAATTTATGTAATATTGTTATGAAATTGAAATGCATAAATCTAAAAAAAAAATTTTTTTGAGTGTACTAAGAATAGTGTACAAGAGTTAGTGTACATCTCTGTTGTTGATTTCTTTTCTTTCTATAGTTTACTTAAGATCTTACTCCTGGACTAGGTAGAAGACTTTATGTTTGTTGTTTTGGCCTTTCCCCATCCTGAAGTTTATTGCTTCCATTCAGAGTTGTTGTTTTTCTTTATATTGTACATCTTTGTAAATAAACCTACAATTTTAAATTTGTTATTTATGGTACTGGGACAAGGGACAGGCTATCGCTCAAAAACCAATTACATCTGTTACTCCTCCCCGAGACCTTTTGTTGAAGGTGAGGACGTAACACATTTCCCATGCATTAACATGTCAAACCATTTATTTGCATATACTTATATACACTCACTAAGCACTTTATTAGGAACACCTGTACACCTAATTATTACTGCGATTATCTGATCAGCCAATTGTGTGGCAGCAGTGAAATTCATAAAATCATGCAGATACGGGACAGGAGCTTCAGTTAATGTTCACATCAACCATCAGAATGGGGAAAAAAATTTGATCTCAGTGATTTCGTGTCATGATTGTTGGTGCCGGACAGGCTGGTTTGAGTATTTATGTAACTGCTGATCTCCTGGGATTTTCACACACAACAGTCTCTAGAGTTTACTCAGAATGGTGCCAAAAACAAAAAAAACATCCAGTGAGCGGCAGTTCTGCAGACGGAAACACCTTGTTGATGAGAGAGGTAATCGGAGAATGGCCAGACTGGTAAACTCAGATAAGCACTCTGTTCATATGTAGTGAGCAGAATAGCACCTCAGAATGCACAAGTTGTCGAACCCTGAGGCGGATGGGCTACAACAACAGAAGACCACGTCGGGCACTTTATTAGGCCATAGTGTTCCTAATAAAGTGTTTAGTGTGTGTATATAAATAATATATATATATATATATATATATATATATAAAATTTTCATTACATATATTATGTAATTAGTATATATACTATATATATTGCATATATTATAATATTATATAATAATATACATATATTTTTGTTAACTTCCAGTTAATTTCAAAGGGTCAAAATGTTTTTTTAAATTAGTTTCTTTAAGAAATTCCCATCTACATATTCTATACTTTGATTTGTAAACTTTTATGTTACTTTCTCCATTTGGTATACTTCCATGATTGTTTCTCGCAATCTTTCAAGTAGTGGGGGCTCTGGTTTAAGCCAAGTTTTAGTGATAGTAGAGATTCTTACTCGTAAAACTCGCAAGTCTGGTTTCCGAAAAACACAGTGACGCTGCTGCCTGCTCCAAGGTTTTCTCCCATGATGGTCACCTTAGTTCCTCCGGACTCTGGACCCCGACTGGGGGACAACTCAGTGACAGACGGCATCTGCAAGATAAAGAGAGAAAGACAGGAACAGAGAGACAAAGTGAGAGGTACAAAACAAGTGTAAGACAGAGACAAAGTAGGCTTAAAGGAATATTCCAAGTTCAATACAAGTTAAGCTCAATCGACAACATTTGTGGCATAATATTGATTATCATAAAAAAGAATTTCGACTCGTCCCTCTTTTTCTTTAAAAAAAGCAAATATCAAGGTTACAGTGAGTCACTTTTAACTTCAAGTGTGAATGTACACGTCAATATCAGCTGAAGGTAAATCAATTCTGAATCAGCCTATACTGCCTAGATGTGGGTGGCTGTTCCACAAAATAAAGCTATATCTGTAAATAACAACTGTCCTTTATAAGTCTTTATGTCTTCAGCTCAGCTTGCAATAAAGAGCGAACACTACAAAGAAATGCCTTTTTCGTTCTCTTTATTTACTGCACATAGGGACTGAAAATAGCAGACAGCAAAAAACACAGAAATAGACAGCTCTGAGTCTTACGAAAGCACATGAAATGGCTGGTGGCCAACTTCACACGTGCGCTGACTAAAAATGCATTAACACCAGTTTCCGACTCGCCTCTGATTGATCTACAACTGGCGGGCCACACGGGGATTCTGTGTTGTCCAACAACATTTGGCGGAGCGTTCGAGATAACATGTTTTTTTATATTTGACTGTGATATGGAAGGTATGTAGGTGGTAGAGACCCATGGTGAAAATCACACACTGATACACACAAATGCAAACACAGTCGTACAGGAAGTGGCTGCAGCACATACTGTATATAAACAGCTCTCTTAATTAGTAGAGGCTGTTAATTGTTGTGATATAATTGTTTGCTATACTGTGTGTGTGTGTGTGTGTGTGTGTGTACATGTTTATACTACACTGTGGGGACCAAATGTCCAGCCAGCGGTCCCCACGAGGGAAATGGCTTATTAAACATACTAAACGATGTTTTTTTGAAAATGAAAAATGCAAAAAGGTTTCTGTGAGGGTTAGGTTTAGGAGTAGGTTTAGGGGATAGAAATTATAGTTAGATCTGTATAAAATCCAAAAAATGCATGGAAGTCTATGGAGAGTCCTCACGATGATATAAAAACATAGTATGTGTGTGTGTGTGTGTGTGTGTGTGTGTGTGTGTGTGTGTGTGTGTTAATGCTGACATTGATTATCTATTAACCCCAGGCCAATGGTTGGGTGTGTGAGACAGGTTCCTACAGGTGCAACAAGACAACATGGCAGCCATCATGCCTTTGATTCAGTTAATGGCTTTTATTGTCTCCATGTTCAATGCATGCTCCCCGTGGTGCTTTGTGTTTGTAATCACTCATTATTTTAATAACCGAGAACAAGTTTTATTATGCTGACAAGAGCTTCAGTTCAAAATAGAGCAAGCAGGGATGGTGCTTTACCAATAATAATGACAAACACAGCGGCAATCTGTAAATTAGCTAGCTTTTATGGCATATCTAAAGTCTTTTTTCCACGATGAGTGCATTTGTTCAATAAACACACTTTTCTTTTCATCTCTTGGCAAATAATGTGTAAACATTGCTATTAAATACTAATTACAAACATAATTTAAGAATCTACTGAAAATATGCATACAAAAAATACTACGTTAAAATGCCTAAATGAAGTGTTAGCCTTTAAAAGGTTTATTTATTGACCTTGTGGCTTTTAATGTTTCCAAATTTGCATGGAGATACCCTTCTAAAACAATAACAGAGTGATCTCCGCATTTCGTCAATGAGTGAAACATTTTCCACATAAATAACAAATAAGTAAAATCCTACTGCTAAATAGAAAATATTGTTCAAGTTTTGCACTAAAATCTGTTACACTAACAAACAAGTTCAAAAAAGTAACATGGTGCTACAGTGCTATGTTTTTTGGGCTTGTGCCATGTTAATACCATGTTTTTGTTATTTTTTTTTTTTTATTATTCTTTTATGTACCTTGGAGTACCATGTAAATAACATGGTACAAACACACAGTATGGTAACACTATGTACCACAATTTTTGTTCCTGGGTAGTAAGTGTTATTTCCTAATTGCTTATGCCTCAAAAGTATAGAAAATGGCTATTATTCTCCACAAACTTTGCTTTTGTCACCAGGACAGTGATATTTTGAAATGTACCTATTTCCAATGAGAAAATGGGCGAATGTGTCTTTTCGTTCACATAAAGTCAGAAAAAAACAACAACATATGAATCCAAATTAACATGTATTTATACTAAAGTAATACAAAAATGACTACAAAAGATTTAGAAGTGAGTAGTTTTTCGAGATTTACGATTATACTGTAAATTACTTTCACGAATCAGCCCCCAAATGTACTCATCATACTTCAAGGCGTCCAGCAAGGTCTTGATGCTGTTGTAATCCTCTTTGAGGTGCGCCGAGTGAGTCAGGGGAAGAGACGGGTATTTGTTACCATTATGGAGCAGCACAGCTTTGAGGCTCCTGGATGAGCTTTCAATGAAGAGGCACCACTCATTCTGGTTACAGGCGATTCCGATTGCCTCGAACAGACTAGTCACATGTTAGCAGAAGCAGAGCCCATCTTGACAGGTGAAGAAGCTGGAAAAAGGTTGGTGATGCTTCCTCTGATCTGCGACTTGCACACTTTCATCCAACATCCTCACTGCTTGAGCCTAGACGTCAAAAGCTCGGCATTGGACTTGGTGAGACCAAGATCTCTAATCAAGTCTTTTTGGTTGGGGTAGTATGGGTTTCTCTCCTCAGCTCCACCTCTGAAATTGTCATCTGGATCTACAACGTCTTCCTTGCTCTCTGACTTACTGCTCTCTTCTTAAAGACGGCTGCTCTCTCTCTGGAGGAGTGGGTACGGGGAGCTCATGGCAGTGTGGCACCGGGGCGATGGATGAAGGAAGGTCCGGATACGCGATAGTAGGTGCATTCTTACAAGTCCGACGTTTGGAAGGGTCCACCATGTAGAAATAGCAGTTGCTTGAGTGGTCAGTGGGTTCCCGCAAAATGTTTGGGATAGTGAACTTCATGGCTCTCTTTTCCCCTCTGTACCATCCTACAAAAATGTGTAATAATGTGTAAGAGATTCTCGCAACATTTGTCATATATTATATATTTTTTCAATAACAATGAAAATTGTAAAACATTTTAAAATTAAAAACTTTAACAATTTTAAAAATTAAAAAATTTTATAACGTAAAATTCCGAGCAACAATTGTCCATCTTACCTTCCAGAGTTTTTTTTTGCAGTGCTCGCAGGTGAAATGAGGTGCCCAGGGTTTGTCTTGATCCCCGACAGGCATGCCGAAATATGCCTTTTAGGCCTCACACATCTTAGCAGATGCTTCCACAGAGTACCCTTGTCTTGATAAATTGGCCTCAGACAAAGCAAAATGCATCTGCTGGATGCTTGCAGCCTCTTGATGCCATTTCAGAAAAATGTATCCACTTAGGCAGTTAGAACTAAACTGAACTGGTGGGCTTAAGGCCCCTCTATTTATACTACTATTTATATTACTGGAAAGTTCTAGAAAGTTCTAGAAGTTACTCCAAGTTTACTCAGCACTGAATCTATCTGGAATGTTCTGGAAAATAGGTAAATTTCTAAATATCACTATCCTGGTCACAAAAGCAAAGTTTGTGGGGAATAATAACCATTTTCTATACTTTTGAGGCATAAGCAATTAGGAAATAACACTTACTACCCAGGAACCAAAAAAAATAAAATAATAATAATAATAATAATAATAATAATAATAATAATTGTCATACAGTACCATAAAATGCATCAAAGCACCATGTATTACCATCTGATACCATCATTGTATCATTGTACTGCCACAGAACTTTTTAAAAGGTTTGTTACAACAGAATAAAAGCAATAGAGTTTTTTTATGATCCATTATATGGAGCCAGAACCTGGTGTGTAGGTTAAATGGAAGACTATGACCCATTGAAAGATACAGATACTTGATGCGGTGCTGAAGAAAGCCTTTGTTGCTAAAGTGAAGCTATTTAGATAACTGAAATATGTTGAGCTCTGAGCCATTTCCTCTGATTTGACATTTTGCTGTTGGAGCGGTTCTGGGAACAAAGCAACCTCAGCAAAGTTCACCTGTCCAAAGGCATAACATCAGAGTGACCCGTGAGTTCTCTTCAATGGACCAGCTAAAGCCCAGTTTAATTATTGCATTATTCAGAGATAAAGTTTAAGGTTTTACCACAAAGGAATAGAGCTGGGAAGAACGGGTCTGTAGTTCTGGTTTACACTCCCCAACGCACAAATGGACCGGGCCGGGTTTGCTGTCCACAGGAGCTGCATCCATCTCACACACAATCCTTAGAAAGAATAAAAATATAACATTCAGTCATTTACATTTAGAATCTTGCTGTGTGTGTCAGAACTGTGGTGCAGAAGGCAGCTCATTTGCTCATGACATATAAGAGCTGTTGGCTTACGGAGATCTGGGTTAAAATATGGCAGATCACATTCCACTCCCACCTTCCTTTCTGCCTCTAATGTCTTCTACAACAAAGGCTAAAAAGCCAAAAAAAAAAAAAAAAAAAAAATCTTGTGTTTGAGTGAAAGCCACCTGAATAACAGAAGTACAGAACAGTACTGTAAAGTAGATCCTACCTGAAAAGATAACCCTGACTAATAGTATGAGATGGAGAAATTCTAAGAAATTGTATGAGTTGGCTTGTGCAAAAATGTACTTTTACTCCAACAGAGAAAAGAAAAAAAAATTACATAACATATAACTATTACATATAACTATTATGATTTTTCCTATGTTTATCTTCTAAACCAAACCTAAACCTAACTATAAAGTGTAACCCCTTACCCAATCCCTAAATCTAACCATTTTTATAGGAAAATCGGTAGCACTTTATTTTACAGTACTGTTCTACATTTACGTACTATATAATTACAACAACTATAGTAATTACTGGGTACTAACCCTAACCTTAACCCATATTATGTACATGTAGTTACCTAATATTACTCAGTACTTTCTTTGGTAAGTACACTGTAAGTATACTGAAAGTACATGTACTGGAAAATAAAGTGCAACTGGAAAATCACTGTTGTTTGCCACAGAAGAAAGAGAAACATCTGGGTTTGGAACAAGTGTTCCTATGATTTTTAACCACAAACCCAAACTTAAACCTAACCATAAAGACTAAGCCCTTACTAAACCTAACCATGAATTTAATAGGACAATAACTTTTGTGCAACACAGAAGAAAGAAAACAGCAGGGTTTGGAACGAGACAATGGAAGCGTATTACAGGTTATTGACACACATCAGTCATTTGTATTGCATAAATAAATATGGAACGAGTAACCAAAATATGTTCACAGATGTTTCCTTTCTTATAATAAAGTGTTAGATAGGAAGCTAGATAAAATGTGATGACTGTTTTGTCTCAATTTAAAATTTTGTTTGTTGATTGGTTGGTTGGTCTCTAAGGGTATGAAAGTCATAACTTTTCGTACGAGCCAAGTCATATGATATCTTAAGATTTTGCCATTTCATTTGAATTATTACCAGTTTTCATGAGACGATGTTGGAAAGGACAAGTTTATACTAGGGCTGTCAGAATTAACGTGTTAACGCATGCAATTAATTACAAAAATTTTTCGCGTTAATTTACAGTTAATACAGCATAAACACAGGTGTGAAGGGTGGAACATTTGTAATATGTCCACCCGGAGTCATTACACTAAAGCACACGGCACAAACATATACACAACAGTGCCAGTGCCCTTCTACCAAGAGGAGCCTACAAGCTTAGCATTAAACAGCATAATGCGGCGGTCCCATAGACATTCTATGGGCGGTACTGTCGTAACACACTAGTTGACTGTTACGCTCTCTCCTATGATAGAGCTGCGGAGGTTGTTATATGAAGGTATTTTTGCAGCAAAACAACTGAGCACCTGTGACAGTGGAATTTGTAGTTGTAGAGATTAGCCACACATGTGTACCAGTAAATTTGAAATCACAGAGAAAAATGTTTTAAGAGTTGCAAACTTGTAGATTATTTTTTTCTCTACCACAAACACAACACAACAGTTACACCTTCTCAAATTCTTCATTGCAGGTGCACAAATCCTATTCTACGAATGACAAATTAAGAAACTCATACGCTCACATTTTTGCTACAGTTGTTGCAGTGAATATGGTGCAAAACACATTCACACACCCGCATCAAAAAACATGAAGTCACGGACAAATTTTGCTCATCCGCAAATCAGTATGTGAATTCATCCAATGAGAGTTGCACACTTGTAGAATATTTTCTCACAAATAATTTTTTTTCTTGGATATTTTTCTAGCACAAACATAAGTACATAACTACAACTGCTTGAATCTGCTGCTACAAGTCTCAAACACTGTTTTTCGCTTGCAAATGACAAGTTTCGTGCGCTCTCCCTTTTGCACCACATATCTATGTAAAATATGGAGCAAAAGTGATTTGTGCATCTGTAGAGGCAGCGGCGGGCACTGTTCAGAGATCAGAGAATTTTGGTCAATCAGAAGAGCTAGTTATACCAATATAGGTATGTTTTTTCTTTCTTTTTCTGAAGTCACTCACTGTTATACATTTGTTTATAGTTTAAATATGTGCGCTGGTCAGCTATGGTTGGTAATCAGTGTTGCTTAGTTAGATTAGCCTTTCTTGTTTCATGAAAGGTAAGCTAACGATAGACTACCTGCACTGTTAAGATTGCTATTCAGTCGTCTCATATTAAATGATACCCTCATATTAAATGATTTATTCCTTATATTCTCTTCTGCTTTACCTTCTAGAAAAATGACAGAAGAGGGTGGGTATTTGCAGGTGAGTGTCATATCATAAGTATGCACCTAATGTAAGATTACCCTTATGAGAATTTACCATGGTCAGAAAACCATGGGTACCATGTGTTTTTCTTTTTTTTTTTTTTTTTTTTGTGGATATTAATTTTTATAGGAATACCATAGTAAAGCAAAGGGATGTCAGAGTTTGCACTACAGTAGGCAATTTGCCCAGTAATTATTACTCACATAGGGAAGCAGTCCCGCAATTGGAAGCTATAAATAACATAATCTTGATCCCATAGGTATCCAGGAATTGAGAGAAACTAACTAAGTAAACTAAGGAGGCTGGAAGCACCTGTTTCCAAGTGATTAAGCCTCTGTTGCAGGTCAGCAGATGTGATTTAGTGGGACATTGCAGGGCACATGGGAGTGAGATAACTTACTATTCTTAGACTATGTAAATATTGATCTTATATTATATGGAACACCTATTTGCAGTGACATTGGATGAAAAACATGCTTTAAATCGCCTATAGGCTTTATAAAATGTTAATTAACCTGCTCTGTGACTCACTGCAGCTTCCAATTTCGGGACTGCTTCCCTATGGGAGTAATAATTACTGGGCAAATTGCCTACTGTAGTGCAAACTCTGACATCCCTTTACTTTACTATGGTATTCCTATAAAAATCCTATAAACACTGATTACCAACTGTAGCTGACCAGCGCGCATATTTAAACTATAAACAAATGTATAACAGTGAGTGATTTCAGAAAAAGAAAGAAAAAACATACCTTTATTGGTATAACTAGCTCTTCTGATTGGCCAGAATTCTCTGATCTCTGAACAGTGCCCGCCGCTGCCTCTACAGATGCACAAATCACTTTTGCTCCATATTTTACATACATATGTGGTGCAAAAGGGAGAGCGCATGAAACTTGTCATTTGCAAGCTAAATACAGTGTTTGAGACTTGTAGCAGCAGATTCAAGCAGTTGTAGTTATGTACTTATGTTTGTGCTAGAAAAATATCCAAGAAAAAAAATTATTTGTGAGAAAATATTCTGCAAGTGTGCAACTCTCATTGGATGAATTCACATACTGATTTGCGGATGAGCAAAATTTGTCCGTGACTTCATGTTTTTTGATGCGGGTGTGTGAATGTGTTTTGCACCATATTCACTGCAACAACTGTAGCAAAAATGTGAGCGTATGAGTTTCTTAACTTGTCATTCGTAGAATAGAATTTGTGCACCTGCAATGAAGAATTTGAGAAGGTGTAACTGTTGTGTTGTGTTTGTGGTAGAGAACATTTGTACAAGTTTGCAACTCTGTGATGTCAAATTTACTGATACACATGTGTGGCTAACAACTACAAATTCCACTGCCACAGGCGCTCAGTTGTTTTGCTCCAAAAATACCTTCATATTGTTATCTATATAAATAAAAGAATATCTGACAGTGCTTCCCTGTCAGTGATAAAATGATGGAGAAAGGAGCTCTAAACACTATTTGATGTACAAAACAAGCTCAGATGGGACTTGTGATATAAATCAAGTATTTTTCAACCTATGTAAGGCACATTTTAATTACCACAAAAGCACACCAAATCTTAACTATCACCAAAACGCAGAATGAGACGTTTTTGTTTGCAAGTGCTTTTCATGGTGAGTTCAAAGCAGCACTTGATGCTGGCGTTGAGGCTCTGACGCGAATCATGAACGCATGCTTCACGATTGCTGTAACAAAGCGTATAGCCACAGTCTACTGGCAGATTAATATTGTGGAGGATGAGTGTTTAAGGGATTTAATGCCCATTGCATTGAATATGCAACCTATGTGAGGACTAGTTTTTTCAATTAGTCAAACTCCCATTTAGACTTTGGGAAAAGTTTAATGTAACTTGAATTGATGATATTTTAGTGCATTTCTATCTTTGTATTGTGGAAGGCTTTGTTTGGAAAATGTTAACAAAGCATTATATTGCTACATATTGTTTTGTTTTCTTTCCTAAAATGGAAATAAATAAATTTTGACAAGAAAAGATGTATATACAGTGTCAAATTTCAGCACTTTTAAAATCTGTGATTAATCGCTATTAACTACAAAAAAATGATGTGATTAATCAAAAATTTAAATCGACTGACAGCATTAGTTTAAATGAATATTTAGATAAGTGGTCAATCAATATAAGTTTTTCTAAACTTATATTCCTGAACTTGTATTTAGTCAAATCTTGGACATTTGTTTATGTCCTTGGCTGGTTAGTGCTTGGGGACTAGTATAGCCATTCTGAAGCTGATCAACTTTCTGGTGGCTTTCAAGCTGGTTGACAAACAAAGTCTTGCTGGTTAAGCTAGTTAAGAAGCTTGGTTGGGACACCAGCTCACCAACACCTCATGCTGGGGACCAGCATTCAAAACACAACTGTAACAGATGTTCGTATTTGGATCAAAAGGAGGAAGCGGGACACGGCGAGATCCAACTCAAAATGGCCTTATTTCCCACAGCTTCACAGTCTCTCTCTCTCTCTCTCTCTCTCTCTCTCTCTCTCTCTCTCTCTCTATATATATATATATATATATATTCCACTTTTCAGTGGTCACACTCAAATTGATGCTTTTCAGCACAATACAAATTGCACTTAGGAACACTCTGCTCTGTGCAGCTCCTTCTCTTTCGGTGGACTGGGCCATCTTTTATCTCCCCCGACTCTCACTGTGAACATGGAAATGGTAATTAGTCACAATTCATCTCAGGTGGATGTCCTTACCACTTCCTTTCTTCCCAGACGGGTGCTTGACCACGCCCTCACCTCCACAACAACATATGCTGGTGAGGTGACCATTATCATCTTTTCAGCAGGGGTATGCTTAATTGATAATTACCACCAAACACTTTGTGAACTGTCCCTGAGGGATTTTTTTGAGCCAGAACCTTGAGTGTTCCTCACAACAAAAGTCATGAAACATCTCTTTTTTTGCACCTCTACCACAGAGTGGATGAGAATATGTGACTCTTATCACCCCCTTACAGCTGTCGAACAGAGGTCTATCATATCCCATGATCTGGATTACAAAGAGAGTGACACTTCTGGAGTGACTCCAGATTAGAAAACAAAAGTATTAAAAGTCTCCTTCACTCCTGCTGAGTGATCAGTATGCGACTCTCTGTCTCTCCATCGATTTCCCCTTGATCTCAATGTCATTTTTGCTTTGAGTCCTTGATTGCTTTGGCGCACGCATTCCATTAGCCAAATTGACAAGACCAACTTACGGGAGCCAGTGATGTGTTGAAGCCACACTTTTAGAGCATCAAACCCATATGTTCTCTTAGGTTCTATGCTGTAAATACAGCTTCAAAAAACACAGCAGGCTGTGAGAACGCAGCCTGGGAATCAGGCAAAGACACCCAGCACCAATCAATATAGGGTTATCATGCACTCTGATCAGGGAGTGGGTCGCTGTTGCTACATCATACGGGCTGATCATGTATCGGCTTTGCAGACGGGTGATAAGATCAAATGACATAATAAAAACACAGAGCCCATTGACTGGCCCCGAAATGGAGTAAATATGAAACCGACATGAGAGTTCAAATATGAGTTAAAAGAGTGTGCGTGGAGGCGGGTGCACTGAAATAGATGTCTGGTTGATATTGAGTGTTCGTATCATCAAGGATGACTGTCAGAATGCATGCAGAGCCAACTGTGTGATAGTGGGCGTGATGTGGATTCCTGTGGTGAGTCTGACAGGTTCGGCAGACAGCGCTTGCAGCTGTGCACTGGATACATTATGCCTTTTCAATCACACTGTGTGTGGGACTTTGATTTCTGTGGAAATTGAAGTTGGGATGCAGGTTTGGATGCTCAGTTATTGTTGCTGCAAGGAGAACAGCTAAGTCAAGGGAGATAAGAGCCACGGCCTAGTGGTTAGCACATGTGCTCTGACATATTGAGCTTGGGTGCTCATGTGGGTGATGTGAGTCTGATATCCCATTTCAGTCCTTCTACCTATCATTCTCAGTCCTCATTCACAGTTCTATGAGAATTATTTAAGGCCACGTCCACACTAAAATATTTTCATTAAAAAAAACTGCATTAAATTTGCCTTTCATCCGCACTTGAACCGCATACTTTGGAAAACGATGATGTTAGGAAACTTAAAATGGAGTTTACAAACAAAAATGGATCAGTGAATACAAAAATGGAGTTCTGTGGCTTTTAGTCCATGTCTATTATCTTTGAAGCAATTTATATGCTAGTGTGTATGCTCACATATTCCTAAAAGTTAACAAAGTAAACATTTAGCAGATATACACATTAAAAATTAGCAGTTTTTCTCTTCCAGGAATACAGACCAAAAATTTCGATGATGCATCCTGCACTCCACATATTTTTTACCAATAAATGCTCTCAAGAATGAGAACGTACCTCCCCCTAATACCACCTGCAAGTTGCAACAAGCAAGTAGCAATTCATGGTTCATGTCTGTGGCCAGTGTTGGATGCATCCGATTACAAAATAATTAGTTAGTGTAATCTAATTACTTTTTAGTAAAAAAAAGTAATGTAACACATTACATTTTAAATTCTTGTAATCAGATTACAGTAATTGACTTTCAATGAAAGTAATTACTTTTAAGTATATTACCTGCGCTAAAGTAATATGTACTGTATAGTACATTTAAAATATGAATTCATATGTACATCTGTTAACATTTCTGTGACAGCTGAAGGGTGTGCGACAATGAATGAGGAGGAAATATAGACATTTTTCAAGGAAAAGTGATCTAGAAAGTAACTTAAAAGTAAATTAATTAGTAATGTGATTACTTTTTAGATTACTTATTTTGAGTAACATACCCAACACTGGCTGTGACATAACTAAAGCCTATTAGTTATTTAAAACAAGGGACAAGCCCTAAGAAACGTTCTACCAAAACTTTCTGTTTAAATATGAAACACGTTAAAAAACTGCAATCATCAAATGATTTCATAAGGTCTTCAAAAATCACAGGAAGCTTGTGTGTTGTAATGTTTACAAATTTGGCACAAAATGGCCCTATAAAACTGTTGAAACACAGACGCATGGCTCTTTCTTCCGTCCCCCGACAGCGGGCTTGATGGGGTCCAATGGCGTATTCTCCATTTCCTTCTGACACCCCTCCACGGTGCCATACAAATGAATCCACTCCCACTCGGCTCGGCTTCGTCCCGCTCGGATTAAACTGCTGTCAGAAGAGAGAGGGGCTGACAAATCTCCCTCCTACAGCCGGCAGCACGCCACGCATTTCAATTACTGCACGTTTTCACTCTTGCTCTCTGTTCCTGCCTCAGTGGCAGAGAAAGAGAGACTGTGGAGACATACTCCACCTGAACACAGATACTCTGGGCTATTTATACCCCCTTAAAGAAACAGAGGCATAAATGTTTGAAGTCCAAACATTCAGAATTCCTTCTAAAACAAGGTCAAGATGACTCTTATCTTGCCTTGCCTGAAAGGGACAGTTCACCCAAAATAAAAATTATGTCATATTTTACTCACCCTCATGCCATTTCAAACTCACATGACTTTATTTCATTAAAGAAATACAAAAAGAGAGGTTTTAAAGAATGTTCACACTTCCATACAATGAAAATGGATGGGGATCAGGGCTGTCAAGCTGCAAAATATGCAAAAGAAAAAAAAAAAAAAACGACCATAAAAGTAGTCCATACACTATAATCCAAGTCTTCTGAAGCCATATGATATTAGTTATCCACTGAATATATTGCTTGACAGCCATGATCACTTTCAATGTATGGACAACAGCAACTTGGACATTATACTATTCTTTTGTGTTAAACCAGAAGAAATTAAGTCATACAGGTTTTAAAGAAAGACAAAAAAAAAAAAGTGGGATAAACACAGAGAGGTGATAGCAGAGAGAGAGAGTGACAGCTAAGGAGGAGTTTAGCTTTAATATTGTGTGTAGAATAAAAGGTGCTACATCCCTTCTGACTTAAACCATATGTCTTTTTGTATCAAACATTTGTTGCTCCCCCTCCTTTCTCTTTCAACTTAGAAAAGGTTTTTCCAGGTGAGATAAAGTTCAGCAGTATGTGTAACACTGCAGACAAACCTGCCTCTGGATGAGTGCGCAATTTTTCAGCATGTCCTAGCTAGAAAATGCATTATGTAGGCAAGTAAAGGATTCTGGGTAAACAAATGGTCACCTGCGATTACAAATCATTAAGTTTTTGCATTTCCTCAGGGGGTCCGATATGATGAAATACTGATGAAATTCAGGCTTAAGGATATTTGCAAAATTCTAAGACGGAGTTAACGACACAATTAAATGAGTAAAAATAAACATATGCTGAAGAATGGAACCTGGTGCAGACAGAGACCAACCCTAGTCAGTTTGACACAAATTCTGACTTATTTCTACTTCAGAAGAGCTTTGATCACTATTGACAACTAGCCTTTAAGATAAATGTGTGTCTATTTCATTTGTTAAGACGCTTCTGTCAGATAACTATATGGCAGACTGAACAATGCAGATAAAAAGAGGGCCAAGACCAGGGTGGGAAATTAACACCCTCCAACAGCCAAATGCAGGTACTTTTTGGGAGTAACATTTAATTTAGATTTTGAGATTTAATGCACATCTGTTTTCATTACATATATACAGTATAGTAAGTTTTTTATAGATTTCAATTGAAAAAAAACAACAACAAATAAAAACATTGCGGGTTAAATCTCTACCAGCCACTGAGTCTCGTTGGCCACAACCAACCTTGCCTTTCATATTGAGGCCTGACTGGTCGGTTAATGCTTGTGATATCAAAGGCCTGTACTATATATGGGATTGTGCATGTGTTTAATGGACTCTTCCTGCTGTGCTTTAAAGCAATCTAGATAAAAACACGAAAAGGCTTCCCAGTATGTGTAATTGTAGGCCATTATTATTTGTGAGCAATTAAAGATAAGCTTTACTAGTAAACCCCCGCCCAATCTCTGGCACACTTTCACAGCATGAATTTGTTTGAGTTTTAGAGCAGCATAGCCCCTTACTGTTCAGCAATGATGTAGCCGTTCTCTTGCGGGGTGCACTGGACACCTGCCACCTGCACGTTGTTGACCATGTCAGAGAAGGACAGACCCAGGTTCACACCACGGATGGTCACTCGGGTGCCCCCTTCTGGTGGTCCGGCCACTGGGGTCACCTGAAATGAAAGAGGAACATGCTGATTAAAGATTTTTTTCTGTGAAAAATGCAATGATTTGAAACTCCTTAGTTTACATATCAGGGACTGCATCAGAACAGAACAGAAGCATGGCACTTTTCATTTGCTTAAAGGGTTAGTTAACCCAAAAATGAAAATCCTCTCATGATTTACTTACCTTTAAGCCATCCCAGATGTGTATGACTTTCCTTCTTCAGCAGAACCGAAGTGAAGATATTTATAAGTACATTTCAGCTGTTTTTGCCCATACAATGTATGTAAATGGGTGCCAAAAAGACATATTTAGGCAGCATAAAAGTAATCCACATGACTCCAATCGATTAGTTAATGTCTTCAGAAGCAAATCGATAGGTTTGTGTAAAAAATAAACCGATAATTAAAACTTTGTTAACTTAAAAACAAATCGCTCCCTGCCACCAGTCGACGCATTAGAAGTCAGAAGCACGCGCTTTGTATACAACAGAGGAACAAACATCACACGAGAGTTAGGTCATTTCATACAGCAATACAGCGCTGTCCGGAAGCAATGATTTAAAGTTAAAGCCGTTTTAATTATCGATTTGTTTCTTACACCAACCCATCGGTTTGCTTCATAAGACATTAACTAATCGAGTCGTGTGGACTACTTTAATGCTGCCTAAATATGTCTTTTGGACCATCAAATAGCCAGCAGCCTATGGCACCCATTCACTTTCATTGTACGGACAAACACAGTTGAAATGTACTTATAAAAACCTTCACTTCGGTTCTGCTGAAGAAGGAAAGTTATACACATCTGGGATGGCTTAAAGGTAAGTAAATCATGAGGGAACCCTTTAACCTGTTGGCCAACACACCCCTTCCAACCCACCCCAAATCCAAGAAATTACATACCCTAAATGGTTGCACTTCATGAAGCCTTTGGACTACAGGTATAATTGTGGTCTATTTTGAGAGAGGACCCTTTAGGAGTTTTTTGTTCAGAAGTCAGAATTAATTAAAGTATAATGCTAAATTAATGCAAAAAATGATGTTTTAATTATATTTTTTGTAGGAATAAGGCACTTGTGGCTGTGCTATCGTGCTCAACAATATCCTTTAGCTGTGACTATATTCACCATATAGCACGGGCTCTTGTATCTTGTACCTAAATAACCAACGTTTGAATGTTTATTAACAGAAACACAAGATAAGAAACTTAAAACACAGACACATTTAATAAAGACCAGTAGGTTTAAGCATAAACTACTAGTTTAAGGTTTCCAAAAGATCCTTTTTTTAAGACTTTAAAAAGCTGTGCATTGATATCAGTAATATTCATTTTTCTACAGTCAAGTCTGCGGCAGATATGCATGCTGTTGCCACGGGCAATAAATCTAACACTAGGCGATTTTAGCCCTCAGTTCAGTCCACCCTCTTATAAAAATACAATATGGCCGCTCAGCGTGACCTTGGCTCTCTGTGCCACAATGCCTTCTGCGTTGTTAAAGCCCAAGAGAAGCTCAGTCATGGACCTTCTCCAAGTCAAAATATCACAGAGACAGGGCAATGAATAGAGCATTGGAGAGACCAGGAGACCACATACACAGTATAGTCACTACATAAACAATCAATAACCATTTGTGTGCAGTAAAACCAACACAACCACCGTGGCCCAGTTTAGTGGACATTAATTGGTTAGGATATAAAGAAATTGTGTCACTACAAAACCTTAGGAAGGAAATATATGAATCTTTAATTGCATCTTAGGCACGAAGGACTGCAGAAGGAAACAAACAGAGATAGAGAGAAATGAAGAATGCAAAACTAAATATATCCACTTTAGTCCACGTCAGCAACACTAAGAAAAAAACAAACTAAACTGCTGAAATCACATGAAATGAGACCTGATCCAAGAGCACAGTATGGGTATTTTCAGAATGGTATAATACCTACTATATTGGAAAAAAAGGCAGTATGCAGTATGCATACCAGAGTTTCTGCTAAGACATTTTGGTGCAGGCCAACGTGTTTGGGAATGATAAAGTTTGCCGGACAAATTGGAAAAAATCCGGTCATCTCATTTCGGTGTTTATTTTGTGCTGTAAAGGCGATGGACTATGCATAATAATGCGATATAGGCTAATAATGACATAATCAAGTCAAATGAACGATAAACGTTTGCTCATTTCACCCATTCAACAATGGGGGAAAAACAAAACAACTAAACTGCAATTTGCCACATATATTTTTGTATATAAATACATATTAAAACAACAAATCGTGATAGGTAACGCCATATTATTTCTTACCTTGACTAATTTTTTGGCCCTTTATTTTTATGACTATTTTCCTCAGATTTTTCATAGCACAAAAGCATTTTTCTGGCAAAGTGAAGTCAAATATGTCCAGTGTTTCTCTACAACTTGAGATGCCCATAAGCCTGGTGTCCTTCTCTCCAGAAGACAGCAATGCAAGGCTGTTTTAATGTGATTCTGAAGTGAGAAGCCTCTCACTGCGGGCACGTGAAACAGGAATAACGCAGGCTGATTTTGCCAGTGTGCGGATTACAATGTGCTGTGGTCGCGGATTAGGACTCTGCAAGCTATGGGAAAGTTTAAACCTCCGTGGCAGTGAAGCGTTGTTATCATTGGCATGGTGTCACACTGTACAATTATGGCATCAACTAAAGGGGTTGCTGACGCATCGTGATAATATTTTCACTGGACATTGTGTCCGAAAATGTTTGAATTTGTCGGATATTAGGACATTTTAATGGTCAAAAAACGATAAATACTGGCTAATGGAAACCCTAATGCATACTGTGCACAGTGTGTGAATTTTCTTATTAAATACCAGGAACGACATAGAAAATTTCCCAAAACACAATGTAGTGTTTACCCATTTTCTCATTAGTACTAACTGCGTTTATGTTCGGAATAGCATACGGCCATTCTGTTTTCTACATAATTACTATTTTGTGTTAGTGAACAACATTCAAATGTTTAATATGCATTGATTAATCTGATGACCAACTACACTTGACAAAATGTAACATAATGAATTAAACAAATTATTACATGTGTTTGAAGCATTTATGCATACTGCAGTGCATACTGTTTAACATACTATTTTCAATATAAAGTGTATAGTGCACACTATGCATTAAGCAGTGTTGGGTAGATTACTTTTGAAATGCAATCAGGTACTGATTACAAATTACACTAAAATTAATCTAAAATCGCAATCAGTAACGTAATCTTTTAGGTTACATTTTAAAGTAATTTAATCTGATTACTTTTGGATTTGGACATTTTGATGAAAATAAAATTTTAAAGGTATTAAAGCTGAAGTATGTAACTTCTGTGATACTAGCGCCACCAAACAGAATTGCTAAAATACTCTAACAGCTATCTGAATACACCCCTTTCTGCTCTGGGTCAAACAAAGAGATAGTCCTACCTCCAACTCACACCATTGGCCTGTGTTTGTATAGACGGGTCGCTCAAAACAAACAGAGAATTTTTTATACACTGGTGGCCAAAAGTTTGGAATAATGTACAGATTTTGCTCTTATGGAAAGAAATTGGTACTTTTATTCACCAAAATGGCATTCAACTGATCACAATGTATAGTCAGGACATTAATAATGTGAAAAATTACTATTACAATTGGAAATTTTTTTTCCAATATCTGTGTTTCTTTGCCCACTCTAACCTTTCTTTTTGTTTATCTGTTTCAAAAGTGGCTTTTTCTTTACAATTGTTCCCATAAGGCCTGCACCCCTGAGTCTTCTCTTTACTGTTGTACATGAAACTAGTGTTGAGCAGGTAGAATTCAATGAAGCTGTCAGCTGAGGACATGTGAGGCGTCTATTTCTCAAACTAGACACTCTGATGTACTTATCCTCTTGTTTAGTTATACATCTGGCCTTACACATCTCTTTCTGTCCTTGTTAGGGCCAGTTGTCCTTTGTCAGTGAAGACTGTAGTGTACACCTTTGTATGAAATCTTCAGTTTTTTGACAATTCCTAGCATTGTATAGCCTTCATTCCTCAAAACAATGATTGACTGATGAGTTTCTAGAGAAAGGTGTTTCTTTTTTTCCATTTTTGACCTACTATTGACCTTAAGAAATGCCAGTCTATTGCATACTGTGGCATCTCAAAAACAAACACAAAGACAATGTTAAGCTTCATTTAACAAACCAAATAGCTTTCAGCTGTGTTTGATATAATGGCAAGTGATTTTCTAGAACCAAATTAGCAATTTAGCATGATTACTCAAGGATAAGGTGTTGGAGTGATGGCTGCTGGAAATGGGGCCTGTCTAGATTTGATCAAAAATGACTTTTTTCAAATAGTGATGGTGCTGTTTTTTACATCAGCAATATCCTGACTATACTCTGTGATCAGCTGAATGCCACTTTGGTGAATTAAAGAACCAATTTCCTTCCAAAATAACAAAATCTGTACATTATTCCAAACTTTTGGCCGCCAGTGTAGCTTCTACAGAGACAGTGATTACAGTTTTTGAAAAAATGAACCTATAAATGGCTTACTAATAGTTGACTGTACATATTAAGCTTAGATATGAAAAAGTATTTTAACACAGAAAAGGTTACATTCTTCAGCTTTAAGTACCAATTTACACTCCTTTTATTAAACATTAGTAAACATGAAATCAAAGGTAATGTAAGGTAATTATAAGGACATCATTTTTTATCAAGTACTTAATCTGATTACATAAACAGTATGCCATTATTCCAACCTGAACAGACTACAGTATGTCTTCTTTACAGGTGATTTGTATCCTCAAAAAAGAAACTTAAATGGTGTTTCCCTGCTTAACTAAATAAAACAATTAAGTGTGTATTTCAGTGGCAATGCTTTCATATGCAGATTAATCTTAACTAGCTTGTCTTATAACAGTCTGAGTGTTAGATTTCTTCCTCACTCCAAAAATTGTGCTGCTTTGACTGGCCATTTTAGACATCAAATGGGCTTTATTCATACAGAGGATAAATATCTCCAGCATTGACTCAATACTTCAAAGTCTCTTCCGCCCACTCAGAGGGGAAGGCGCTGCCTTGTTTGACGCAGCCGATGGCCTTCTCGACCGCACAGATTCCTGCAATGTGTGGCTGCTGTTTCCAGACAACTGAGCACCACTGCAATTTCACCCTCATTAGGAAAGTGTCTGGGTTCCAGCCTGGACATAAGAATGCAGACCTTCATGCTTCTCACGGTTCAGATTTTTCGGCTATGCTTTGAGTTATACTGACACAAACAGATACACTCAGACAGATACACACACAGCCAAGGGCCAGTGTCATGTCTTGAGAGTGTCTCTGGTAAAGACAGGAAGTCTCTTCAATTCTTCATGCATGTCTTTCCTATTGCTGCTCTGACAGTCAAACTTGAAACGACATTTGCAACCATTTTTTTTCTTTCGTAATGTGATGTGTTTGTGACAACAGGATATTAAATGAGGAAAATAAATATAGGGAGGGACTTTTTTATTTTATCCATTGTGACTTGATTGGATCATTGAGTGAATCGAGTATGTAATAATACAAATATTATACACAAAGATGGAATATATTGTCATTGACAATCTGTGTATTCAAAAACCCAGACATACAGCCATTTTCCTCTTTGAAAAATCTATTAGTGTGCACATTATACATAAGAATTTGTTTTTTGTATGTCGAAACATTAGATACCTATGTTGTATCTAATTGGTTGCAAAACATGGAGCAAAAACTCAAGAATGAATGGCCTAAATACACAAAAACACAGGTGCACACATGCTTACCAACACTGACATCAAGACAGAGAATGTCCACACTGAAAATTGTCAAGAATAAATGATATTTGCCTGATAGAACCTCAGAACTACAAACACTAGAGTAGTGCGACACAGCTATTCCTAAAGTCACATGTCTATTTACAGAAGGGCATTCAGCGAAACTCACTCAACCACAAACCTAAATTTTAAACCAGATGCACCACTTTCAAGTCCCTCGTTTCTTTCTTTCTTCACTTTTAACACTCTCTCACTTGGCCGACATTCAAAAACAAGCCCTTCTTTTCTCACTTTTTCTTTTCAGTCTTTATCGGAGCCAACCACGGGGACATTTAAGAGCAAATAAAGCATTTAGTGTGCAGTTTATGCAGCAAGAAACAAGTCATAAGCAGGGTTTTATCAAGCCCATAAATTGCATCTCAGTGTGAATTTGGGACGTGCTTGAATCAGCTGAAAAGACTCCATTCCCGGCCACGGTAACAAATCACACCTTTTCCTCCTGCTGCTGCACACTTTCATTACAGCTCCCTAATTATACGCAGCGATTGAGTGCGTGAAAAGTCTCCAAGGACAGGAAATATATCCCCATTTAGACTTAAAACGTGCTGGTGTTAAGCATGTTAGCGTTTCTGCAATGCTTGGTAAGAAAGATAAACTCTACGATGGATTTTTTAAATTGTCTATGGTACAGAATGTCAGAATAGAGTTGTATGTCCTTTATGATAAGGACATGATCTTTTTTACTTTCTTGATGTGTCTCAGAGAATACAAATCTATATGTAAATTAATATATATAATTAACTAAACATCTAAAAATTAAATAGGTGAGATATACTATGTATACAAATCTATCTATCTATCCATCCATCCATCCATCCATCCATTTACATACTTTAAATCTAGAATACTAGATTTGAAGTATGTAGATGGATGGATGGATTGTAACAAATCCATTCACACACACAAACCCTACCTCTACCCCTAAACCTAACCTTCACAAAAAACAAACAAACAAACAAAAAAAAACAAAAAACAGCATTTTTATATTTTCAAAAAAACATAGTTTAGTATGTTTTTTAAGCAATTTGAATTATGGGGACACTAGAAATGTCCTCATAAACCACATTTATAGCATAATACCCTTGTAATTACCAGTTTGTAACCTAAAAAAATGTCCTTGTAAACCACCCAAACCCGCCCACACACACACACACACACACACACACACACACAGTATTCAGACCCCTTCATTTTTTTTTTTTTTTTATGTTGCAGCCTTATGCTTTAAATTATTATATTTTTCACAACAATCTACACTCCATACCCCATAATGACAAAGCAAAAACTAGATTTTTGATAACTTTGCAAATTTATTAAAAAGAAAAAAAACTAAAATATCAAAGTATTCATCAAGTATTCAGATCCTTTTCTATGACACTTGAAATTTAGCCCATTTCTCTGGATCATCTTTGAGATGTTTCTACACTTTGACTGGAGTCCACCTGTGGCAAATTCAATTGATTGGACATGATTTGGAAAGGCACACACCTTTCTATATAAGGTCTCACAGCTGAAAATGCATATCAGAGCAAAAACCAAGCTGTGAGGTCAAAGGAACTGCCTGCAGAGCTCAAAGACAGGAATGTGTCGAGGCACAGATCTGGGGATGGCTACAAATTTTATTTTTTTTGCCTGCATTGAAGGTTCCCAAGAGCACAGTGGCCTCCATAATTCTTAAATGGAAGAAGTTTGGAACAACCAGGACTCTTTCTAGCGCTGGCCGCCTGGCCAAACTGAGCAATTGGGGAGAAGGGCCTTGGTAAGAGAGGTGACCAAGAGCCCGATGGTCAATCTGGTTGAGCTCCAGAGATCATGTGTGGAGATGGGAGAAACTTGCAGAATGACAACCATCACTGCAACACTCCACCGATCTGGGCTTTATGGCAGAGTGACCAGACGGAAGCCTCTCCTCAGTGCAGGACACAAAAAAGCACCTAAAGGACTCTTAGACTGTGAAAAACAAGATTCTCTGGTCTGAAGAGATGAAGACTGAACTGTTTGGCCTCAATTCCAAGCGTCATGTCTGGAGGAAACCAGCACCACTCATCAACTGCGCAATACCATCAAATTGCAGCACTATGAAAATCTGTATATACAGTATATATCTTTGCATATTGTATACATGGGAGTATAAACAATATAATCATTAATTTCCAAGAAGTTTTCAAACACATTTTTCAAGGTAATTTATATATATACATTTCTGAGTCAATGTCAATTTTGAGTTGAAATGTGCCTTTTCATAAAAATTTCAATGTTTTTTAAAACTTCAGGCTCAGTCTTGAGGGCCTAAAGGTGTCCGCTCTGTTTTATGGTTTTTAAATATGAATCTTATTTTAAAGCACAATTGTTTCACTGCTTATTTTTTTAAAGAAATAACAATAAAAGACCATTCTGCACTTGTCATGCCAACATTTCTTTTTTTCAGGAATTTCAGCTTTTAATGAGACTTTGACTTTTTTTAACTGTCTCTGGACACCACATGCCATTTTTTAATTTAAGCCCCAGAAAAAAATATCAATATGACTTTAAACTCAGAAATAGAAAATATACCCATCATAGAAGTAAATGATTTGTGTGAATTGCATTTTTTAATGTATTTTTTATTTAATAGATCTGTACAAAAAATGAGCATCACTTCATTGACCCTTAGGACACATGGCCATAATATGCATATTACCCTCTGTTATTGTATTTTATGGTGAATCTTGTGAAAAGAACGTGATAATGAAAAAACAAATTCTAGATCGCTCGCCCACTGTCACAGACATGCATTTTTTTCTACTTCAATAACTGAACTAGTAAAGGAAGTTCGGGCTCTGCAATTACATTCTTACTAGTAAGAATTCCAATTACAGAGCTCTGCAATTGCATTCTTACTAGTAAAAATGTAATTGAAGAGCTCTGTAATTGAACTAGAGAGCTCTACAATTAATTTTTTAATAGTAAGAATTGCAATTGCAGAGCTCTATAATTATATTCTTACTAGTAAGTATTCCAATTAGAGAGCTCTAAAATTGCATTCTTACTAGTAAGAATGTAATTACAGAGCTCTGCAATTAAACATACCTTTAATTATATTTTTTACTAGTAAAAATTCAATTAGTGAGCTCTCTAATTGATATTCTTACTAGTAATAATTCAATTAGAGTGCTCTGTAATTTAAATTCTCATGAGTTGCATTTCTTACTAGTAAAAATGGATTTACAGAGCACGCTAATTACAATTCTTACTAGTAAAAATTCAATTGAGAGCTCTGTAATTGAACATCTTATAAAAATTTAGTAAAACTAGATAACTAGATTTCTTACTAGTAAAAATGGAATTACAGAGCTTTGTAATTGGAATTCTTACTAGTAAAAAATCAGTTGAAGAGCTCTGTAATTGGAATTCTTAATAGTAATAATACATTTTGTAGAGCTCTGTAATTGAAAATGAATCAACAAGTAAATCAACAAGTAAATATTCAGTTAAAGAGCTCTCTAATTGGTATTCTTACTAGTTACAATTAAATTAGAGAGCTCTCTAACTGGAATTCTTGCTAGTAACAATTTGATTAGAGAGCTCTGTAATTGGAATTCTTACAAGTAAAAATTCACTTGAGAGCTCTGTAATTGAACATCTTACTAATAAAGATTTATTTAGAGAGCTCTGTAATTGGAATTCTTAAAAGTAAAAATTCACTTGAGAGCTCTGCAATTGAACATCTTACTAATAAAAATTTATTTAGAGAGCTCTGTAATTGGAATTCTTACAAGTACAAATTCAATTAGAGAGCTCTGTAATTGGAATTCTTACAAGTAAAAATTCACTTGAGAGCTCTGTAATTGAACATCTTACTAATAAAGATTTATTTAGAGAGCTCTGTAATTGGAATTCTTAAAAGTAAAAATTCACTTGAGAGCTCTGCAATTGAACATCTTACTAATAAAAATTTATTTAGAGAGCTCTGTAATTGGAATTCTTACAAGTACAAATTCAATTAGAGAGCTCTGTAATTGGAATTCTTACAAGTAAAAATTCAATTGAGAGCTCTGTAATTGAAAATCTTACTAATAAAAATGTAGTTACAGAGCTCTTTAATAGGAATTCTTACTAGTAAAAATTCAATAATAGAGCTCTGTATTTGGAATTCTTACTAGTAAAAATAAAATTATGAAGAGTAATGCTGGGAACATTAAAAGATAATTTGGCTTTCCATAGACATACCTGTTTGCCAGTGTTCTCAGAAAACTGGAGTCTTTTCGCAGAGGAGAGAGAGCTCACGCAACCAAGGTTGCCAGACTGCGTGACTAAAGCGTCACCATGTAAAGATCTTATTGGAGGATTTTAACTATATAAATCTGGCAACCTCACACATGTCAAAATGTAATTCTGAAGTTATTTATCAAACGTAGAAAATGTTATATTTTACTTGCATGATTTGTAATACATGACACAACTGATCTAAAGAGAATGGTAAAGGGGGATGGTGGTTGAAAGATACAAATGACCCTGCAGATATAATATTTTTATCTTATTTTTTAAATATTATTTTATAAATACAATTATTAAATGTATTTACATTCATTTATTTATACATATTATTGATAAAAATGTATTTGTTTATTAAATATTTATATTTACATAATTGTATAACTGCATCAACGATTTTCATAAAATCATTTTATCAAATACATAAATTACAAATACATACATAATTTATTGTGATTATATATATGACAAGCACAATAACCAAAATAGTGAAATGTATATAAAATTTCATCAAAAGTCTAAACTTAAAAAAGTTTTTTTTATGGCTGATCCAGAATCAGTTTAGCAGAGCATGAACCAACACCAGTCTTTACGTGACTCAGTCACTAAGGAGCAGCTCAGAGACCATCTGAAGCAGAGAGTAATGTCTAGACCATCTTCAAGTGCCTGGCTTTCTCCCGGATTCATTTGATACCTCACCCTCGGCTTTCATGGAGGGCTTAAGCCACATTAATATTAATAAGCCTTTAGAGGAGGGATAGAGTGCTGCTTAATAGAAGTGTTAATCATTCATGACTGTCATTTTCTTGTAGGCAGATCTCGATAATGTCTACGTCTTTGCACAAATCAGCTTACGGATGTTTTAGACCAAACCATGAAAAACAACAACATAGCTAAATAAATAAATAACAAAAGGCACTCACGAAAATGGTTGCTCTAGAGGAAATTCTTACATTTGTGTGTATTTGTGAGAGCGAATGAACAACATAAAAGGAATAGATTAAAAATGGATGAATTGAAAATATTTTTTCCAATTTGCTCATTTTGTTTTTTTGGTTCGATCTTTTGGCATAGTAGGCTGACCAGTTACAACAGCTGAGGGGGCGCTGACACCAAAAGCGTTTTTCCATCCATACGTGCTGTTTTTCAATTGTTTTCCTATGCAAACATGCTCTAGACTGACATCCTTGACCATTGCTCCATGTGTCATGCAGAAGCGCTACGTTTTTTAGACAGCGAATAGAGTTAAAAAGAATGTTCGTGGCTTTTGTTCGTGGCTTTTTCATGTTTGGTTTGTTTGGCCCCCAAAGAAAGTATTTTGGCATAAAATTATGCACTTCACCTTTAAATACACTAAAGCTGCCGTGAATACAGATATTATTTAACGTAATCTCAAAAATAGATGACAAACACCTAAAACTGTAGTTCTTAACCTCATCTGCCCATTCATTTTAAATTAAAACAGACAACAGGAAGTCATAACCCTTACTTTGTAATTGGTGTGTGTGCACATAGGGCCACAACTCGTGATATTCAGGCTGCAAACAGCCAAACGAATCAATGGGCAGGTACTTTAAACACAGGGTACTGGTGCGTTACTTAAACTAATTAAACACTGTGTCTTTCTCAGTCTCGCAGGAGACAGACATACACACACACAAACACACACCTCACAGTATGCTATCAATGCTCTAACATTGTGTTAATTTTCACAAAATATTGGCAGCTAGAGTGAATATGACTGACGACAAGAGAGTGACAGGGAAGCTGAGATAGAGAGAAAGGTTTTCTTCACGATGCACGCACAGCTCTCTCTCTCTCTCTCTCTCAGAGTCTATGAATAGCAGCATCAATAAAGAGCTCAGTCAGACTGTAGAGAAGAAATATGAGCTGGCCGAGAGTCCATTTACAGACAGCTCTGTATGAACTTGTGTGTTGATGTGGATGTTTCTGAGCAATTAATTGACATGAATACAAAATGTAATTAATGAATACAAAAAGTCATAAAAGAATGTTATGAGAGGGATATATACTAGCCATATACAATACATCTGCCCTCTTTGCCAGTCATAGATTTGTATGTTCTGCCATATACTGTCTCTAATACTTACTATAGGTTTCATATTACATTATGAAAGTGGCACATTTCATAGTATGCACTGTATGAAACTTGTAAAAGATAAACATATGTATGTACGTATTACTAGTATCTATGTATGAAATTTAAAAGAAAATTATACTTTACTTGCAAGATTATTGGAAGTATACACACATTCATATAACATTTCTCTTTGGATACTGGTTGCCCAAACATAGAATTAAGTCAAAATCTACTGTGAATTTTGCTTGTAACAGTAAGAACCTTACAGTAAGGTTGTATTTGTTAACATTAGTTGACAACATTAGTTAAAGGGATAGTTCACCCAAAAACAAAAATTATTTTATTACTCACCCTCACGCCATCAAAAATATGTATGACTTTCTTTCTTCTGCTGAACACAAATGAAGATTTTTAGAAGAATATCTTAGCTCTGTAGGTCTATACAATGCAAGTGAATGGTTGCCAGAATTTTGAAGGTCCAAAAAGTATATAAAGGCAGCATAAAATTAATCTACATGACATACAGTGTTTAAATCCATATATTTAGAATAGATATGAGAGGTGGGTGTGAGAAACAGATTGATATTTAAATCCTTTTTTACTATAAATTCTCCTCCCTGACCAATAGGTGGCGATATGCACAAACAATGTGAATCTCTAAAAACAAAAGAAGAATGTGAAATTAAATGTGGAGGCTTGACCTGAAAAAGGACTTAAATATCTGTTTCTCACCCACACCATCATATATCTTCTGAAGATACAGATTTAACCAAGTTCTGGCCACCATTCACTTGCATTGTTTGGACCTAAAGAGCTGAGATATTTTCTTTATAAAAATCTTTGTTTGTGTTCAGCAGAAGAAAGAAAGTCAAACACATCTGGAATAGCATGAGGTTCCGAAAATGATGATAGTACTTTCATTTTTGGGTAAACAATCCCCTTTACATGAACTACCAATGTAATATATTTTACAGTACTTTTATAAATTAAAAGTTGCATAGCATTAATTAATGCATTATGAACTCAAATGAATTAATAATTCACAATAGCATTTTTATAAATTAACAGGAACCATAATAAATGCTGTAATCAAATATTGTTTGTTGATGATTCCAAGTGCATTTACTCATGTATCTGCTATTGTCCTTGACTGTGAGTGCGTGTATATGTGTCTGTGTGACCCACCTCTGTGATGCGGGGGTTGGTGCACTTTACATTGGTGCTGGCGAGGTGTAGCCAGCGGCTGGTGTATGGGTTGGACATTGGACAGTGCTGGCGTAGGGTACAGCGGCCCTCCATACTGCACCAGCCACATTGGAACTTCCGCTCAGCCTTCAAACACATACCACAGCTGTCACGCTGAGCGCCACATTTATACAGGTGCACTGTAGGATATAGATGGACACAGTTACACGTCAACCAACACAAAATGTTCACATAAATTGTGCAACATTTTTAGTCAATAAAAATGAACTAATGACTTTCTGATTGACATTGACATTAATCATTTGGTCTTTAGAGTGCAAAGACTAATGAATCAAGAATATATGAATGAAAATAGCCTGGTTGGTACAATTCTCCCCCTCATTAAGTTTTTAAAAGCAACAAAAGAACATCAAGGATTTTATTTGGTGTAAAGCCATCTGTTGCTAGTTTTTATTTTAAATAAACATTTGGGCTGACCTAGCTGATGGTCTAGTTAAACTATTGACCATAAACATTTCAAGGTTATAGGCTGATGAAACCATGATTAGCATAACAACTGTGCAGTTTTAACTGTGCAGATTAGCATAATAGCTTTGCTAAGATTGGCTAATATTAGCTTAGACTAATAGTAGCTTTATATTCTTTGTCACACTGTTTATTATTTTTCTAAAATTGGAAGTTGCATTTTCTTGGGTCAGATCCTCTAAATCATAGGCAGAATTAGACATATTACACAAGACTTTAGTCAGAGCATGCACCATACTTAATTTGACGAATACAAGTCAAAATTATTTTGCAGAGATAGACCACTTCAATTAAAATGAATGGGAGAAATTGGAACGGCCAGTGGATGTAGAAAAGGAAGTCCCGCCTTACAGGTAAAGGGGCCAATCAAATTTTAGATACAGACATCGCATCGTCAGTCATCTCGAAAACGTGCATGCGCATTAGCCTGAAAATAGCATTTTAGCATGATCTGAGCTAAAGAAGCACAATTTATGATACCATTGTTGTCAGATTTTACTTCTGATTTAAAATATGTTCTTTGATCATAATCAAAGTCTTTTTAGCAAGTCAGTCCACCAGCAGTCATCTTTGGAACGCTCTCGGGCTGCTATTTTTCTATGTAAACAAGCGCCATACAAGTGCAACTCCTCCCTACTTGAATGATGAAAGACCGAAATGTCCAAAACAGTTGGTCAAGATTATGATCAAAGAACATATTTCAAATCAGCAGTAAAATCGGACAACACTGGTATCATAAACTGAGATTCTTTAGCTCAGATCACACTAAAAACGCAATTTTTCAGGCTGGTTCAGCTAATGCGCATGCATGTTTTCGAGTTGACTGACTCGAGGCGATGTCTGTATCTAAAAGGTGATTGGCCCCTTTACCTGTAAGGTGGGACTTCCTTTCTACATCCTTGACCATTGGGCATTCCAATTCCTCCCATTCATTTTAGTAGAATTAGCCCATCCATTTTATTAAAATTAATGAACGTCCCTGTGAGGGAAGTACTGTATAGTTCAATCATTATGTTGAGATGTATTTTGGTGTCACTCGTTACATTAAAAATCCATCTTTTTCACAAAATAGAGAAAACATGGGTTATGAAACAAATGTAACCTAGAAACGAATTTTCAGGAAAATAACAATACGACATGTTGAAGGACTGCAATTCCTTGTTTATGTTTGAGTTACATTTATTATGCCATCTACGCTGACTAAAGTCAATAGTAACCAGTCAAGATAAAAAGGACACCGACTCATTCTGTGTGTTTACATGGACTTTCTGCTTAAAGACACATCATTTCACAGGAAGCAGTGTTTGTGGGATACCTTTGATGTTCTCAGGATTATCTATAATGAAGTTTCCATTCCAGACCACCGAGAAATCCACCGGCAGCTCACTAATTCTCATCCCTTCATACAGATACTGCAGAGAGAGAGAGAGAGAGAGAGGGAGAGAGAGAGAGAGAGAGAGAGAGAGAGAGTTTACAACAGTATCCTTACAACGCAAATGCTGTCATAATCTAAAGTTTATGATATTTTTTATTTCACCGTGTCTTTGGCGTGTAAATTATTGATTAAAACATGCATCAAAGAGTGAATGAATAAATGGCAGAGTGAACAAGGGAGCAAAGCAGAAAACATGAGATAGTGAGAGAGAGAGAGAGAGAGAGAGAGAGAGGTTCATATTGAGTTACTCCACCATTGCATCATCAGTCTAAAGAATGGAGAATGCTTTCAAAACTGCTATTTTCTACAGCTTGGACAATGACCTCAAACCACCTTTATCTTTACTTACTGTGTGTTTTCGTTCGAGTGTAATTTTTCTATCCTATGGGTACATATGCAAACCCAAACACCTGTTTTACGTATATATGTGCATGTGTGTATACGTGTGTGACCTACCGAGCTGTTCTGGCACTGAACGCTGGAACTGTTGAACCTGAGCGCAGTGACCCTGTGACTGACTCCTTGTATGTGTAACACACACTCGTATCCGCGCTGACCCGACTGAGGCTGGGGAAGGTTCCGGGCTTTCAGGGTGATGGGCTTCACCTCCCCTGCCGGGATCAGAATTTCCTCAGAGCGGACAAGCTGAGGACAATCCTGAAGGGAGCGAGAGGTGAACGGACAGTCACGACAGACATGCACAAACCTATTCGGAATCACCAGTAACATGGACATGTATACCAAAATACCATCCAAGTGTACTCAGTAGAGTACATAACAGGTGAATTCATGAGTTCTTCAAAAAAATACAGTATACATACAAATACACACACTTACTCGAACCCCAGGTGCTTTTAAAATACATGTCTACCTGTTACTCTCTAATAGCTTGATGTTGTGTGCTAGTAGGTCAGCCAGTGAGAGGTGTCCCTAGTGTCTCTCCAATACCCCACTTACACACACACACACACACACACACACACACACACACACACACACAAATGTAAACTACACACATTTATCAGGCTAAATGAGACATACAATTGATGTCCTTTTTTTTTTTCCTTCTAAATATACAGTAATTACTAAAAACTAAGGCCAGCAACACACTAGATGCATTTGCATTCACTTGCATAGATGTTATATGTTTGGGGGCAAATGTATATAAATATACATTTTACAAAAAAAAATCAAAGCTTAAAGATAATAGTACATAAGTAAGAGTGCTGTTCAGTTTATAAATATAATATTACATTTATATATTATATTATATTTATTTATTTATTAATCACTTTTACCATTTAAGAACGTCCACAAAAGGTACTGTTAGATTTAGCTAACTTCTAGCCACATTTTAAGTGATCCCTAAAGAATGGGTAAGTAAGCATCACATACACATGCACACATATGTACACACAAGCATACACTACCACATCTACAACACTGCACACACAAACATACAAATATGCAAATGTGCATACACATATACACACCATGATTGATGGTGCACAGTAAGGACATTCTGCCTGCATTAGTAAGTGTGTGTGTGTTTGTATGTGTGTTTTTATTTGTGAATATGGATGTGTGTGAATAAGTGGGAAGTTTGTGTGTGCTGTGAGAGAGAATAATCCAGATATCGACTTCTAATTGCTTGCAGTGAGAGGGTGCGCAAGTGTGTTTACCACCTGACAGGGTGTAATGTAGCACATTGATCAGCTGAACACCTGCAAACATGAACACACTCACACACACACACACACACACACACACACGCATGCACTTACACTCACACACATACACTCACACACATACACACACACACACACACACAAACACACACATAAACACATGCATATTCTCTAGCGTGACAGCCCTCAGCTTCACACACACTTTTCGGCCAGCTATTATTGGAAGCAGCTCCCTAGAGGTTTGTGTTCCTGTAGATTTGCTACTGAGAGACTCCAACCTTATACACACAGCTGTTTGGACTCAATGTGTGTGTGTGTGTGTGTGTGTGTGTGTATGTGTGTGTGTGTTTGTGTGTGTACCTCAGAAGCATTGACGCGTCCCTCCTGGAAGGAGCAGCTGGAGGGGTCGTGGGTACAGAGGTTTCTGTACTTACACCAGTGACAGCGGAATGAACTGGTCACACAGGAAAGACACCTAAACACCCATACAGATGGAGGAGAGAGGAAGAGCGAATGTTAGAGATGGACGGACAGACAGACAGACACATAGATAGATAGATAGATAGATAGATAGATAGATAGATAGATAGGCAGACAGATAGATAGATAGATAGATAGATAGATAGATAGATAGATAGATAGATAGATAGATAGATAGATAGGCAGACAGATAGATAAACAGATAGACAGATAGATAGATAGATAGATAGATAGATAGATAGATAGAGCAATGGGGACCAGGTTGTGCCTTTCAGACAAGCACAGTTGTGTCCTTGACCTTTGCGGCTTAATGCTGAATAAATTAAAAGAGTGCTGTGAAAATTAGCATGTGGCACTGGACAGCGGCCTGGCTCTGAATCCAACATAGAGATCTACTGCAGTTCTTCAAAGGTTAGATCTCAGACGTACAATTAGCACTCTAGTATTTAGTCATGCAGCCTCTTTTTGATTTGTATTGAGAGGTTTGAGAGGTTTATGCAGAGTACTTATGTTGTAAAATGAGGCATCTATAAAAAAATAAAAGATTTAAGTGTAAAAACTATATAACACAAAATATATATGTAATATTTGTGGCTGCTGTTTTTGGAGTCGCTTCCTGTACTTAAATAAAACATAGTCTGTAGGTAAAATGGATATTTAGCTCACAATTATTCACTGCAATAAGAGTAAGGCCTTTTCACACTAAAACCAAGGCAACAAAACAACTGGAAAGTTTAAAGTATTCTTTTCAAATTTTGTAACAAAAACAGTTTAATGTCAAATTTTTCTCAAACTTTGACAAATGTTTGAATTCCTGAGTGAATTGACCCTTTGTTAAGCCTCGTCTTAAAAGTGTTTCTAACCAATACTACCTTAGCAACTGTTGCCTTCCGCCATTTGTCTGACAAGCGTGTAATGCGTGCTTGAGTAGTTTTAAGTGGAATTTAAATTAATTATCCACAAAATGTATAATTTGTAATAGTGACACAATGTACCTAGAGAGGATATAAGCTGTGTTTTTTTCTTTCTTTTTTTTAAATCTTTAAATATATCTTGAGAAGAGCAAGCGTTAAACTGTGTAAGCCCTCATTCCCAAATGAATATGTATAACATCAGCAAGGACACCTAAATTTGCTTTAAAGTAAATTACTTAACATTCATTCAAGTAGTGATTCAGGTTTTAATAAAGTCAATACTACATAAAGAGTCCACAACATCATAGCGAATGTGTTATGAGATGCTATGAGCAGTTCTGTTCACTTACACTAATGTTATCAGGTGTGTAATCACCATCAAATGACACTCTTCTCAATTCAGATTCACAGTCTCCACAGTTTTCAATCAAATTACTGTGTAAGTTAAGAATTTCTTTTAGAATAAATGTCAGATAAATATGCTTTACAATGTCACTCTTCATTCCAGCCCACATAAGAATATTATAAAATCTGTTTATGAGAATATTTAGACAAAAATCACGCGGTTCACAGCAATCTCCCATTCATTCTTTTGCTGATTTCTATCACGTCACGCCGAAAGTAAGCGGATGCCCCATTCTATATCACGCTGCACACACTAGCGCTACTCCTGCCAAGAAGACAAATAAAGGGTTTAGAATGTTCGCTTTGACGTGTCTAGTGTAGACAGCCTCAAGGTGTTGCGGTACTACATCGCTTGTATCCGGTGTAGACAGGGTGTTAGTCATCTTATGGGAAATGGACAGTAATTTTAATACTATTTTAACATTTGGAAGTAGATTCAGTTGTTTTTGTTATTTATCAGATTCAAAGTACATTAACTGCAGATACAGTCCCATTGGAGCAATCTGAGTTTAAGTGTTTTATTTTGGAGCAAAATTGAGCTCAACCAGGGTTTTGATCTCAAAACCACTCCGGTACTTGGGTGGTTGTATAATCTGTATTCCAGTATGCAGTTGGTAACCATGAGAGAATATGGTCATACATTGCAAGTATGTGTGCATGCATGTATTTATGTGTGTCCCTGCGTGGTGATACTGCAGCATTTGTTCATCATTTATATGCAGATGAGCAAAGCTTACACAAAGTAGGGCATCCAGAATCCATAACACCAACAAGTTCTTATGAAACATGTTTATCACATCCTCTATTGCAAGAGCAAAGACCAGCTAAGATGTGCAAGCCTTGTTCTATTTGTAGAGGAAGATGTCATGTATTTGATGTTGAAGAATCATGGAGACACTTCTAGAGGAATAAACCTCTACAGCACTTTGGCGTCCAAGAGCTTGTGTATTTTGCATGGTGCTTAAATTATGCAGAAGTTTTATGCTGAAATATTCATCAGAGCAGGGATTCCATTGGACCGCTGGGCTCAGATGGGCAAAGCCGATTGGACAGTGAGTTCTGTCTGCACTAACTGAGCTATACACCATATTTATGGTAATATACCATGGTGTGCATAATCAAACACGTCTCTGTTGCTTCACATGGGGATTCTAGCTAAATTTGAGCATTTTAAAACATTTAAAGTGAAATTGGGAGGAAGTTTGGGGATGCTAATCATGCCAAACACAAAGCTATGTTGAAGTAGAGAGGACCAGACACCAAACCACACAAGGGAGGGGCCATCCTGCCAGCCAATCAGTGGCTATGGAAGCTACCTCTTCCTGAGCCTATTAGAAAGCTTCCAGCTACTGGGGGCTCTGTGATCTCCAGCACTGAGAAGCATCTGCTCTTCACAGAAGGCACCAGAGGCAACACACACTTAGGAGATGCACAGGGTCTGTTCCAAAACAAAATGAGCTGCCTCATTGTCTACTGCCTAAATAGGCAGCTGCCTTCTAAGGCAACATCCTAACTGAGATGGAAACTCATAAGCGACTGATTTGGATTTGTTGCAATAAATTCTTGGATTACCTTCTCTACCAAGGGTACATGCAGTGCTACCTTAGAATTTCACCAAAATGAGATATCTTAGGAGGCAACATAATTTATTCTTTAATTACGCTTAATTCTTGCTAAACGTGTCCATGTGTGTTTGCTCTGAGGCCATTTATATGCATGTGTACTCCTAAACGTTGACAACATACCCTTTTGGCAAATATACTGTACACATTTAAAATATACAGTCTTTCTCACCAGGAAAATGGACAAAAATAATGATGACTCATCCTGCACTACACAGATATTTGTCCAATCAAATGCTCTCTAATGTGAGAATGTCCCTCCCTTTTCAGCCAGCCAGCAAGTAGCATATCATGTTTAATGGCAACAACATAACTAAATCTTTAAAATCCCTTTAACAAAGGGGGATGAGCTCTTCGATATGTCCTGTCCAAACATCCTGTTTTAAAAGGAAATATGATAACACATAACATATGACATAAAAAGGATAGTTCATTAAAAAAAGAAAATTCTGTCATCATTTATTCACCCTTATGTTGTTCCAAACCCCTACAATTTTCTTACTTCTGTGGAACAAAAAAGAGTAAATGGTGACATAACTATAGCTTTCAAAACCCAGGGACATTGGGTCTTTAATGTTTCCTCACTAGTTTTTGGAATAAAGTCACAAAAATACATAAACACGCACACAAGGGGATTTTGGGAGTTTCAGTATGAATAAAGACACAAACAGTTTATCAGTGGGTCTCCTGGAGAGCGCTGTGATTCAGTGGAACTCTCTTTTCTCTGATCACCCATCACAGCAGATGAAGTGGAATTGAACTGTGACAGACAGTGATGCCCCCAACCTAAGCGCACAAACCAACAGTACACTTAGATTCAGCAATTCAGACTTCTCAGCCTCTACACTTGAGAAATGTCAAGGAATCAGCCAGTATTAGCTCTAATGGATGCTTTTTATGGCTGTGTGGCAAGAACCAGTCATGGCAAAGTGCAGCCTGGGAGGGATGCAGAGACAGAAGGCTGCACAACAAATCGCAGAGTATGGACTCTGCCTTGTATAACAGTTTAAAATACATTGAAAAGCTTAAAGGTTTTGTAGGCCATACAGAAATATATATAAGAAATATAGATGACATTTTTGACATTTTCTTGGCCCATTTGAATACTCTGTCCACGTAAATCTATGGGAACAGTTAAAAGGTCTGTGCCAAGTTTGGTGGATATAGCTTGAAAGCTCTAGGAAGAGTTCAATTAATTATATTTTTGTTTTGGTTTAGGGATTTTTGAAAAAACCCTAAACAAAGTCTGCAGAAAAAAAACAGCATGCACTTACCGGTAGGTTTATATTTTGTTGTCTAATGCAATGACATTCATGTATCGTTAAGTGTGGTTTAAGTGTCAAAATACTTTTTGAGGCCACTGAATGTACTGGTGCTTTAAAAAGAACAAAGAAACCAATGTGCTGACCTGAAAAGCCTTTTCAATCTCCAATGTCCCATATACCAACTCAAGAACCCTAGACAGTTAAAGGGATAGTTCACCCAAAAGTGAAAATTCTCTCATCATTTACTCACACTAATGTCATCCCAGATGTGTATGACTTTCTTTCTTCTGCAGAAGACAAACAAAGATTTTTAGAAAAAAATTGATTTAACCACTGGAACCATATGGATGACTTTTATGCTGACTTTATATGCTTTTTGGACCTTCAAAGTTCTGGCCATCATTCACTTGCATTGTATGGACCTACAGAGCTGAGATATTCTTCTAAACATCTTTGTTTGTGTTCTGCAGAAGAAAGGAAGTCGTACACATCTAGGATGGCATGAGGGTGAGTAAATGATGAGAGAATTTTCATTTTTGTGTGAACTATCCCTTAAAAATTGTTGTTCATAAGAAGACATTCTTTTTTTAACTTAAGGTGCAGAAAAGAACCAATGAAGAACCTTTAAAAGAGTGCAATTTCAGTTGTAGAGGTGACGGAAGGAGACATGTCCATATACTTACAGCTGGTGCACACTGCAGTTGTAGAACTTCACCTCGGTGCTAATCAACATCTGACCCGTTTCCTTCGAGTTAAGTCTTAGCTCCACACCAGACCAGTCTGAAAAGAGAGCAAGAGAGAGCAAGAGCAAAAGATGAGCACATTTACTGTCACATTCCATTCTGTTATGTTGCAGCACAGTGTTGTTTGTAACCCTTGTTTCAGTTTGCTTCATGCTCAAGCTGTTTCCCGATTAATACTTGGCATCGCTCACACCGTATTTTCACAATCAAGCAGAGCCCCAAGCAGCTTTGTAGAGCATGGCATCCAAACCAATACGTGCATATTTTGTTTTTTGTTTTTTTTTGTTTTTGTAAAGACACGCTATTGTCACACAGAACACAGCTGAGCCTGCTGTTAATGTGAAACAGGCTCATAGGCGGCAGCACTGTTTTAATAGCGGAGGATCTGGCCAGGCCAATCCCGTTTGGCAGGCTGGCAGTGTGGAGAACTCTGATCGGCATGAGGACCAAACGCTCATGCTTGATAAACCGCCAGCTCCTCACACTAGAAAAAGCACAAGCTCCATCCCAAATAAGCAGCGATTCAGATAGCATACAATGCAAGCATACATAGGAGTCAGCTATGACCCTAAATGCATCACTTTCTCTCTTCTACCTCCTTCAACACCTGTTTCTGTGCCTCGTTTTTGTCTCATAACATGGCTGAATGGACAGAAGGATAAAAAGTTATAATTTTTTATTGAGTTTGAGCATACAGTATATGCCAAGGAGAATAACTAGCACGCAATAAAGCGCAACTGTCAAATTGATTATTCACTCTGTCTTACTATTGCTTAACCTTTAAAGACAGACCTACTGTGAGCTCCGAAGTGGTTAATCGATGGTATATGTATGCTTCTGCTGAAGCCATCAGTCCAAGTAATTTCAACTTCATTTTTTAAAACTCATGTTAAATAGCTGAATTTCTGGTGAAGAACTACACTATCCTTGAATCCTGATGAGAAAAGCTTCACCAATCAGAATATTACGGCCAACAAAGTGCACCAAAAAAGCTCTGCTCTTGCGTCCTATGACGCAATGCGAATGACACAATCGATTCTGTCTTCCTGCACTCTCAAACTACTTATATACACTACCGGGCAACAGTTTTGAAACACTTACTCATTCTTTATTATATTTTTTTTTTTACATTTAGAATAATAGTAAAGTCATCAAAACTATGGAATAACATAAATGGAACTATGGGAATTATGTTGTGACTAAACAAAATCCAAAATTAATCAAAACTGTGTTATATTTTAGCATCTTCAAAGTAGTCACCCTTTGCCTAGAAATTTGCAGACATGAACTCTTGACATTTTCTCAACCAACTTCTTGAGGTATCACCCTGGGATGATTTTTAAACAGTATTGAAGGAGTTCCCATCTATGTTGGAACTCTTTTATTAAAAATTTTACGAAATCCCGATCTAGAAAACCATGATGGCTGAAAAAGTGGGCAAAAACCGGATGGGTCACACCCACCAAGGCAACAAGTTCAATCAATGCACGCATTTGAAGCTAGTATTTCCACACATGATCAACGCTCATATGCTCCGTCATGAGATTCAGTCAAGAGAGAGGCAGCAAACATGAGGCAATGGGGGATTAGATGACATTTACCTGAGGGAGCCCACTGATTGGATAGCGCTCCCTGACAAGAACATGGGGGTTGTGGGTAAACAGAGCTGTCATTAACCGAGGGTTGGGAGGGGATTATTGTGATTCAGATAATAAAAAATCTGCCGCATTCATGGCCATCTGCTTCCAAAATAGAGAAAGCACATGCAGGAATTAGTCCACGGACAGAATGTAAATTTGAAAACTACAAAGGCTTCAAGAGTGGGAAAGAAGTTGCTCTAATCTTGCTGCATAAGCACTGCCAATAAAGTGAATGCTTAAAGGGATAGGTTAACCAAAAATTTAAATTCTGTCATCATTTACTCACCCTTATGTTGTTCCTAACCTGTGTGGACTTTCTTTCATCCGTGGAACGCACAATGAAAGTGAATGGTGACTGAAGCGATCATTCTGCAAATTATATCCTTTTTGTTACAAGGAAGAAAGTCATACGGGTTTGGAATGAGATGATGGTGAGTAACTGATTTTCATTTTTAGGGGAACTATTCCTTTAAATGATGCTTCTGTAGTCATATTTGCTTACATCTACAGTTATAGCATGTGGTTTTCCATGGAATGAGATCCTCTTCTTGTGTTTTCCATACCAAAGACCAAGGATGTCTCATTCAGCACCCTAGGTTAGTAGTTCACTGCCCAGGGAGTCAGCCATTTCTAGGGCTGTACCAATGTCAAAATCATTGGCCCCTGTAAAAATGCCCTTAATTCAATGTAAAAACCTGTAAAGCTTCGGTAAGTCATTAAGTGTCAAAGAAATATTATGGGTTCAATACAAGTTCAGTACAATTTACAGCATTTGTGGCATAGTATTGATTACCACAAAAAAAAAAAACTTTTTTTGACTTGCACCTCCTTTTCTTTAAAAAAAGGCAAAAATCGAGGTTACAGTTAAGCACTTACAATGAAAGTGAATGGGGCCAGTAAGTAAAATACTCACTATTTCAAAAGTATAGCCACAAGACAGAAACAATATTTGTGTTAATATGTTTTTAGTGTGATAAAATCACTTACTAACCCTTTCTGTGTAAAGTTATAGCCAATTTTACAACTTTGTTGCCATGACGATGTAATGTCAACAAACACTAAAACCCTAAAATGACTGTAAAATTGACAATTTAAACAACTTAGCTCAAATAATGCATGAGATTTAAGAAAATAATTAATGTAAGTGCTTTTAGAAAACTATAAGCTTCATATGTCTGCATTTAAACTGTTCAAAAATTGGCCTCATTCACTTCCATTGTAAGTGCCTCCCTGTAACTTTTTTTTTTTTTTTTTTTTTTAAAGAAAAGGATGAACGATTCAACATAATTTCTGGTGGAAATCAACATCATAGCACAAATGCTGTTGATTAAGCTTGTATTGTATTGAACCCTGAATATTCCTTAAATTATCTAAAGTCATCAGAAGATGAGTTTATGTGTACATTTATAAAGAGAAAGCCTTATTTTATTTTATGTTTTTTTTTTTTTTTTTTTTTTTTTTTTCAGAGTGACTTTCATTCCAAATGTGCATGCACTGGCAGTGCTTATTTTGAGCCGGATCCTGCCTGATCCTGTACTGGAAAATGTACGATGTGGATTATTTGGTAGTTGTTTTAGATGATCCGGCATTAACAAGAGCATTGTCAAATTGCAACAGTCTGTGTGTGTGTGTGTGTGTGTGTGTGTGTGTGTTTGAGAGAGAGAGAGAGAGAGAGAGAGAGAGAGAGAGAGAGAGAATGAGTGAGAGAGAGAGAGAGAGAGAGAGAGAGAGAGAGAGAGAGAGAGAGTGAAAGAGAGCGTGCAGGTGTGCCAGCTTTCTTTATTAGTGCAAAATCTCTCTCATTGTTTGATGCTTGTAGTTGCATGCGCACTGAGCACAGGAAAGTGAAAAACGAGAGCGTCTAACTGGCAATATTTTCTTAGAAAGGTGGGCTAATTTCAGCGAAAATGTCAAAAAGACAATCAAGCTTATATTCATTATTTAAAACCGCAAATAAACTGATAGTGTTCCTGATCAAAAGAGTTCACAAGAAAATTAAACCGCACCCCTGGACAACGCTGCTAATAATGCTGATCACAAAGAACTTTCAATTCACGTGAAACTGGGGTTTCAACACACAAACTCCAAAATATAACAGATGAATTTTATCTACCAAACTCATCCACCAAAAAAGTTACTTTAATCATCTGTTTGGGAGCATTTGAATGACCAAGGGTTACTGAAGACTGCGGATGTACAGAAGTCAGAGGACAGAAATCATATAAAGATACACAACAATGGGACAGGATGTTTCACAAGTCATCCAACAACAAACTAGTGAGTTTAATATTTTTTGCTGTGGTGCTATAAAAGTGATGAATTGAGAGATGCAATATTTGAATTGTAATGTTCAAGTGTGCCCGGGATGCAGAATGTGATGTTGTGCCCAATATTGGAGAGTCAATTATTAATAATTGCATTCTTCCTATTTATATTTTGTGTATTTATCAGTTTTCCTATTGTATGGCTGCACTTAGAGTCCATATATCCCTTAGAAATGTGTCCACTAACACGTTCAGTTGTGATATGAAATTAATTGTTTGCCTTAGTTCTGTTGCATAATAAGAATCCTTACAAAAAATCTAAACTAGCCGCAAACTTGCTGCTTGTTATTTTCACATGCAAATGAGCTTTTGATTCGCCGCAACTGTTTGCCAGAAGTTTGCAGCTCTTCACCGGTAGTGGTGAATCTCTGGCAAACCTTTGGCAATAATGGACAATTTGCCGCAAGTTTGCCGCAAAGCTCATTTGCATGTGAAAATGATTAGTAGCACATTTGCCATGAACTCTCGATTTTCTTAAGGGAAAATGTGCAAATAATGTAAAAACGGTTAACCATTTTTCTCAGATGGTAATCTAACCGTCAAAAACTCAAAAACAGCATCCCTACGCGATCCATGGGTCATTGTTTAGTGATGTCATTGTGTGATCTGAAAAAGCTGAGGTCCTATGGTCAGCAATCTCCCCAATTTGGAATGCCCAATTTCCAATGTGCGCTAGGTCCTCGTGGTGGCGCCTGAGACCGTCAATCCGCGCATCTCATCACGTGGCTTGTTGAGCGCATTACCGTGGAGATGTAGTGCATGTGGAGGCCCACGCTATTCTCTGTGGCATCCATGCACAACTCACCACGTGCCCCACCTAGAGCGAGACACATTATAGCGACCACGAGGAAGTTTACCCCATGTGACTCTACCCTCCCTAGCAACCGGGCCAATTTGGTTGCTTAGGAGACCTGGCTGGAGTCACTCAGCACACCCTGGATTCGGTAGTCATCGTCAATACTCACTGAGCTACCCAGGCCCCGTACGGTCTCCATGCCTCTTAACCACTGTTTTGATCCGTCAATTCTTCATTTACAAATTAATTTACTGTGTAAAGGGAACAATACTCCAAAGTACTACACAGGAATATGCATTTATAATTTAAGACTAATAGAAAGACTTTCAATTGTGTTCATTATTTATGTTCTGCAGTTTTATTTTTATTATATTTGCTTAATTTCTGACTGCCATTAAGCATGTACATTATGTGTTTTACATGCAGGACAACTGCATATTTCATAATGGCACTGTACTTTTTGACAGCTACTGTACAACAGAGATGCACAACAGCATATTATACAGCTATGTTGTTGATAAAAACCAGCTGCGTCTTAATGCACAACCTCATAATCAAGTCACATGTTGTTGAGGAATCAGTGTCTCAAGGTATAGAGGATCAACGCCCTTGCTTGTGCCAGCATTTTTTTACATGCTATATTGTACTGATTCACAAAATAGGGAACTAGGAAGCAAAATGACACACAGCCCAAATCAGATCCTTCAACCCTGAAAGTCAAGCTCTGCACAGTACACAGTCCAAGATCATACACTGATCCCAGGTCTGTTATTCTGTCCCGATCATATTCATCACCACAGATGACTCCAAACCCAATTGTTGATCTGCTTCGGGAAGAACACTCTCCCTGGAGCAAATATGGGAAGGGAGAGGGCAGAGGTCCCGTCACCTGTAATGGGCGTAAGTGTGTCTGAGAGCATGCCTGGAGTCCTGGGGCTGACCCCAGGTCAGTATAGGCTCATTAGAGCTGCAGTTTCACAAGGCCAGTGGGATCGATGGCATGGCTCGAGTGTGAGAGCGAGTGGCCCTGCTGAATGAAGCCCTCATTATGAGGCAAGCCTGCTGGGTACGCTAGAGAAGGTCTATTAATAGAGCATCTATACTAGAGAATAGAGATCATCTCCCTTAGGGGAAAGAGAGTGGGTGTGAACAGGTAGACAGACAGACAGACAGACAGACAGACAGACAGACAGACAGACAGATAGATAGATAGATAGATAGATAGATAGATAGATAGATAGATAGATAGATAGATAGATAGATAGATAGATAGATAGATAGATAGATAGATGCATAGATAGATAAAGAAAGAAACACCAGGAAAGAGAGGGTAATTGATAGAGCACATAGAACTGATTGGAAAAGTTGAGTACATGGAGCCAAGAGTAAGAGAAAAAACTCTAGGAAATACAATAGTGTGGCTAACAACCTTGTTTAATTCAAAAAGTTTGAGTTTAAAGGGATAGTTCACCACAAAATTTAATAATTTACTCACTATAATGCTTACCAAACCTGTATGACTTTCTTTCTTCTATTGAACACAAACGGAGATGTTAGGTATAATGTTGGCCTACTTCACCTTCATTTTGTGGAAAAAATGCAATGAAAGTAAATGGTGGCTGTGGCTAAAATTCTGCTTAACATTTGTGTTTCACAAATGAAGAAAGTCAAGAAAGAAAGTCCTGAGGGTGAGTAAATCATGACAGAATTGTAATCTTTGAGTGAATTATCCCTTACTTAATACTGTGTCCTAACCTGACACAAGCATATTTAATGTTTAGTTAATATACAGTTACATGGAGTGGAATTTTGTAACAATGAGATTTCACATAATTAGGACATGGTAAAACAATGAATAAATACCTTGATCGGTGGGGATGATTGGAACATCTTTAGCGGCAGGAGAGGTGCATAGAATCTGATTCCCATTCACTCTTCCCTCAACTTCCGTCAGGTTCCCAAAAGAGCAGGTGATTCCAGCGGAAAGATCCGGAACATCAGACACTTTTACCAGCAGCTGGACAAAAGTAGTAGATAATTTAGATTAGACAAAACTGTGAGACCAGAGCAGCATTGAGCTGAGTTTTTTCATCCACAATCTTATACCGATTATGCTTTATAACCCAACACTGTGTCATGCAAACCCTTAAACTGATTTCCTTTATCATAGAAAAGTCATAAACTGTTTAACCAAAAACCAATCGGCACACACAGATTTTTGCCCATTAACCCAATTTTGCGTTGCATTGCATTTTAGCATTTTATTCGTGCGCATGTGTTGTGCGCATGTGGGTTTACGTTTTGACATCAAAACAGAAGTAATACCTGACATTTCAAATCTCATGAAAAAATTATTTTCTTGTGTTGTCTGATTTTTTAAATGAGCTGATAACTGATAATAATTATCATCGTATTATTGTGCATGTAAACGCACTCACTGACTTTGATCAAGTTTAGACAATGGTGTATGAAAGAGTCACTCAATTTATGTGTGAGGACTTCTCTAATGAAGCTGCAATTTATTTTAATTTTATTGTTTGGCTTGTATGCCTTTTTTAACAATTGAGACATTATAGAAGACAGTAAGTACTTTAGAGCCAGATATCTGAACCTTGCCCATGCTTCACCAGGCCAGGGCTCCAACAGAAGCTATTTATTTCTGATCAAATAACCTCAGTCTCCACATATACACTGATGAGCCAAAACAGCGCCGCCCCGTCGAGGCATGGACTCTACAAGACCCCTGAAGGTGTCCTGTGGTATCTGGCACCAAGACATTAGCAGCAGATCCTTCAAGTCCTGTAAGTTACAAGGTGGAGCCACAGTGGATCGGACTTGTTGGTCCAGCACATCCCACAGATGCTCAATCGAATTGAGATCTGGGGAATTTGGAGGCCAGGGCAACACCTTGAACTCTTCATCATGTTCCTCAAACCATTCCAAAACAATGTGTGCAGTGTGGCAGGGCGCATTATCCTGCTGAAAGAGGCCACTGCCATCAAGGAAAACCATTGCCATAAAGGGGTGTACATGGTCTGCAACAATGTTTAGGTCGGTGGCACGTGTCAAATTGACATTCAGGGTTTCCCAGCATAACATTGCCCAGAGTATCACACTCCATCCCCCGGCTTGTCGTCTCCCCACAGTGCATCCTGGTGCCATCACTTCCCCAGGATGACGGCGCACACGTACACGATCGTCCACATGATGTAAAAGAAAACGGGACTCAACAGGACCAGACAACCTTCTTCCACTGCTCCAAGGTTCAGTTCCGATGCTCATGTGCCCATTGTAGCACAGTGGACAGGGTTCATCATGGGCACTCTGACCGATCTATGGCTACGCAGCCCCATACACAGCAGGGTGCAATGCACTGTGTGTTGTGACATATTCCTCTGTAACTATCATTAAACTTTAATTAGGCTATGTTTTGTGAATTTTATCCTCTAAACTACAGCATTCCCTGTCTTTTATATTGTCTACATTGTTAAAAAATGGCAGAAAATAAATCAATACTTGAATAAATGAAAAATAGTATTATTAATATAATTATATAAATACACAGATAGATTAACTGATAATTTCATTTAATTAATTGTCTAATCTAATTCAAAGTCAGTGAGTGCGTATACATGACATATTTTATGAATTTTATCCTGCAACATAAAATTCCAATATATTAGGTAGATTTAACTATAGGTTTAACTATGTTCTTTATACTAGGATTTTTGTATATACATGTCAGCTTGGGTCACTTTTTAATTTTTTATTATTAGGGCAAGTTGTCATATGTGTTTTAAATGTTATTAATGTATACAATCTACTAATTACAATATTTTTGGGCCAAACAATAGGTTGGTATTTTTGTTTGTTAACCTTTTACATTCTTGCTGTTTAATTAATTTTTATTTATTTTTTCTGTTTACATTTGGCTGATTGTGGAGGTGAAGGGCATGGCTGAGTGTTTGTCTGGCGAGAGACGAAGCGGTAAGGGTTTTCACCTGAGATGAATTGCTGGTAATTGCTGTTTCTTTGTTCACAGTGAGAGATGGGGGAAATAAAAGAGGCCAGGCCTGAGTGAGGTAGAGAGAGCCCCAGCTGACAAGCTTCATGTGTGTTGGTGCTGCCATTCCCGTTTGAGTGTTTATATACGAAGCTTCACCATTACGCAGAAAAGCGAACATGTTTGTGTGTGTAAATAAATTTATCTTTGAGTTGGATTCGCCGTCTCCCGCTTCCTCATTCCTCGAATCTGATACACTGATAAATCTATAATAGGCTGTTTAATGGTAGGCCCCATTGTGAAAACTTACCTCATAAAGTGTTTAAAGAAACCCCTTGAGCAAAGAAACCCCTTAGTGATGTTAGACTAACAATTATAACTAAGGGTTTTGTTAGCTAAAGGAGTTTCTTGCAACTGGTAGAATCACAATTCTGCCCATCTCATTAACTTCCTTTGCCCTTTTCATTGAAATTTCCTAGTCTAAGGAATGTCTGTAAAGTGTCTATTTACCCCAAAACCACACAAATGTTCTTGCCTGCACTCTTAAGGCTGGCAAATTGGGTGAGCTGCTAAGTACAGCTAGTGAATCGCTAATTAGCAATGTTGTTGTTCATTGTAGCTACACAGACTGCACTCAAACACTAAGAACAGGCATTGTCTGTGGTTAGCTCCATCTGTGAAGTGCTGTCTGCCCATAACAACATTGTTGAGGCGTGATTGCTGTCACTATGTTTTGTCTTCGCTTTTTCATTGCACGTAAGCGCTTTGCCCATGATACAGTGGGTGTTTTTTCTGTGTCTGGCGCTGTGCAGAGAAGGCCAATTGTTGCATTTCTAATAAAGGTAATTTGATTGTTGTTGATTTTTTTTTTGTTGTTGTTGCTTCTTTTCATGCTTCCCTCACCGCCTGTGCGGATGGGCTTTGTTGTCATGGTGATAGTTTCCCACCGTTGTGCAACGCGGCGAGCAGCGATGACCCTGTTGTCATGTTATCGGGCGCTACAGCACGACAGAAACATCTCATTTAGAGCAGGACATCTCATTATCTTAATCAGGTAGCTGTGGTACATGGACTCTATCAATTATTTGGACATCAGATTTTTTTTTCGCACAGGATGTGTGCTGAGATCCAGCTTTCTACTGAGGTTTAACCAAGGTGAATACCTTCATACTACCTGGTATGTCTGAGATACACAAGCCAAAATTATGTTGATATCCCCTTCTAATTAAAGGGTTTGGCTAAGCCCATTAATTCCAGTGAATACAAGTCTTGAGGAATAGTTCACCCAAATGTACAAGCACTAATGGACGTGGTGTTTGGGTGTAAACATACTTTTGACCATATAGTGTAGCTCGAATAAGGACAGACTATGTAGGAGGGTAACAATGTTCTGAGTGTCCATAACTCCTTTCCACTGAACAAAATCTTCCTAAGACTTCTTGAACACAACTCCAACATCAGCCCACACACTCTTTCAGCCCACCTACACAGTGCAACTCTCAAGACCCACACCTGCCAATCTAGATATTGGCCTGAAAACTAATTCATGCTAATTTTTTCACTAAAAGAAACCTTTGCTCCTGTATTTCAGTAAATAATACCTCAAGGTTGTAAAGGTGTTTGTGTTCTTGTTAGTAAAAGATAAATGGGTCAGCGCTCGAGTGCAGTAGGCTGTGCATATGCTCTGGACATATAAGGGGCCATTCATAACAAACATGTTTTGCATCTGTCTATGCTGTTTTTCTATTGCTTTTTATGACAGATATCTTGACTGTTGCATTTCGCTGCTTTTTCAGTGCCTTGCATAGGAGTGTCACGTTTCTTAGACGCAGTTTCATGTTAAAAAGAACTTAAACTTTTAAAAATGCATCTCGACATAAATGTGTTCTGTTATATTTGTTGAGCTGTGTCTAGCTGTTTTAGGATGCGTTTAGTCTGAACGGCCCCTAAGAGTTGTTGGCTCATGGCAATCCAGGTTTGAGTCCGACATGAATTATGTCCCAATCCCACTCTTTCACCCCTACTATCCTGTCAACATGCCACTTTCCTATAAAATAAAGGGCCCAAAATAAAATTCTATATAAAAAAAGAAAATTGCTATGTGACTCACTGGAACACTGGGTTCAGACACAGCAATGCTGTCAGGGTACACCGTGGCTTTCACACATTGGCTGAGTGTGGCAGCAAAACGGTATGGCTCATTTGCACGCTCGCATCGATCCCTTTGTGAACACCTACAAAAGAGAGAGTGCACAGTAGTTAGATGGGAAAGTATTGCGATTTTGACAACAACAAATATTTGCATTTATTCATTTGGCAGACTCTTTTAACAGAAACAACTTACAGTGTATTTGAGATACATTTTATCAGTCTGTGTGTTCACTAGGAATCGAACCCACGACCTTGGGATTGATTGCGCCATTTTCTACTAGTTGAGCAACAGGAAGCTAACCCTTTGCATGGCACTTAACAAGGTAATAAAAGAGTAACACAAACAAGTTTTGACTTTGTCATTTTCACAAGTCAAGGTTTCAACACACCACTTAACACAAGCATTTTGTGCCGCTTTGACCTCAACATTAAAAGCATTGCAGATGGTGTCACTGAAGGGTGATTTTAAGAGGTTGCTAGGTAGCATGAAAGTGGGAATATACACAATAAACAGTCAAAAACAAACAAACAGAAGATGTAACATTTATTAATTTTTGCCATGCATTGTTTTTTTCTTGAAATGTCATGATATGCCTTCATGTTTTGTCATAGAAATTAAGTGTATCTACATTCGCACGGTATCAATCTTGCTTCCATTATGTTTCGATTTTTTTGCTGTCACCTCCCACGTGATGGAACATATTGACTTAATTGGTCGTATTACAATGCTTGACATATATATGATAACGCTGTAGCTTGCCGCTTTGTTCCATAGATTTCGATCCATAGGGGAACACTGACATTAATCATGTAAAAAGGGCCTAAATACAGTCTTCCACAGCATACAGGCTACAATAGCACCACTGCTGTGGGAACTGACTTTAGTGCTGTCCTTGGTGCTGACCACTAGGATGATACTGTTGATCTACCAATGAGTGTCCAACCATCAGTTTACCCAGTTACTAGAAAGAGCAAAGAGCAACTTCTGAATCAAGAGCAGCTGATCAGTCATCATAACATATCTAGCTGTCATTACTGTTACAAATCAACAATACTCATGATTTAGATGTGTAGAAATCCAGAATAGGTACACTTACATATTTCAAAGATTTTTGTGCGTAGCTGAGGGTACTAACAGACAGGAAGAGCTCACGAACAGAAACTACTATGGTTCAAACATCTTACAGTAATATATGTATATGTACTTCTAGAACTTTGAGGGTTATTTTATTTTATATTTTCATACAACACTCATCTTCAGCTTGTCACTTGCTTTTGACTCATCCTCCCTCTCTCTCTCTGACAAAGAACATGTAGGCTTCCCGTGTCTTTTTAACATGCCTAATGATTTGGGGGAAATGACACTTAATGTGCTTTCACATGTCCGGGATGGCTTCTGCATTCTTCACTGTCTGAAAATGTGGGAGTGTGTTTGTCTGTGCGAGTATGTGCATCCTCTAAGCTGCCGAATCCAGGCATTAGGTTTGATTTTGGAGGAGGAAGAGATGGGAGCACTTGGGATGCTGCGTTGCCATGGCACCAGGAGATGGCCATTATAATATGTGTGTGTCCATGTGTATACTTAGAGGCCAACCTCTTCTCTCTCTTTCATTTAATGAAGTGTGTGTGTGTGTCCCATTCTCCTCATTTTGTCTGCGACAGGCTTATTCTCTGTCTCGGCAGCCCTGGTTCTCTAAAAATCTGAATGGAATGCTTACAGAGCCTGTTTTACACATTGTACACACATGGAAAACAAAGAAAATGCCTGCATGCCCTCATTCAACACATGTGACTTCACTACCAGTATTAGCTCACTAATAATAGATTATTAATTAAAGGTTCTGTATTCTACACTTTTTTAGTATCCATTTTCTCCAGATTTTTTTAATTAAACAGGTTGTTGTGCTACTGTACCTTTAAGACTTTTCTATGTAAATGTATTTAATTTTTAGTCAAGGCTTTTTCCACCAAAGCTGTCCAAATTTAGTTGTATGTAATCATTTCCCTCAGATCCTTAAAATTAAACAGACAGTTATTGTACCTTTAAGACTTTAATATGTAAATTACCTTTCAAGAGGGAGCTTCATGTTGTGAATGTTAAGAGTATGTCTAGTATGTATTACTCTTTTTCTTTCAGAAGAGCAAGGAAAATCATCTTTTCCACAATATGTCTCCTTTAAAGTTGTATGAAAGCTCATTTAGAGTTCTAAATGTGTACCTCACAAAACACCTGATGTGCATGTGTATTTGTGTGTGTGTGTGGATGTGTGCGTTTGTGGGCAGGTTTAAGTGGTTTATGAGGACTTTTTTTTTTTTGGTTAGAAACTGGTAATTACAAGGGTATTATGCTATAAATGTGGTTTATGAGGACATTTCTAGTGTCCCCATAATCCAAATCGCTTAAAAAAACCAAAAAAAAAAAAAAACATACTAAACGATGTTTTATTGAAAATGTAAAAATGCAGAAAGTTATTTGTGAGGGTTAGGTTTAGGGGTAGGGTTAGGGTTAGAGGATAGAATCTATAGTTTGTACAGTATAAAAATCATTATGTCTATGGAGAGTCATCATAATGATAGCTGCACCAACATGTGTGTGTGTGTGTGTGTTTGTGTGAGTGTGTGTGTGTGTGTGTGTGTGTGTGTGTGTGAGAGAGAGAGAGAGAGAGAGAGAGAGAGAGAGAGAGAGAGAGAGAGAGAGAGCTAGAGGATGGTAATGGTAGTGGTGGGCTAACCTTCGGGTTCTTTTCTACTGCCTGCTTTTAGCCCTGTGCACCAGACAGGCAATTACGCTGTCTTTTCTCCTCCTTACACACATATACACACACACTTGCACACACAAAGCCCTGACAAGAGAAGACAGATGACTGGAGAAGATTTTCCCTCGTTTCTTTCCTAGCAGCATCCCAAACACATCCCTGAGTGTGCACAAGGTGTGTGGCAAGACAGACTGATTGAGCACAGCTCTGAGAGAGACTGAGAAGGGGAGTTTTACAGATGAATAAAAGACAATCTTTTACAATAAAGCTGATAAGAAAGCTGAGGGAGTATTGTAAACTTCACACAAAACAGAAAAGAGAGAAGAGATAAGAAGAGACTAAATGAGTCGAGAAAAGATTAGATGAGAGGTAAAGAGACAAGAAGAGACAAGACTAAAAGAAAAGACAAAAGAAAAGATGTGAAGAGACAACACGAGATGATATAAGGTGAGTCGAGAAGAGATAAGTCGAGATGAGATGAGGTGTGGTGAGACGAGAAGAGATAAGAGGAGACTAAAAGAGACAAGATGAGAAGAGACTAAACGAGATGAGAAAAGATTAAATGGGAAGAGTCATGAGTAAATGATGAGACGAGAAGAAAGAAAAGTGGTGAGATGAGGTTAAGACAAGACTAAATGAGACAAAATGAGGCAAGATGAGAATAGATAAGACGAGATGAGGCGAGAAGAGAAGAGATGAGAGGAGATGAGACTAAGCGAGACGCGATAAGAAGAGACAAAAAGAGACGAAATGAGACTAAATGAGACGAGAAAAGATGAAATGGTAAGAGAAAAGAAGAGTCATGACTAAATGATACAAGATGAGAAGAGACTAAATTAAATGAAATGGGAAGAGGCAAGATGGGGTGAGATGAATCTAAACAAAAAGAGAGAAAAACAAGATGAGACAAGAAGAAACAAGACAAGTGGTGAGACGAGGTAATATACAAGACTAAACGAGACGAGATGAGGTGAGACGAGAAGAGATAAGACGAGATGAGGCGAGACGAGAAGAGTCCTGAGTAATAGAGATGAGACAAGAAGAGACTAAACGAGATGTGATAAGAAGAGACGAAAAGAGACGAGATGAGACTAAATGAGACAAGAAAAGATGAAATGGTAAGAGACGAGAAGAGTCATGACTAAATGAGATAAGACGATAAGAGACTAAATGAAATGAAATGGGAAGGGGCAAGATGGGCGAGATGAAACTAAATGAAAAGAGATGAGAAACAAGATGAGACGAGAAGAAACAAGACAAGTGGTGAGATGAGGTAATATACAAGACTAAACAAGACGAGATGAGGTGAGATGAGAAGAGTCATGAGTAATAGAGATGAGACAAGAAGAGACTAAACGAGATGTGATAAGAAGAGACGAAAAGAGACGAGATGAGACTAAATGAGACAAGAAAAGATGAAATGGTAAGAGACGAGAAGAGTCATGACTAAATGAGATAAGACGATAAGAGACTAAATGAAATGAAATGGGAAGGGGCAAGATGGAGCGAGATGAAACAATGAAAAGAGAAGAGAAACAAGATGAGACGAGAAGAAACAAAACAAGTGGTGAAACGAGGTAATATACAAGACTAAACGAGACGAGATGAGGCGAGACAAGAAGAGATAAGACGAGATAAGGCAAGATGAGAATAGACAAGACGAGACTAAACGAGACATGTTAAGAAGAGACAAAAAGAGACAAGACAAGATTAGACTAAATGAGATAAGAAAAGATGTAATGGGAAGAGACGAGAAGAGGCATGAGTAAATGAGACAAGACGAAAAGAGACAAAATTCAACGAGACAGGAAGAGGCAAGATGGGGCGAGATGAAACTAAAAGAAAAGAGAAGATAAAAGAAATGAGACGAAAGAAACAAGTCAAGTGGTGAGACAAGGTAATGGGCAAGACTAAATGAGACGAGATAAGCAGAGACAAGAAGAGATGAGTCGAGATTAAACAAGAAGAGACAAGATGAGACTAAATGTGACGAGTAAAGATGAAACGAGAAGAGACAAGATGACATGAGATGAGAAAAGATAAGATAAGATGTGAAGAGATGAGAAGAAACAAGATTTAACAAGGTGAGACAAGACTAAATGAGATGAGATAAGACAAGATGAGAAGAAAAGAGACAAGATGAGATGAGGTGAGAGTAAAAAAGACAAGAAAAGATGAGATTAAATGAGAAGAAACTAGATGGAATAACAGACGAGAAGAGAAAAGACTAAACAAGACGAGAAGAGTTAAGAAGATGCAAGATGAGACGAGACAAAATGAGATGAAAAGAGATGAAAAGAGACAAGACTAAACAAGAGAAGAGAACAACAACAAATCTTTCCTCTCCATATTGTCCAACTATTTCTATAAAACATAATAATTAATTTGTAAATGCAGCCAGTACTGATAGCTTTGAAGAGTGAATCTGTAAACACTGAGAACAGCTTCCATCCTGCCTCAGATTAATATGTAATTAGGAATTTATATAGCAGAGCAAAAGACAAGGCACCAATCACGTATAACCCTAACAAAGACCTGCAGGATCTGCGTTCAATACGGAGATGGAAGAGTAAACGCCATGACCATGTAATGAGCAGCGTATTACTGTAAGAACCATAATGATGCCCACTGTGTGACTATTATTGTTGAGCCTACTACATACCAGATAAAGCCAATGCATGCAATCCTCTTGAAATTGCTTAGATATTGATGATAATTTAATAGAGCTAAGTTGTTTTTTATGTGATGGGTTGTGTTATTGCAGATTGCCTAAAGATTTTCATGGATAAGTGTCTGTTTGTACTCCAGATCCCCCATGAAACCATACAGAAAATTCACAAACTATTCACAGTATTCTACACATACTGCATACAGCAGAAATGCCATGAGTAGTATGGTAGTATGCTACTCTGAGCAAGTCGTGATATCAAGGATGGCCAAATGATTACATCAGAGAGAGAAAATGAGTGTTTCCCCACAGCACGGATCAAAAGCTGATCCCTGCTGTGAAGATCGCCTTGCTCCTGGAACGCCCGCCACTTTCATGCAAACAAGACACAAGCCGAGAGCTCACACACACTCCTAAACACTCATGTATTGCATAATCTTAAAAATGCTTACATTCAGTGTTGGGGAACGTTACTTTTCAAAGCTTCACTACGTAAAAAAGTAACTAAATTAAAAAGTTATGTACAACTTATTAGTACAACTCGATTCCACTTAAGCATTCAGGTTTATATTCGTTTACCAGCAATATTTTGCCATTTTTAAAACATAAGTCTCAGGGTGGGCTAAAAGAAGACTTATTGAACTCTGTCCATCGCTGATAAGCAAGACTCACACTCTCTGGAACTACCAAACCCATCATGCACTATCCACACATACAACATCTCCTCCCACACAGCTTGCACAATTTTCCTCCTGATTTCTCGTAAAATGCGAAAGGAGAGGTGTAGAAAAGCAATGTGTTACTTATTTTAAAAAGCAACTCTAATTTTATTGACTAGAAAAAAAAATTATATTGCTTTACTTGTTACTTGAAAAAGTAATCTAATTAAGTAATGTGCATTACTAGTAACACTTTAGCCCCAACACTGCTTACATTCTGCTCTTAAATACCGATCAATGCCAAGATTTCCCACCCCACTCTGTCTCCCTATAATGAACTAAATCCTAAAAGCGATTATGGAGTGATCTCCGCTGAGCAACTGCTGTATCGCTTATATTAAAACACACTTTGACCTCAAAGGATTTCAGCCAATCAGATCATCTCCAGGATTAGTGTTCTCCACAGGCCAACAGGAGATTAGTGCTCCTAAATCTGAAAGCAAACCTTATACAGTACTATCCGCCCTCCCTTCACACCTCCTTGCTCTGTCTCCTCCCTATTTTAGAGTCTTGTACCCTGCTGTAAAACAGCTTAGATTGAGCTGATTCAGGAGAGGCTGAATTTAAAGTGTTGTCTGGATGTTCCTCTAGCGTTTCTTGTACAGATGCTGTTTGCCTCCACAAACACCAGCAGATTTAGTGAGGATTCATTTTCTCCAACACAATCTCACTTGCAATCTCTCTCCCTATTAAGTGTTATTTTGTCACCATTCTTTCACATTGTAGGCAGCAGCTGCTGTAATTAGAGGGACTTTGGAAAATCTCACTATTTTGAAAGCAAGAAGAAAGAGTGAGATGCCACTCCTGACCTTTTTGCTCTAACAGCAGAATGCCACTAAAACACAGCTATGGGTCTATGCAAAACCATACATGCAAAACTACAGAACAGACTGTATAAAGAACAGCAGAGAAGGAACAAGGTTCCAGTTAGAATCAGAAAGGGTTTTAAAGCCTGATGTCATAGGAGAACCTTCAGTATAGGAGACAACAAAGAGTAGAATTAGAATAACATCAATGTATTGGTGATTTAAAGATTCCAGAAACCAATATACTGACCTAAAGAACCTCCAGTGAATCTACCTTCTTTGCTTAATCTAATGTGCAGCAATGAACCATAAAAAAAAAAAAAAAAATCGTTTCAAGAGTGTATAAAGAGGATAGAAACTGTGAAAGAGCGAAGGAAAAACTAGTGCAAGACTAATGAAAACTGCTGTACTATGTGTGAGAAATCTCTCTCCCCATGCATCGCTCTATCATACATGGAAGGATTGACTCCATAGGGGATGTGAGGAGAGAAAAATGAGCAAATATGACTGTGGAGATGGAATTAGAGTGAGTGGGAGAGAGAAAGAGAGGTAGATGTTAATTTCATTAAGAGAACGCTGATTGTGAGAAAGACTTTCTGTAGGGATGGAAGAATACTACCACACATGGAGAGAGATATATATAGAGAGAAATGGAGGAGAGAAAGAAAGTACAAAAGTATGAAAGAAAGAAAGAAAAAAAGAAAGAAAAAAGAAAGAAAATGAGAGAAAGAAAAACAGACAAAAAGAAAGAATAATAAAATAATGAAAGTATGAGAGGAAGAACGAAATATAGATAGAACAAAAGAACAAATTAATTATGAATGAATGAATGAAAGGAAGAGAGAATGAACTAATGAAAATATGAAAGGAAGAAGAACAAACGATAGATAGAATGAAAGAACAAATGAATGAGCAACAGAACAAAGAAAATGTAAGAAGACAAACAGAACGAACAAACTAATTAACGAATAGACAAATGAAAGAAAGATCAAAAGTAAGAGAGAAAGAAAGACAGAATGAAAGAATGAATGAATGAGAAAAAGAATGATTAAACAAATGTAAGAAAGTACTATAGAAAGAAAATAAAGAACCAACAAACGAACGAAAAAGTGAAAGAACAAACAAATGAATGAATAAACAAACAAAAGAAAGAGAGCAAATAAATAAGTTAATGAATGAAGAATGAAAGTAATACAGACAGAAAGAATGAAAGAACGAACGAATGAGTGAATGAAGAAACAAAGAAAAGAAACAGAAAGAAGGAAAGAACAAATTAACAAATTAAAGAATGAAATTAAGATAGACAGAGAAAATGAAAGAATGAATGAACGAGCGAAAGAAAGAAGAAATGTAACAAATGAAATAAAGAACAAAAATAAGAAAGACAGACAGAAAGAACGAAATAATTAATGAATGAGAGAAAGATCAAACAAATTTGAGAAAGGAAGAAAGAAAGAACAAACAAACAAATGAACAAACAAAATTAATGAATAAACAAACAAAAAAAGAGAACAAATGGATGAATGTAGAACGAAAGAAAGCAAAAGAGACAGACAAAGAATGAAAGAATGAACGTTTGAGTGAATGAATAAACAAACAAACAAAAGAAAGAAACAAAGAAAAAATGAAAGGAAGAACAAATTCAAGAAAAAATGAAAGTAAGACAGGCAGACAAAAAAGAATGAATGAATAAGCAAAAGAAAGAACAAACGAATGTAAGAAAGAAAGAAAAAGAGAAAATGAGTTAATTAAATAAAGAGCGAAAGTAAGACAGACAGACAGAATGAATAAATAAGAAAGACAGAAAGAAAGTGAAATAGTATAAATAACACAGAAAAATGAAATCTCAAGGATGGCCATGCTAATACATTCGAGAGAGAGATATGGTAATACCATGTTACTTTTGAAATATGCCATGGCATGCAATGATTACCATATTCATAAAGCATGCTATTTACATAATACTTCAAAGAGTACCACAGTTCCAAGTCCAAAAAGTACTTTTTGGCCATTTTGTGTTGTGAATACATAAAGTGTGCCTGCACAACACAACACAACATAACACAGTATGTTTCTGCATCAAATCCTGTCTGTATTACATGAGCTTTATTAATACAGCAGAACACCCCAGAAGACTGACGGAGGAATCTAATCTTGCCACTCTAACAGCACACTGTGATGAGAGAGACCTGCTCCATGTTGAATTGAGATGCTGAAAAACCTCGGCAATTATTTGTCCTGGTCCTGTCGGGAGTCATGTAAATTACTTTAAGTGCACTTTTCCAGGGAGGTACGGCTGCTATTACAGTAATGACAACAGCGGAGGCTGACATGTCTAAGTTCCCTACAGAGTCTTGACACAGGAGGGAAGATAGCAATGACGGACTGCATCCTCATAACCCACAATGAGGGAGTGTGTAAGAATTTAGACTGTTTGTGTAGTCGAATAGTTCGTGTTCTTCCAAACCCATTTGACTATCTTCAGAATTTTGACAGAATTTTTGTTTTTGGGTGAACTATCCCTTTAAGGAGGACAACATTTTTAGCAATTCCACAATACAGTTTGAGAAATAAAAGCAAGTAAGCTTCTGAATGTTCAGCCTTGAGTTTTACACATCTGGATGCAGTTGCACTTGTCCGCCACCAGAGGGCAAACATCCTCTGTGTCTTTTGAGGGCCATTGAGTACAAAACTGAAGACCTCCAAATGTACACAGTTGGCCTCCAATGTGACCATTCCTACACCTTTTAGTCACTATATTATTAAATAACCCTAAAAAGTTCAGAGATTATAGCTAATAATGGAAAACTATGCTTATACAGTAAGTTCCTATATGATGATGTACTGCCATTTCTAGTGTGTTTAAATGTAAAGAGGGAACTTACATGTTGTGCAGCACACACCAGCCACAGTGCGGATCTCCTGAGCTCAAACACTCTCCACAAGTGCCATACTGCTCGCACGACTCGATCGGCACCCGCGTCACCTGTAAAACACAGACACTGAGAGTTTTAATGAGCAGAGTGCAAATTCATTCAGCTTTAAGTGACAAAAGCTCCATTAATCCCTTTGATACATGAGTTCTATGGAAAGCATTGCTTCCATAGATTCCCTTCCATGTTTGTTTAAAGACACCAATGAGGGATTGTTCCCAATAAAAGAAGTGTTAATTGAGTGCAGAGTGGATGAGAGAAATGAGAAGAATCCGTATGTCGTGGACAGTGGGAATCCATTTCTACCCTTTATGAAGGACACAATGTCCCAAAGGATTTTTTTTTTTTTTTTCAGATATTGCTCTTTCATAGCTCAGAAGACTTACTTATTAGTTCTCAGTTATGCTTCAAGTTTCAACTTTGTCTCAGATGTTTCCCCTAAATTCTTTGACAATCTTTGACATACAGACTCAATTCGATCTCACTGATTCCTTAAATTATTGAGATATTACAGAGACCTTCTTCTTGATTATTAATTTTCTTTGAGGTATTTGGATTTCCTGTTTTCACGCAGGTGACAGAAGTTGGTGTGTACAAGAAAATGTGCGTGATAACAAAGTCTTTATAGCAAGTCAGTACACTGGCGGCCATCTTTGGAATGCTCCCGGGAAGCTATTTCCAGTCACGAAAGTGCAGCTCCTATCTACTTGAATGGGGGAATACCAAAATCTCCAAAATGATTGGTGAAGATTACGATCAAAGAACATATTTCAAATCAGCAGTAAAATCTGACAACAACAGTATCATAAATTGTGCTTCTTTACCTCAGATTACATGGAAAAAATAGCTTGTATACCTAATGCACATGCTCTTTCTTGAGTTTTTTGTCAGGTGATGTCAGTATCTAAAAGGTGATTGGCTCTTTTACCTGTAAGACAGGACTTACTTTCTACATCTGTTGACCGTTGGGCGTTCCAATTTCTCCCATTCATGTTTTTTTTTTTTTAAAGTTGCCTGTCTCTGCTAAATACTCTCTGGTGTTAATCTGTATACAATATGTGTTTCCTTTGAAATGGTTAAGTCAAAGACAAACAAGAGTGTGTTCAGTTGTAAATCCTGTACTGTGCATATACTGTATGTGTGTGTTTATAACAGAGGCTATTAGAATGAAACAGAACACACAAAACATAACAGATGCAGCTGTGCTACTGCAACTGAGAGAAATAGCATTGACACAGTGCTCTTTTGTGTAGCCCACTGCACCTGTCCAGTTAAGCCCAAAGTATACTTCGGTTTTAACGCGAACGCTAGGCATCTTCATACAGCTGAATGCTCACCTTTCAAAGTATACTTCATTTGACTGTACAGATGTGCACTACGAATGCTATGGGACACAGGACTATTTCTCTTCAGGAGTTCAGGCCCACAAAGATGTTATATTCCTTTAGACTCAATTTACACAAATACAGGTATCTCTTGACCTCCACATAGATGTGTTCTTGATCTGCACAACCACTGTTGTTATTTTCAGCTTCGTCTCTTTTGTTTACCGGTGATTCCATGTTCTTCTAGCACTTCTTTATGACAGCAACAGCTCAACTGTGAATGTTGCCACCACGTGGACCCAGTAATTATTGCAAAAAAATTCTAGGCGCATGTGCAATCTGCGTGTTCAGAGTATGCGCGGTTAGAAAAATGCAAGTAGGTATAACTGCATGCCGGAGATCTCCGAATGGGGGTGGAATCTCCAAAAGAGGGTGGGGTTACTCCAAAAGGAGCATGGTCAAGCCAAACGGGGGTTGCACCAACTTCAAAAAAAGGTTAGGTTTAAGGAAAGGGTTAGGTTATGGCCTCCTGCCCCTTTTTGGAGCTCTGCTTGCAGCTATACTCACTTAGCACTTTATTAGAAACACTATGGTCCCAACATGGTTTTCATCTGATGTAACCCATCCGCCTCAAGGTTCAATGTGTTGTGTATTCTGAGATGCTATTCTGCTTACCACAATTGTACAGAGTGGTTATCTGAGTTACTGTAGCCTTTCTGTCAGCTCGAACCAGTCTGGCCATTCTCCGTTGACCACTTTCATCAACAAGGCATTTCCATCCGGAAAACTGCAGCTCACTGGATGTTCTTTTGTTTTTAGCACAATTCTAAGTAAACTATAGAGAATGTTGTGCGTGAAAATCCAAGGAGATCAGTAGTTACAGAAATACTCAAACCAGCCCATCTGACAACAACAATCATGCCACGATTGAAATCACTGACATCACATTTTTTCCCCATTCTGATGGTTGATGTGAACATTAACTAAAACTCCAGACCCGTACCTGCATGATTTTATGCATTGCACTGTTGCCACATAATTGGATGATAAGACAATAACATGAATAAGTAGGTGTCTAGGTGTTCTTAATAAAGTGCTCAGTGAGTGCATATCCTTCTTGAAAAATGGAGCTGCACGCATTCAGTGTTCGAGCACTCTGCAGATGATGGAAATTGTGTCACGCATTCTGAGGATCCACGTCTGATCAAAGTATACTTTGAGCTTTAGGTATGAACCAAACACACAAAAACATTTCCTCAGCTAAAAATGGGGGCACGCCATTTAGTTCTATTGTTTTTACATAAAACTAATTTGAATTAATATAGACTAACCCTTATCCTACAACTAAAACAAGACTTCATTAATGATTTAGCAATTAATTTTCAAACTGAGAACGTACCTGAATGTCCCCAAAGAAAGGTTTTGTCAGCTTTAGATCACTTTTGGGCACAATTGTGTCCCTGAACTATACCTAAGTATGTACACACACAACAAACACAAATGCAGGGATGCATGTAAGCACACACACAGTTCAAACATCTATGAGTCAAAAACATACAGACAGTTGAGACAGATACTGATCTGAGTATAAGATATACACAACATATGTACATATGAAAATTATAAAGTACAGTGAACACTAACTGTGTAATTGATACAGAGACATCAACAACCTTTGAAAGTCTTTTAGGTTCCTGCTACTTTTTCTTTTTAAGTGTTTCTCAATTCAGTGACAAGAAAGTAAACTATTCACTCCTCATAGCCAAACAAGTAGCATGTCTTTGGCAAATAGTCTAAACAGATGCTCTCTTACACACGCTAAATGCTTCAGCTATACCTTGGAGATGTGTACTAACCAGATACACACTCGCACATGCCCACTAAAATAGACCAGAGCGTTGCTTTGCCTGCTGACCCACAATGCCCCTCTCTACTGTGCTCGCACAGCCTTCTGCTGCCCACTTGGCATGCCGGAATGGCGTCAGTGCAATGACCGGGCCATGGCTCTGTGATGTGCCTGTATTTGTACCGTAATATCTCTTTTATCTAGTCAGCTATTTTCAGGGGGTTTGCTTTCCATTGCCAAGGCTGAGCTTGTGATCTTGTTGCCAGGAGGATTTTAGGGTGCACCTGCATTCTATTTGCAAACACACACAAATACAGGCAGAACAGGAGTGTGTGTGAAGTTGTTATGGTTTTCCAGACAAAACTATAATTTTGCTTAACAGCACATTTTACAGACTAAAATGTATGGATACCTTTATGTGGTCAGGTACAACAGATGAAAGTATGTGCATGCAACTTCCAGTTTTAGTACTTTTTTGTCTAAACCAGATTTTTACTCTTTCTTTTGACAAGAAAAGTGTGAGTGGTGTTTGCCCGTGCAAAAAATCGGATGTTATGGGTGGTTGCCAGGGCATTGCTATGCGGTATAAAACATGTTCTGAATGTTTTTAGCTTGTTGCTATGTGGTTAGCTAGTCCATTGCTAGTTGGTTGCTATTTTTTTTTTTTTTTTTTTACATGACAGCATTTAAGACCACATCTACACTAATCCATTTTTGTTTGAAAACTCAGTTTTCAGTTTCCTAACATAGAAAAACAATTGAATAGGAAAACAATTGAAAGAGCTTGGGCGGACAAAAAAAAAATAAAAAAATTGTGTTCAGTGTAAAGATATTGTCATGAAAGTTTTCTTAACTTGAATGGTTTCTTGCAACCGGCTGCTGGTCACTCCTTCAATGTAAATCTATAAAAATGTTATCAACATTACCATTTGCAAGGCAAAAATCACAATGATTTTTCAGTATGATAAAATAGTAAAGTGCTGCTTGAATTAGCAAGCACCAATAATAAAGAGATGCAACATACAATTTGACCAATAAGATCACACCCATTAATATTGCATCAGAATTCCGGGCACAGCCTTGTTTCGATAAGCTTTTTAACGATTAAAGTCATTGTGTTTTCTTTATCCTGACATTGGTGATGGGGTCAAAGGGCAAAATGAAGTGAGAGACAGTGTTAAGATTGATGAGTGGGCACACAGTGTGTGTTTAGTGAGAGGGGTGGGATAACATGTAGGGTTCCTGCGGCGTGTGTGTGTGTGCTGTATGGCCGTGTTAAATGTCATTAGTGTTTGAGTGGTGGGGTCTGACGGGGGGTGGTGATCCACCTGTCCCTGCAACACACTTCCTTAACGGCTCACAGACAAAGACACGCATTCAACCTCCCGATACTAGCGGCACTCCTGTTGTCTGCACTCACACATGCCTACTCTTGGGCGATTGTTTGCGATCACACACACATACACAGTTGTGCTTTTTGATGTTTATATAATCTAGGGCTGGGTGATATAGCTAGAAAATGTTTTTTTTATTTTTACTTTTGGCCTAGTAGATTCTTTTAGATTAGATTAGATTTTTAATGCAAGAAATAACTATAGCAACAGATCTAGTCGGAAACTAATCAAGGCATGTTTTCCACTTAATATTTTTTACTCAGTGCACACAATTATATTTCATCATTTTAAATATAGGTTTATACACCAATATAACAATACAATCAACATAATTTACCTACATATATTTTTAATAAACCACTAGAAGTACAATGCTATGCTGAGACCTCTGTGAACATTTTTGAATCAGAAATTTGAATCAATGAATTAAAATGGGCAGTGTTGCTATTGAAGTTTAAATAATAATTGTTTTTAACACTCTCATACTAGCAAGCTGCAAGACAAGAAAGAAACTTTATATACCCAGCAAAATCACCCCAAATATAAAATTCTAAATACTACCCTGGCCTAAGACGGTGTTACAGAGTCACTTCTTGGCAAATATGACAGGTGTCCCACACATGGCGCTATAAAATACCTGGAGATAGCTATCTGTTAGCATCTCCATTCATCTCTATGACTGTGCTCAGCTAGCACAGGGTTCCCAGAAAGCTAGTGAAATGGAGACTGCCATCTTTGCTCATGGGCACTCAGTTCTGGGATCGGGTGTCACGTGACTGATCACTCGTCAATGGGAATAGATAGGGAAAAATATAAATCAATTTCACGCTTTTAAGAGCCCTTCAAAACAATCCGTTACCGGATGACGGTGTGCTATAATGTAATGAAATAATTTAAATTGAAATGGGTCTTGGAATTTTTTTTTATATAGTCATAAAAGACGGCTACTTCTGAATGGCTGTCTATGGAGAAACATGGTTATTGCCATCGGGTGGTTTAGTTCCAGCATCTATCAGCAGGTGCTAACTGGGACCTGCTAACCAGCCAATTCCTGACCCCTGGTCCCACAAGACTCCGTCCATGTCCTTTTTTCATTTTCACACACACTCCCAATTTCTTTCTCACACTCTCTCTCTCCCTAGTTTTCTCTTTATTTTCACTCGTTGCCCCAGGACAAACAGGTGGTCAAAAGTAATGAGACCAGCACATCAGCGCTGCCACCCAGCCTGATGACAAACAAGCCCACCAGGGGCTCTGTTCACAAAGCAATAGCGGCTCAACAGCCACACCACACTGATTCAACAAGGGCAATAAGGTTCAATGTTACAAAACACTGACTTAAAGCCAGACCAACAATCCAAAAACATTAAATTCACAGTTTCGAGACCAGATGATGCTGTCTTGACACCAACGATCACCGACTTTAAGATGAGATGCAAACACAGATTTGATTTTCAGAAGGAAAAAAAATGCGAGTAATGCTTGCCCATACAAACTTGGAATAGTGCTGGGTGGGTGTCAGGGCATTGGCACTGTATGTTGTTGCTAAGGTGTTCTAATTGTTTTTTAGTGTACTGTTATGCCTTTTCTGTGTCCTAGGTAGTTACTAGGTGGTCAGTAATATTTTAGTTGCTAGACATGATTCAGGTACCTACTTCAGTGTAGGTCTATGGGGTTTCATTGCACACCAGGCAACATACAAGTCTAATTCAAATATACATAGCACAAGTTAGGGTTAAAAAAAAAAAAAAAAAAAAAAAAAATCCCTAACCCCAAATATGCGCAATAGCAATAGTTATGCTTGCCTTAGCAAGCAACACTAACTAAGATTCCCACACTTTCTGATGGAGGGCCACTGATCCTATAGTTTCACTTGAGGCCAGTCTGATGCAGTGTCATATTCTAATGTAGGGATCAAGCAGGGGACAGCTGCACTACAGGGTGACACAGCTGCCACAGGTGTGCGTCCATATCTGTTCACTTGGCAGGACAATGTCAAAAGAGAAGATGGAGAAGGAGGGATTGATAGAAAGACCTACAGACAGAAAAAAAATTAAGAGGGATAAAGGTGTTATGGGGGTCACGGGCAGACTGCAACAGCTGTTGACAGCACATGCTTCAGTCAGTCAGCACAATGGGAAGCACAATGAGGCCTGTTCTCCCACTGAGAGCAGCCTGCGTGCAGTGTATGTGCATGCATTTATGTCCACAGATCAATGTGCGTTTGAACATTTCCTCATAAAATTTAGAGGAACATTAAAGTTCAACCACAAAACATACAAATGTGATTTTAATTTGCACCAATTTTCACAATATAGTTATTACAATAGAGCAAAATTAATTATAGTTAAGCAATAAACCAATGTTACAGTGATTTTACCACAGTTAAGGGGTGTTGTTAAGTACGACACCAGCTGCAGCAACAGCAATATAATAAAAGACACCAATGTTAAAAAGAATAATTACATTTATTAATAAAAATCTCAATAAACTATTGTTCCGCCAAGTAATATAGGCCACGTCCACACTAATCCGTTTCAAACGTCCATTTTCAGTTTCCCCACGTCATAATTTTCCAAAGTATGTGTTAATGGAGAGTGTTTTTATATATAATTCAACTTATTAGTGGACATAGATGCAAGTATATCAGCTATTTTAAACGCAGCTATTCCAATCAGATTGTATTGCCATAGCTATCCATTTTATAAGTCTATGTTACTTACATTTTAGTTTTTATTTTGCTCTCTACCCTCCAAGCAATAGAGAATTATCATTATAACACTCAAGTGCATTGAACTTAATATATTAATATCACTTGGCTTGAATGACAACTGTTGTAAGATGACAACATGGTAGGACAGGGGCTGCGCCAACTCCTAATTTTCTCTTGAGCTTGTTAATTCTTCCACAGCTTAAAATGCTTCAAGGATGCTATCTACTAATCTCTATCTGGCTTGAATTTGATATTTTCCACCCGTTCTGACGCTAGCCAAGAATCGCCTGGAGACAGGACATCTAGAGGAAGAAAAGATGGAGTTGGCAATAAACTAGTCCTATTCAGTCCCAAAAAGAAGCCTCTAGACCAGGCATGGACTGGCCATCGGGAGCACCAGGACATTTCCGGGTGGGCCAGCTGTCGAAACCGAATGTACATGAACGTAAATATACAAAGATTTAAAGGAAGAAAAAGTTCTGACCACAAGATGCTGGCCCATTTAAAGGGATACTTCACTCCAAAAAATGAAAATTCTGTCCGAATGTTAGCCTCCACTCACTTCCATTGTGTGAAAAATAAAATAAAAATAAAAATAAAAAATACAATCAAAGTGAATAGTGACTAAGGTTTTCAGTCCCTAACATTTTGCCTTACATCTCTTTTTGTGCTCCAAATAAGAAAACAAAGTCATACAGGTTAGGAACAATGTGAGGGTGAGTAAATGATGACAGCAGAGATAGGAAGACTAGCCTATGGTACAAATAACCCTCAAAAGAACCACTGATGCTGTAATCCTGACCTCCAATGTTACAATTACAATAGAAAGGCTGATCCCAGACCTTTGTTTGGTGTTAAGAGACTGATTTGTGGGATATATGGAGACTACAGTATGCTGGGAGAGCTGCGAGCTGTTTCTGGACATGGGGAATAAATGTTCACATTAGCTCTGTGTTTCATAGTCCTAACTGCCACAGGCACCTGTCTGATGAATGGAGAACCATTAGAGAGAAGCAACGACAGCAGTAGACAGAGCGAGAGATAGAAAGAGTGAGAGAGATGTAGGATCTGAGGTAAATGATTAAGAAAAGAAAGTAGAGCTGTTAAGGGAAAAGGAGAGAAAGTAGAAGAGAGAGATGGTGGAGTAGAGGGCAGAGGAAATCTAGTTTGTCAACATTAACTTTCAATGTATGGAATAAAGATGCAATGAAAGTCAATGGTGACTGAGACTAACAAATTGCCTAACATCTCCTTTTGGGTTCCATGGTAGAAAGCAAAAATCATATGAGTTTGGAAGAACATGAGGATGAGTAAATGTTCAAAGAATTTTCATTTTTGGCTGAACTATTCCTTTAAAATCACTAATTTCAAAAAGACTGGGAACCTGTAAACATGACTGTGTTTTCAGAATCAGAATCAGAATCAGCTTTATTGCCAAGTATGCTTACACATACAAGGAATTTGTCTTGGTGACAGGAGCTTCCAGTGTACAAAAATACAAAACAATACAAAAACAGCAGCAAGACATAGATAATAATAAATAAATAAATAAATAAATAAAAAAATAAAAATTATACACATCCGTACATACACACACACACACACACACAGACACACACATACATACATACATACACATACGTAGTGCAGATCTAACACAAATCTGTTATCTGTTATGTACAGTGCAAATACAATCTGTTATGTACATTGCAAATGTTTTTTTGTTTTTTTTGTTTTGTTTTTGTTTTTTCAGAGGAATGAAATGGCAGAAGAGGTTGGATGTGTTGGATAAATATAAAAAAGACTAAAGTGGGTATTGCACATAGTTATTGCTCAATGGGGCAATTTAACTGTTCATAAGATGGATAGCCTGAGGGAAAAACTGTTCCTGTGCCTGACAGTTCTGGTGCTCAGAGCTCTGAAGCGTCGGCCAGAAGGCAACAGTTCAAAAAGGTAATGGGCAGGGTGAGTGGGGTCCAGAGTGATTTTTCCAGCCTTTTTCCTCACTCTGGAAGTGTATAGTTCTTGAAGGGAGGGGGTGGGGCGGGCAGGGGGCAAACAATAATCCTCTCAGCAGTCCAAACTGTCCTTTGTGGTCTTCTGATGTCTGATTTTGTAGCTGAACCAAACGAGACAGTTATTGAAGTGCAGAGGACAGACTCAATGACTGCTGAGTAGAACTGTATCAGCAGCGCCTGTGGCAGGTTGAACTTCCTCAGCTGGCGAAGGAAGTACAACCTCTGCTGGGCCTTTTTCACAATGAGTCCTGTGAGATGGTAGTGCCCAGGAACCTGAATGACTCCACTCCTGCCACAGTGCTGTTTAGAATGGTGAGGGGGGTCAGTGTTGGGGTGTTCCTCCTAAAGTCCACAATAATCTCCACCGTTATGAGCGTGTTCAGCTCAAGGTTGTTTTGACTGCACCAGACAGTCAGCTGTTCAACCTCCCTTCTGTATGCAGACTCATCGTCATCTTGGATGAGGCCGATGACAGTGGTGTCGTCTGCAAACTTCAGGAGCTCGACAGAGGGGTCCTTGGCGATGCAGTCATTGGTGTAGAGGGAGAAGAGTAGTGGGGAGAGCACAATCCCTGGGGGGCACCAGTGCTGATTGTACAGGTGCTGGAAGTGAGTTTCCCCTGTCTCACAAGCTGCTGCCTGTCCATCAGAAAGCTGGTAATCCACTAACAGATAGACATGGGAGAAATGGGTCACCAACAGAAAGCTGACACATAGTGGGCCTCACGGTGGAGCCATGCACAGAGCTCAGGCACATATGAGAATGGTTATGTTAGACATGAGACGCCATCTGGGCCTGAAGCTTTCCTCGTCTTTTGTTTCCGAAAGACCCGGCTCACATCATCTTCACAGATCTTAAGTGCAGGTTGAGTAGCAGGAGGGGGGAGGAGGGGGGTTGCAGGAGGTGTTGGTGTTTGTGTGACGTGAAGGTCAGAGTGGGTGTGGGGTGTGAGATTAGGCCTTTCAAATCTGTAGTAGAACACAGTCAGGTCGTCAGCCAGTTGTTGGTCCACCACAGGGTTGGGGGTAGGAGTCCTGTAATTTGTGAGTTGTTTCATGCCACTCCACAATGATGCAGGGTCGTTAGCTGAAAACTTGTTTTTCAGCTTCTCAGAATATCTTCTTTTCGCCACTCTGATTTCCTTGTTCAGTGTGTTCCTGGCTTGATTGTACAAGACTTTATCTCCACCCGTGTAAGCATCCTCTTTGGCCTGACGAAGCTGCCTGAGCTCTGCTGTAAAACCACGGTTTGTCATTGTTGAACTTTAAATAAGTCCTATTTAAGAATGCATATATGTAGGAATGCATATATCCTCACAGAAACTGATATATGATGTAACAGTATCTGTGAGCTCATCCAGATTGGTGTCTGCAGCCTCAAAAACACTCCAATCTGTGCAATCGAAGCAGGCTTGTAGTTCACACTCTGCTTCATTGGTCCATCTCTTTACAGTCCTTACTTCTGGCTTGGTTGATTTCTGGTAGACCGTTAAAAAACGTTGCACACTGACTCCTTAAAACTGTGTAAAGCCAGCCAATCAGTTTGTAGCTTGCCAGTTTGAGAAAGCAATATGCATTAGATGGTCATTGATCAATCTGTGTGTGTAATATCTGTGGAAAACTTGAAGCCACTCACGATCAAAAATTCAGATGTGCACAGACACGCATACTTAAAATGTTTGCAAAATCTACACAGTAGTTGCCATAGTTACCAGTCCAGGCATTGACCCCCTACCCCTCTCCTGGAGTGAGCCATAAACAGCTGGTACCACCACCTACACATATACACTCGTACAAACACATACATACACTCACACATTCATTTTTAATGTGTGCTACTGAGCTCTGCACCCACAGCAATGAGATCCATCGATCACATCCTCTCAAACACACATGGAATGCAATAGTCTCACTGACATAAATCTACAGGCTTTCATGGAAAATCTGAGAAACACAGCATGTGTGTGTGTATGTATGTGGATATGTGTAATGCATTATCCACCTACACATACAGTATATCACATGTATCCGTCAAATACACACAGAAAATGAATGCAACAGAAACATTCAACACACTACGTTTACACAACAAAGCCTAGTCACACACACATAGATACCTGGCACTAGTCCCAGTCACCATTCATTTTCACTGCATTAATTTGAAATACAATGAAAATAAATGCTGACTGAGGCTGTCATTCTGCCTAGCATCCCCATATGACTCTCTTTCTTCCATGGAACACAAAAGGAGATGTTTGGCAGTGTGATTTTCTCAGTCACCATTCACTTGCATTGCATCTTTTTTCCATACAATGTAAGTAAATTGTGACTGAGGCTATCATTCTGCCTAATATCTCCTTTTGCGTTCCACGGAAGAAATAAAGGGTTTGGAATAACATCAGAATGAGTCAATGATGATTTTATTTTGGGGTGAACTATCCCTTAAAGACCGATTAGTCGACTTGCCAGCCAGTCGATTTTAAAAATATGTAGTTTTGCACATCCTTATCTCATACCCTCAGCCTGAACACATATTCTTTGGTGAGAAATCCATGCTTGGCTAAGCTGAGGGCAACAACTGACAACCTCTTATCCATTCAGGGCAGTGTCTCTGTGAAGCCGAGCGGCCCACAAACTCTCACATGCGAGGCTAATCTGACCCCTTTAATCCCAGCAGAGATACAGTAGAGCATAGCCATTCACACACACACTCGGACAGCAGCATTTTGACACATAAATCTTCCCTACAGTGTCGTCCTGTCAGAAAGCCATAATTTTATTTACAGCAAACCCACTCAACTGGAATACATTTACGAGAGAAATATAACATTCATACATGTAAAAACAAGTGCACAAACACACTCTTACACAAACTACTACTGCACACACACACAATTGGTAGTGTTTGAGCAACTATGTCAGCTCTATTCATTTCTGTAGTGCACACTAGACTTGCATGAATGAATGTGTGTGTGTGTTCAAAACTTAAAGGATTCTTTATTGTGTGTGGAGGTCACTCAGCATGGTTCTACTATACTGGAAGTGAATGATAGGGTGATAGATAAAGAGTGAGAATGCATCATGTCTGTGTGTAGATAAACTAGCTCCTTAAAGTATATTAAACAGATACTTTCACCCAAAAATTTAAATTCTTTCATCATTTAGTCACCCTCATTTTGTTTCAAACCTATATGATTTCTTTCTTTTGAGAAACACAAAAGGCAGTATGTAAGTCTCAAACATCATTCACTTTAATTGCATCTTTCTTTCTTTTATTAAATGAAAGCGAATGGTGACTGAGACTCTCAGTCCCTAACAATCTGCCTAACATCTTCCTCATCTGTTCCACAGAAGGAAAATAGTTATGTGAACAGTACCGTTGTCAGGTGAGGCGTTAGAAGATTTTGGAACAGAATGAAGGTGAGTAAATAATGACAAATTTTTTTATTTTTGGGTAAACTAACCCTTTGAGAATACAGCTTGATGGTCAAATAATTTTTCTAATATGACTTTTAAGTGGTGCTTGCTAAGGGGTTGTTCACTCAGGGTGTGTTCTTGCGTGTGTGTTATTTTACAATTGTTACACTGTATGCGTCTTTGATCATTGTGATGCATCTTTATGTTTTGATTTGATGCATTCTTAAGATGCCATGTCAAGTAAAAAGAAGTCTGGACAGGCTCTTTGGACTTGGACTAGTATGCAGCCACCTAGCAACCACCCAGAACACCCTAGCAAGTGCATAGCAACCATTCAGAACATTTGAGCAACTGCAAAGCAATGCCCTGGCAACCACACACAACACCCTGCACAACTCACAATTTCTTCAGAAAAAATAAAAATAAAAAATCTAGTTTCTAGTTTATGAGAACAAATCCTGGCGCAGTGGAACACAGCTCAACTGGACTGATTAGGAACTATATTAAAGTCAAAAGCGCAGCATGTAAGCTTATTGTGTGACCTTTGAAATGCCTCTCCACTCAGAACTTAAATGTCACATGGACTTTTTACAGTCCGGCAGAACACATAAATCAAAATTAGACAACCTCAATGCTAACTAACAATCTTACATGGCAATGAGACACTGCTACTGAACTAACTGCCTGATCAAGGGAAACATTAGCTTAGAGTGTTTCAGAACATAAATGTTTTCCAAAAGCATTACATGCTTCCTAGTCATAAATAATGGTTATATCTGAGTGAGGAGTTGTGTCTGATTGTGTTTTAGATTAAATTTGAGGGCTCTTAACCTGTGTGTTTGAAAAGAGCACAGATTCAGAGCCTCCTTGGCGAGCTGCTTCTCTCCCATCAGAGCTATTTGTGTAACAGATTTGGCCTGAACGTGCAGATTTAGCTCAACTAAAGGATCTCAACGCTGCAGCACTAGAGGGTCTATTAAAGACTGCTATAAAAAGCTTTAACCACAGTGAATCTCAGCCAAAATACAGGCATGAACACAACTTCTGCGAGGGACTGTGTTCCTTATCGCACAGAGGTTGTGGGTTATGTCACATTGGAGAAATGGGTCACCAACAGAAAGCTGACACATAGTGGGCCTCACGGTGGAGCCATGCACAGAGCTCAGGCACATATGAGAATGGTTATGTTAGGAATGGCTACAATTCTATTCAGTATATACTGTAAGCTGTAAGCAAATTTTCTGTACTACTTGCCAAAATGTACAGTATACAACCAGTGTGACAAATGAACCACAAGTAATATCAATAAGGAATACTTAATGTATCTTTCATGACACATTTTTATCAGATTGTTTTTTTTTTTTTTTTTTTAAATAGTAGGAAGTACAGTATACAGTATGCTTGTATTTCATTTTGAACACAAGGGGCAATTCACACTAAACAAGTTTAAGCGTTCACCTGCGGCATTTTTCAATTGTCTTTCTATGTAAACATGCACCATCTTGGACTATTGTGCCATGTCTCGCTGTTTTTTCAGCATTTCGCACAGGAACGCTGATATTTTTAGACACTGTGTCAAGTTAAAAAGAACTTTAACTTTTAAAAATGTGTTACGAGACACTGGTGTTATGTTCTTTTCATTGCGCTGCATAACATTGCATACTGTGCACTATTTCACATATTATTTAGAAGCAAAAAAAAAAAAAAATATATATATATATATATATATATATATATATATATATATATATATATAAATATAATTATATATATACTGTGCCATATACATTATGCTAGTATTCCATATCATCATGGCTGTTGGTAGAACGGCCGCCATCTGCGAGGGGTGGAGGGGCTCATTGCCAGCCGCGTGGAACGGTGGGGCCACTGCCAGGGGTGGAGGAGTTCCCTACCGGCCATCAAAACGTGGCAGGATCGGAAGAACGGCTGCCATCCGTGAGGGGAGGAGGGGCTCGCTGCGACCGCCTGGAGTGGTAGAGCCGCTGCAAGGGGCAGAGGAGTTCCCTACCAGCCTCCGAAATGTGGAGGGGCGTTCCGTCCACCAGGGGTCGGAGGACTGGCTCCGGTCCGCCTGGGGAGGAGTGGCTGTTGTCCGCCAGTGGGTGGAGGAGTGATCGATGACCAGGTGACGGCGTGTCTGGGAACCAGTGAGTAAGTTTTTCCTCTCTCTCCTCCTTGTCTCTTTCACTGTCCCTCCTCGTTGACTTTTCCCTCCCCTTGTCTCCCTCCCAGGTCGCGGAAGGCGGGCCGGAAGGGCAGCACCCCCTTCCCCCCACACCTTTCCGGGTACGTCATGTACGATGTACATCATGCCGGGGCCTCCTCCTTGTCAAACTCCTCCCTCCTTTGCCTCAGGCCGGGGAACCCCCGGCATAACATACATCGGGCTAATCAGCCGAGGAGAGGGATAGGTGCAACGAGATATGGCAGTTCGGGAGAGAGAGAGCTACAGGCAGCTGCCCTATATGCGTTTATGTTTGTGTGTTTTTGTGTTTGAGTTTATTAAAACATTACTTTGATGCTTTGTCCGGTTCCCGCCTCCTCCTTTCCACTGAACCCTGTTACAATGTCTTATATGTTTCTTAATTATCTTGAAGGCACCTGTTTTTCAACTGCAGTTGTTTTTAAATGTGCTATAGAAATTAAAAAAAAAATATTGTATTGTATCTAACATAGCCCATGTGTCCACAATAACGGGCCATCCACACTGAACTAATTTTCGTCCGTCCGCGCTGTTGTTCAGTTGTTTTTTGTGTACTGCAAACATGAGTTTCACTGTTTTTTCAGCATCTTGTGCTCAAGTTAAAAAGAACCGCATCTCGAGACATCTGCATTCTGTTATATTCGTAGTGCTACGTCTAGCTTTCTTTTAGCTCAAGAACGTGTTAAATCTGAACACTCCCTTTTACACTTATTCAACAATACATTTTAAAGACACTATAGCCAAAAACATCCACTTTATGAATGCATTTTTTAGGCAGATTTAGCTAAATAACAATACATCATTTGCTAACAATTGTAAAAAGACAAACTACATGCATACAAATTCCCTCAGGGAATGGAGGCATGTAGGTTAGATATACGGACATTGAGAGAGACAAAGAACAAGTGAAATAATATAGAGATAGACTGGACCTGAGATAGAGGGCTGAAACCAGCAGCCAGTCGATAGAGAGTGAGTACATCAATAATGTATGACTGGAATTCTTGCAGGAGCCGGGCAGGAGAAGGGCGAGTGGAGCCATGCGAGTGTGCACGTTTGGCACATTATCCAACCATATTTTATGACTCACGCAGGCATATGTACAAAATAGTGATCCACTCCGCCTCACCTGACAATGGTACTGTTCACATTCTGTGACACTAATGAGAGAAAGATGTGCAAGGGGGCCGTGTTTGCCTGTTCCTGGAGCTTGGCATCCGGGCGCAGCTGCCGAGTGTGCTCCGAGCCCCCACAGTGAGACGTTGGTAAAACCCTGTAACCTGTCTGTCTGTCAGGCTGTCAGTTAGCCCCTGACACCTCCCTTACAAAGTGCCAGACAGGCATAGGTCTCAGACTTTTTCTATCTGTCTCTAGGTTGGGGGCTTTAGCTAATCATCCTGGTCAAAATGCAACTGTCAGATATGCTAACTGATGAGACCTCTAAATGTGATTACCAGCCATAAGCCTGCTTTTCCACATTCAGGCACTGGACAATAGCTTTGCAATAAGAAATACTATAATTAATGCACTTTCTAAAATAGCAGATGCATAATTGCAGCAGACAAAAGATGAAAAGGTTTTATTACACCACAATACCCTGCTGAAAAAAAAATAAAAATAAAAAAAATAAAAACAAAAAAAAAAACAGCTTGAAACAGCCTAAACTGGTCTAATTTCTGGTTTTAAAATAGTTTTGAGAGACCAGCTATAGAGGCCGGTAACTGATGAGGTCCAGATTCATAACCACCAAAGACATTCACAATAGTGGTTGACAGATACAGGTATGTTTTTTTTTTTTTTCATGACTGATTCTTTAGTTTTATATATATGGATCCCCCAATCTTGAATATCTGGTCGCATCTCCTGTTTAAAAATAATGCTGGACTTAAGGCGTGGTCACATTTACCTTTGCACTGCGAAATTCCACAAGCGAAATACAGTCTCAATTGGAATCAGTGCGGTCATGAATTTCGCGTAATAAACTTCCGGTGGCAACAAATTTTTCCTCGTGGATTTCAAGTTTGATGAAATTTGACAGCCAGAAAGTTGCTTGGTTTGGCAGAGACCTCAGTGTGGCGGTGCTTCATACACAGCTACACTGAATATTCACAATGGACAAGCGATGAGTTTTTGAAGCTTTATTCTCTCACGGAGTATAAAGTGCAGCATTAAAAAGAGGCTGATTGGCAATTCGTTTTTTGCTGGTTTCACACGTGCTCAATGTCCGCCCACGCTTTCTTCGCCCATGGAATTTCACTGTGCAAAGGTAAATGTGACCGTGCCCAAAAGGGATAGTTCACACAAAAATAAACATTTTCTCATAATTTACTCACTCTTCAGCCATCCCAGATGTGTATGACTTTCTTTTTTCTGCTGAACACAAATGAAGATTTTTAGAAAAATATCTCAGCTCTGTAGGTCCATACAATGTGTACAAAGTGATTGGTGGTCCAAAAAGCACATAAAGGCAGCATAAAATTAATACATATGAATCCAGTGGTTAAATCCATGTCTTCAGAAGTGATATGATAGGTGTGGGGGAGAAACAGATCAATATTTAAGTACTGTTTTACTGTAAATCTTCACTTTTACTTTTACTTTCACATTCTTCTTCTTTTGCTTTTGGTGATTCACATTCTTTGTGCATATTGCCACCGACTGGGCAGCGAGGAGAATTTGTAGTAAAAAAGGACTTAAATATTGAAATATTGATCTGTTTCTCACCCACACCTATCACCACTGGAGTCGTGTGGATTACTCTTATGCTGCCTTTATGTGCTTTTTGGACCTTCAAAGTTCTGGCCACCATAAACTGACATTGTATGGATCTACAGAGCAGAGATATTCTTCAAAAAACCATCACTTGTGTTCAGTAGAAGAAAGAAAGTCATACACATTTGAGATGGCATGAGGGTGAGTAAATGATGAGAGAATTTTCATATTTGGATGAACTATCCCTTTAAGCTGGTCTTTTTGGTGGGGTCCTTAATGGGCCAAAAAGAATAGAATGAGATACAGTACAGAGAAATGTATGTTTGAAGCACTGAGAATGACAGACAAGGAAAACAGTAAAACGGTAAGATAAAGAAACATATTGAGTAAGAGCTATAAGCGAGGAGCTCAAATAAGCTTAAGGTGCTTGGTGCAGATATGGCCTATCAAATAAAAAAGAGCCACATTTGCTCCTTCTGTGCTGATTTTATGTAGAAAATTAGACCCAAAGACATTCGAGGCTCATTACCAGAATATTCTTGTGACTGTCAAAGTGACTGGATTAAATGAGGTGAAAGGAACTGTGTGCGTTTTCCATCTTGTTTTTTCACAAAACGAGGGCCTATTATTTCAGTTTCAGGGTTGTTTCAGTTGAGCCCATCTACCTCCTTCTTTGCTTTCCTGGAGGAGGGAAAGAAATTGGGACATGTCTCTATCATATCACCATCCGAGGATCTCATGATCTGCTGAGTGAATCGAAGGATGGGGCATCAGTTGCATCCATGCGGCTCTGCTAAATTGTTTTTTCACAGGTCTGCAGTTGGCTGAATGGAAGAGGCTTGTTTATGATATGACTGTTACCAGACTGGACCACCTGAGCCTTTACAGTGTTTTCCCCTTCTCCCTAAACCCAGTCAGCCAATCACGCTGAGCGAACGCCTGCGGAACAGCCAAGAGAGCAGTGGGGTGCAGCCAAACCCACCATCTGTATATCCACACAACACACAAACACACACACAAGAGACTTCTACAAATGCAGAGGGGGCAACTGGCAAACAAACAGCCAGGAAAAGGGGCATAGCCGCAACACACAAATCAACATACACAAACACAGGGGTGTAGCAACATGTTCCCTTCACTTTTAGAAATGTCTAAGTATGCCTCCCTCATCCTAGTGTTGTTCCAAACCCTTGTGACTTTGTTTTTTCTGTGGAACACAAAAGGAGTTGTCAGGCAGAATGTTAGCCTCAGTCACCAAAGCACGAAGACTGAATGAAGTTAATGGTGACTGAGACAATCTAACAACGTGCCTAACATCTCTTTTTGTGTTCCATGGAAGAAAGAAAGTCATAGGTGTTTGGAACAACACGCGTGAGTAAATGATTTAACATTTTTTTGGGGGGAACTATCCCTTTATTAGCAAGCATAATTCAGATGGTTACATATGGAACACGTAAGCAGTCGTCGGACATCCTAACACCTATTTAGCAACATCTGTCTCCCAGCAAATCAGGTGGGACTAATGGGTGAACATCATGTCTCGTAATTAATAGCCATGAGTCTAGCTTATGCACTTTATAATGCACAAACACACTTTTTTTCTCTTCTGGTTTATTCAAAATCAAGTAAGAAATGCCCTTTGTTTCCCCTAAACAAAAGAAGCCCTCATGCCGTCACCTAAACACACGCTCTCACTTTGATGTTTACACTCTATAATTTCACATAATCAAACCTGAAATATTATGCAGCCCCCCAGGTCACAATGACCCACTGTCTGGCTGCTTTCTTGAAATCAATAAGCCCCCTATCATCTCCCTTGCTGATGTACACCACTGCTTGTGTGTGTGTGTGTTAGAGAGACAGGGCCCTCAGCCTGTTGCTGTGGGCTTTGACGGCTGAATTATTCACTCCTCAGACAGTACCTGAGCCTCTGCCTGCTGTCAGTTCAAACTGAATTATAATCTGAGATACCAACATACCACTGCTTTGGGATCTGCCAATAAAACTAGACCCTACCTGGCTAAAAATAAAACAGCTTAAACAAGCATATACTGTTTTGCTGGTCTTAGCTGGTTGAAGATGATCTTCACCAGACATGTGTTTGGTACATCTGCAATGGAAGTAATTCCTCATAAGCTTCTATGTCTCCCTCAAATATGCTTCCAAGTCTAGGGCGATCTTTATTCTTGCCTCTATGATATTTTCTTTGCAACATTCATCACTGTCTCTGGTGTGTATCCCGCGGTTCTGCTGCCCACCATTTTGCACTGCTCCCCGCTGAGATTTGTCAGCATCTTGCCAGCTAAACACTTGAGAATGACATCCATCACTCACTCTGTGGAGGCAATGTACACTTGCTGCATTAGTGTTATCCCCATGATGTAAATGCATGACACATCAAACACACACAAACAAATATAATTGATGACAGGGTTTCTGTCAATAACATCTACATCTAGCTCTGGAGATCAGACCAGGAGTGAAGAGTGGAAACCAGGATTACTATAGTTTGGAATTTAGACATTTTTGGAAGTTTTTATTTCAATTTTATTTTTAATGTGTCCTTTCAATTTAATTTAGTTACACTTAACACTTTACAAAAAGTTCTATTTGCGAACATAAGTAAATGTACTGTATTTGATACCATGAAATAACGATGAACAATATTTTTTACAGCATTTATTCATCCTGTTTAATGTTAATTTATCTAAATACTATGGTTTATTATTAGTTAATGCTAGTCCATAATGCATTAACTAATGTTAACATATACATATACGTAAACTTTTAATATTACAAAATGTGTTCGTATGTTGCAATTAACATTAACCAAGATTAATAAGTGCTGTAAATTATTGTTCATTGTTAGTTTGTGCTAGCTAATGTTAACAAATAAAATCTTATTGTAAAGTGTTACTATTTTAGTTAGTTTTAAATATGCAATTGTTAGTTGTAGTTTAATGAACTAAAAAAAAAAAAAAAAAAAAAAAAAAAACTAAATCTAAATTCAAACAGATTTTCAACACTGTAAACAAACAAAATTAAAATAAACGCCGAAAAAATATTTTTTTTAGTTTTTGATCTACTGTATATTATAAAATTTGAAATCTTACAACAGGCCTTCATTAAAAACAAAAATACCACTAAATAGGGATGACATAATAATAATAATAATAATAATAATAATAATAATAATAAATACAAAAATAAAAATAAAAAAAAGAAATATAATGAAAACTGAACTAAACTGAAACTAGAAACAAAAAAGTTTTCATTTAGTTTTCATTAACAAAAAGAACCCTGGTGGAAACTAGATAAATATAAATCTAGATAGCGACTAGATAGCATTGAAACTACAACTAAAATAAAAAATAAATATACTGAAATACAACCCATACTGAAACTAGAAATGAAAAAAATTTTATTTAGTTTTTTTTAATTAAAGATAATAACACTGGTGGATGTAGAACTGGGCCTTATATAGTGAGTCCAAGAATATGCATGTTATTAACATATGAAAGGCCACTAACGAGAGGTGTAATGTGGCATTAACTCTTGAGTGTTTCCCTCAAGAGTCAATGGCACAAACGCAAACACACACTAAAGCTGCATCCATCAGTACACTTTATGCTGACAGCTCTCTCAATATGATACTCACAGGAGGACAGAAGCAGTATCTAGATTGATTATTTTCACTATTGGCCGGCAACGCTGCAGTAAAACAGACAACAGAGCCACTCTTCCGACACATACGGTACCCCAAAAAGGCAGAACCTGCCACGACCGCTGTGTAACCCAGGAAAACTATCACCTCACGCAGTGCAGGATGTTAACGGTCGCATCTGAGCCATTAGCAACTCAGACAAAGAGCATATGCAGGTCTGGCAACGGCTGTGTGATTATGGTGACAAGAAGGGGGGTGGGCTTCAGGGTTAGGCTATAATAGTTTTGAATGTTTAATTTAGTTTTAATTTCTACCTTAATTTCAATTTAGTCTTTTATTAAACTTTTCTGAAAATGCATTTTTTATTTTATTTTTTTAGTATTTTAGGGTTGTCAAAGTTAAATGAAAATCTACATTTTAGTTTTCATTAACAATAAAAACACTGGTGGGCTTCACCGGGACTGTGCCAGGGCTGGCAACTAAACCTGCAGAGGTGCTCGGGGGGAGCACTCAATCTACGGGGGGGCTTCATTTACAGCCCCTCAGCACAAAACAAGAGGAGGGTGCTGGGCCCGCTGTGACATTCAGCAGGGTGAAAGCAGGCATACATTGACAGCATCTGTTTGGAAGCATGCAGGCACAGTGGGAGCGCTGCACTCATCTCCATTATGGCCTGGCACAGCCTGAGACTCCACTCAAATTCAGGCAGCTGTAATCGATAAAAGAAGGACAGGGGTTTTGTTTTTCCGGTATCTACAAAGCCAAGGCTTTAAAAAGCTTGGACTCGATTAATGAGAAGTATCTCTGAATCACTGCTGGGCACCAAATAAGGACAGAAATAAAAATAACCTTCTCTGATAGAGACATGGAAATGGCGTTGACAAAAGCAGATAGACTCTGCAACAGGAAGTCATTCTCAGTTAGCCAAGAAGCTAACAATGGTTTTATTTTGATAGACAGAAACAAATGTTATTGTCCTCTCATTCAAAGGGAGGTTTGAACGAAGGGCTTGTTGAAAGGCATTAGCAAAACAAAAAGGGTCATAAAGAAAAATCAGAGTCTGTATTATTTAGGCTATTAACCCTGTTGAAAACAAAACAAAACAAAACAGATTAAACCAACCTAAGCTGGACTGCTGGATTTAGCTGCTCTCCCAGCCTTGTTTTACATGGGTTTTGGGCACTTGTGTGAGCTAGTCAAGCTGAAAGACCAGCTAGTTGACTAGCTAAACTAGCCAAACACCAGCTAGGCTAGGCTAGGAGACCAGTTAGACCAGCTTAAATCAGCTATTTAAGACTATTTTTCCAGCATGGAAGGCAATAGTTGCATGCTAATATACAATTAGCACAAAAACATAAAAATTCTGCACTGCTATCAACAATAACCCAACACAAAACCCTCGAAAAACACATCTAAACAAAACAAAGTCTAAAAGCACTGTTTAATGTCGCTGTGCCTTCCAGTTCCCTCACGTCCTCTGTGACAAAGAAGCCCTGAGGTATTTAGAGAACGGTATAAATGTTGTTTTCTGCCACGTCGACAGGGAGCGAAGTCCGTTCGGCACATTCTGTCTCTCAGGCCGACAGAGAGTAAAAGCGAGAGTGAGTCACGCAGTCCTGCCTTCGTCAGTTAGACAGCTAGCAGTAATGATAGCATGCTAGCAGCGTTTCTTGACAGAACTGAGCCTGATTACTTGAACTGGAAGTCACTTCTCCATGAAGCTCCTTTTTTGTTTAATTAGGCTTGTAAATAATTATTGCAATTAAAGCCTGCAATTAGGAGACCGAAGCGGCACTATTAGTGATGTGATGGATGTCAGGGAGACCCCTTGGTGTGGCAAGGCACGCACAAAGGCTAAGACATTATGCAGTTGCGTGCTGACAGCTAGAATGACAGTTGATATGCTCAAACATTTTAATTGCAGATGGTATTATCTTGCCATCCTCACATCTGATCACAGTCTGAGACAATGACACAGTTGCTAGGAAGTCGTGGGAAGTTCTCGTAAACTACCACACAACTGTGTTCAGTTTCAGGCACTCCCAGAGGACATTTTATTGCTGAAAAGTTGCTCTTTCAAAGCTCAGTAGACTTTTCCACTTTCACTTTCTGAATGTAAAAGAATGTGATAGTGAAAGTGGAGATTTATAGTAAAAAAGGATTAAATATTGATCTGTTTCTCACCAACACCTAATATGTCGCTTCTGAAGACATGGATTTAACCACTGGAGTCATATGGACTACTTTTATGCTGCCTTTATGTGATTTTTGGAGTTTGAAAGGTATGGTCACCATTCACTTGCATTGTATGGACCTACAGAGCTGAAAAAATCTAAAAATCTTTGTTTGTGTTCTGCAGAAGAAAGAAAGTCATACACATCTGGGATGGCATGAGGGTGAGTAAATGATGAGAGAATTTTCATTTTTGGGTGAACTATCCCTTTAAGTTGACTTTTCAGGACTCTATCCCTTTGACAAATTGTTTTGACAAAACAGCAGGAATTTTGTTTAACAACTCATCACCACTAATACTTGTCAAGCCATTTTACGTTATCAACAAGTCTCAATAAGTGGTCCGACTCAAGACAACAGGATGATTGAGAAACGCAATATACCTTCTACCTTTGCCAGTTCTGCTTGCTAGCTGTTTTCCTGCACCCCCACAGAGCCAGTTGTTTTTTTAACAAGGTATCCTACTGCCCCTAAACAAGCTTTGCAGCACATCTCAGGTATCCACCACCTCATTTGAGACTATTAAATCAACACTGCATTGTAAGCCCCCTAGAGGCCTGAGAGACAGCAATGAACATTCAGCAGGTACATCCAGTGCCTCTAGCTCCTGCCTCCTTTCTTGACTAATAACACCCAGTGTGACACCGGCTTGTCTCTGTACGCTCTACTAAATCTAGGACTATCCTAACAAGTCAGAGGCCAGTGTGGGGTGCAAGCAGGCAGTTTACTAACAAGAACAAAGGCCTTTCACCTCAAGAGTCCAAATTCTCATGTGAACAACAGCCACCGCGACATCGCTGTGCCACAGAGAAAATTATATATTGACAGCACAGCTGCAACTGGGGGCAAAATTAAGGTGGGGTGGAGGACAAGAGAAAGGCAAGAAAAACACCTTGGAGGCAATGCTTATTTTAATTAAAGAGTTGATGGGGGTTGACAAGAGTTTTGCTATCAAATAATGAGGTTAGGACTGGCCAGTGGTTCCTGTGCACAAAACATGATTAGTGGTAATCCCTTCTTAAGTCAATTAACGATGCATAGACCAGGATTAATGCAAGAGAGGAATGCGTTTCATTGGGCAAAGGGACACGTGTGAATGCTCCGCCTTATACACAACATGGGCAAAAGTATGTGGTGTTAACTTATTCAAAAGGTTTATTTCTGTCTCAAAGGCCAAAATGGAATTTTCTTATGTATCCATAGGGATACTATCAATGGTATCTGCCTTAAAGGGCTCTCCTAGCCTCTGTGTCCATGTACAATTGACCTATAGGTTGACCAAGGCAGTTTAAAACACTGCACAGGGTCAGGCACTGACCCGAAGACCACAATATATATGCTATATTCAGACATAAAGTGTCGAGGTGTCCAGAGAGAGTCTGAGATTGGAACCGGCTATCGCAAAATGACCAGGCTAAATAGGTTAATCAATAATGCTGGACGCTGCATGTATCGACGGGCATTTATCTTGATCTGTCCCTTTGTCAATAGAAAGTGAAGATGTCATGTTGACATTTTGGCAAAGACTAAAATGTATCTCTAGTGTGCACCCATCCTTAAAAATGTATTCCCTACCTGTACAATCTATAGTGCAAGCAGGGATCCACTAAACAGTCGTGCCATTATTTTAGTGAGCTAGTATACTAGCAAGCTAGTCTGCTAATCAGAAAGAATGACTGACTATAGTACAATGCACACATTAGCAGCTCATCACTGTTAGTTTAATGGTCTGCAGATGTGTCAAGCAGTTATAAAGCCTTCTGTGTGCCGTGAATGATCTCTTGCATTACACGCCACAGACTAGCATTGTCCATGCCCTGTTTTATGTATGGCATGAACAACCTATTGCCATCACGCCTCACAGATTGCCACTGATCATGCCTTGTTGTCCATATAAAAAAAGAACAAGCATGTATTTAATGGTCACATGGCGTAATACGCAGTACATGTGGCGGAAATTGCATTTAACCCTAAACCGAACTGCTAGCTAGCTAACTGCTAGTTTGGCTACATTTACAGTGTGTGTCATAACAGGGGGTGACTTTTACTCCAACAGATTATGTATCCATGTCTTGGGTTGGGTATCAAGAACCAGTTCTTGTTCAGAATCTTTTTTATTTATTTATTTATTTAAATACCAGGACTGTCTGATTTTCATGACTTTCGTTTCTGTTATGCTTCCCGAACGTGCAATTATCTGCAGATGCTGACAGAACATTGCACTTAAATACTCTTACAGTGTTTCCTGCAGCACAATTCAGTGGCAGCGCAAAACATACAATGACTGATGTAGTCAGATTTCCAAACAAATGTCTCCTATGTGCTGGTTCTTTAGAATCTACAGCATGAAACATACAGCGCAACCTGTGTAGTTCGATTCCCGGACAAATGACCCTTATGAGCCTGCTCTTTTGAACTTACAACATGAAACATACTGTACAGCATGAACAGTGTAGTCTGATTTCCGAATTAATGACTCTTATGAGAAGATTCTGTTGAATCTACAGCATGAAACATACAGCGGGATCAGTGCTGTCCAAATCGGAACAAATGACTCTATATGATTTGGGTCTTTTTAGTGTATCAGAAACATACAGTGCAACCAGTGTAGTCTGATTCCCGAAGAAATTACTGTTATAAGCTGGTTATTAAGTCAATCAAAAACATATAGCATGGCCAGTGTAGTCTGATTCCCAAACAAATTATTCTTATGAGCCGATTCTTTTGAATCTACAGCACGAAAAATACAGCGTGACCAGTGTAGTCCGATTCCCAAACAAATTACTCTCTTGAACCAGTTCTTTGAATTTACCATCGTGCAACAAACAGCATGATCAATGTAGTCCGATTCCCAAACAAATGACTTTTATGATCCGGTTCCTTTTTAGTGAATCAAAAAACATATTGCATGACCAGTATAGTCCAATGCTGCTGAGGGCAGTAAATGCAATAAGAATTGAATTTTTCTATTTCCAAATATTTCTTCCTCAAAAGTAGTAAAGGAATCATTAATGGATCTGTTAAGAACCCAGAATTAAGAGGAATTGTTACCAGAATCGTTATGCTAACAGTCCCTAACATTCTTCCTAACCTACTTTCTAATGTACTTTCATGTTTCACGGAATAAAGGAAGTCACACATGATGATAGAATTTTCATGTTCGTGTGAAATATCCCTTTGTCCTGATCCAATTAAAGTAGAAATACACAATAAATACTTGAGATAAGCTGGATAATGGATTGGTCCGATTTCTCATAAACACTGTAGATCTCATTTCTCAGGCGTTATGCTTAAAAGAAAGAACAGTTTCATTCTACCCAGTCAATCATCATAGCAGCTACAGTTAATCTAACTCTTTGCCCAAGGCAGGGGAAATGACAGTAGTTGGTGAAGAGAGGGGACACAGAGGTCAAGGCACAATCTTTGTGACCATTTTTTAGCAAAATCAGCAGCACTTTCACAGGGTCACCATGGGTCATGGAAAGGCTAAGGGGCATTTGAGGCAGAACATTTTAAAATTTGCCTGAACCTTGTGCACAATTCCTCATTTTGGCTCATTGTTAGTTGTGCTAGTCAAGTACGGATTTCAGCAAAACAGAATTCCAGGCTCCAGGTCCCTTCCTGTACATTGTGCATTGTGTAAGATAATTAAGAGCTCTATGTGTGTCTGTGTGCGCTCGCACACACTTCGTTAAGTGAATATTAATGCTGCTTTGTTCTCATTTATCACATCCTCTGCTCTGCTGATTTCCTGTTAGCCCTTTCATCATATACACCCCCATCCCCCTAACCATGCTACAGTCCCCCAAACACTGACATCTCGACACATATGCACACATTTACAGAAACACACACACCAGTGAAAAACTAGTGGCTGGTGGCCAACTCAATCTGCATGCAGTATGAAGGGCAGTTCAAATAAAAAACAAAGACGAGAAAAAACCTCCAAACAAATAGATCGTAAATCACAGGCTAGATATGCTTTCTTGAGGGCACTATCTCTGCAGACAGGACTTCAATTAGAAGACATTTACATATATTCATAAAAAATAATGAATATTCTGTTGTTATTTATTCATCCTCATGAGTCGTTCAAAACCAAATGCTGTTATTTTTTTCCATGAAACACAAATGGAACAATTCTGAAGTATGTTTAAGCAGCTCTTTTCCATACAAAGACAGTTCATAGTGACAATGACAGCACTGAACGTGATGCTCAGTGAACAACAACTTAATGTGTTCTCAATTAATGTCTGTTCCTCTTGTATTGCTACAGAAGACTAGAAATATAGTGCATGAGTCATACAAACTACTTTAATGGTGCTTTAATGGTGAATTCTTTGTCATTTTTTAAGCTTGAAATTATTCATTTTATGGCAAAAAACTTTGTGAAGATACTTTAAAAGTTTTCTTTTTGTGTTCCAAAGAAGAAAGAAAGTCATACAGGTTTTGAATGACATGAGTAAATGATAAAAAACATTCAATCACAAATTGCTAGGCCAGTGCCGAGAGCAGCCATGGTTTCTGAGTAGACAATCTTTAACAGGATAATAGAAGCAGAGTGTTCTTTTAGGATCCGGCTGGGATGGGCTGAGAAAGAGAGGAGAGCCTCTGAACAATCTCACTACGGGTGAAAAATCACATTTCCCTGCATTTGATAACCACACAATTTATTTCCTACACATTTCCCGGACAAAGATAGCAAAAGCTTGAGATGGGGCCCAAAGTATGTGCGTGTATAAGTAAGAAATCATAACGGTAAATACTAGGGATGTGCCCGAAGCTGAATACCTTATTCGGAAAGGCATGAATAATGACTTCAAAATGAATAACGGATTCATCCGAATAATATAAAAAAAAATATATTTGAATGACTGATTATCCAAAAAGCACAAGGATAAAGTGACATTTTAAATAAACATGTCCAAAATTACAATTGATTTATGAATCTGTGCAGCCAATATTTCTAAAGTGTAAACCTTATGAATGAAAATGCGCACAGTGTGTGATTTCAGATTCAGATGGGCAAACTCCATTTGCTGTCTCTGTTAATTGTGCACGTCTGGAGCTTATCAAGTGTAACATTAACTAAGATACAACATTATATACACTTTCTACTTCTTAAAATGTCTGTGTTAATGTATCACACGATTCACATGTGATTCTCATGTATTTATTTATAGCCTAAACCTGAGCGTGATGTTAAATTCCTGACCTGTAGTGATGATTTCACGTCGGAGCTCATCTATACATCTCTTAAAGTTGACCACATTTATATCCACATCAGCGATTAAGGTAATTATCTGGTTAAGACTTTATAATAAATAAATAATAAAAAAAAAATAAAAACATTTAAATGCTCCATAAAGGTTTAAATGCTCCATCTATTAGGAATATTCCTCCTTATGCAAAACGAAGAAACTGAAACATGCTTAGTCATTTTCTAGTTCATCTTCTTTAAACTGTGCTAAATTTGAAAATGTTAAAGTGTTCTTGAACTCTGGTAAAGCGCTATATAAATGTAACATTATTAGGGGTTCAAGCGCTTAGCGCTGAAACCCTATTGTAATTGTTAAGATTTTTATTATTACTATTATTATTAGGGGTTCAAGTGCTTTGCGCTGAAACCCTATTGTAATTATTACGATTTTTATTAGGGTTTCAAGTGCTTAGCGCTGATTAGGGGTTCAAGCGCTTAGCGCTGAAACCCTATTGTAATTGTTAAGATTTTTATTATTATTATTATTATTATTATTATTATTATTATTATTACGCCATAAAACTGATCGGGCAGAGCAAACCGTAAGGCCTAGAGACTTGAAACTTGGTCAGATGGTAGTAGTATTGCTCGCTACTCCGAAACACGGACTCGGCCAAATCGGTCAACAGGGGGCACTCGAGCTAGCTACGGTATGCGAAAACATTGGAAGTAGGAGTGGCCAATTTTACATAAATGGCTATAACTCTTGAAGGAAATGAGATATCTTCACCAAACTTGGCATGCTTATGTAAGAGGTCAATCTTTGGTTGCCCAGAAAAGCTGGCGTGGTTTTGCCACATGGTGGCCCTATAATACCAAAAAAACCTTCAAATTGGCTGTAACTATGAAACCGTTAATCCTATTGACTTTTTGCATAAATTGTCTTTGTCTCAGGTTCCATAATTGTCTATATGGACATTCACGTATGTTGAAAAACATGGCCGCCATTGGCCAGTAAAATTTCAGCAGCTATTACACAAGGTTAACAATGACTGATCGGAATGAAACTTGGTGGACCTATTTGACTCTTGGTCTGAGAGGGTTGTGCAAAGTTTTTTAAAAAATTGGCCACTAGGTGGTGCTATCATGATTTTTGTAGTTGTTAATGGTTGTATATAATGCAGTGTTGTGAAAAAACACAAGTAATATATATCACCTGATAGCTCTTCTAATTCTAAGCAACTTTGCCTCAAGAAGCATTGGTGTCTGTCAAACCGTTCGGTAAATATTTCAGATAATGCTAAAAAACCTACTTTTGTGAACTAGTCCTAGGTTTTTCGCCCGATCGGAACCAAACATGTGCAGAAATATACTCTGGAGTCCGATTATCAATAATTATAAAAAAAAAGTTGAAATTTCAAAAACACGGTCGCTAAAGGGTGCCAAAACATTCAAAAAGGGTGGACCATTTTTACTAAAATGGCTATAACGACCGAACGAAATGAGATATTTTCACCAATCTTGGTACACATGTGTATGAGCTCAATGTGAGGTCACGGTAAAAAAAAACGTGTAGTTTGGCCACTTGGTGGCGCAATAACAGGAAAACAGCTCTAACTACGCAACCGTTAGTCTGATTGAGTTGAAAATCGGCATGCAGTGTCTTTGTCCAAGGTGTCTATGAGGACATTGGCGTATCACAAAAAACATGGCCGCCATCGGCAAATGAAGTTTGAGCACCTATTAGACAAGGTTATCAGAGGCCGATCGGCACAAAACTCGGGGGGCCTGTTCGACTCCTGGCCCTAGAGGTCTGTGAGAAATCTGAAAGAAATCGGACACCCTTTACCCTTTGGTAGCTATAACAGCGTCATTTAGAAAATGGGTGTGGTCAAGTGTACAAATAAGCCCATAATCCCTAAACAAAAACTCAGAACTTCACGAAATTAGCTATCACATGCGACATATGATTCTAAACAAGCATGCAGACTTTTATGGAGATCGGAACATAGATGGTGCTATGAGCTTTAAAAAGCTTTAAAAACCATGTATTTCACAGGCATGTAAATTGCCTGTATTGGTTGTAAATTTTCTATTCCATCTATGATCTAGGTGGTTACATGCTAGCTAAATAAAACATAATACCTTTTTACGCATGTGCTTAAAGGCCTTAAACCGCTTGAACCCCGTTAATTGCTGCTTGCAGCTATATTATTATTATTATTATTATTATTATTATTATTATTTATATACTAAATAATGGTGTCCTATCGTAAAACTTCCTGATAGACTTACCGGATTTTCACCTGTTTGTAGGCTATATTGATTTTATTTTAATTTCTTTTAATGTTTGAATTTGTATTTATTATTCACTGCAAAATGTGTGCTTGACCTTTCACATTTTGCTTGACACCTCTTGCCTCCAGAATAATGTTGTTACACTGTACATGCACAGACAAACGGACATTCTGTTTCATGCTGATATTAATATCTGAAATACCAGGAGAAACCAAAGTTAACAACATATTCCACAGATAATGTAGCCTACAAATTCAGCTTCATCTAGTAAGAAAAACATATTTTTTAAATAATAATTTTATAATAATAACAATAATTAGGCTATTATTATGAAAAGGCATATACAAGGCATATTTTATTAATAGAAACTATAAATGTAAGAGTAACACTTAAAAATGGATGTTTCATTTATTTTTGACGCACTTCCGGTTTAAGCCCCGCCCACACCCGGTTCTATCCGAATACAGAGACAGATAAAGATAATTTTGCCATATGAACAGAAACAGATACATATACAGATAATGGCTTCGCTGCACACCCCTAGTAAATACATGTATATGATTTGAAGTGTGTGTGTGTATATGCTGAAGGAGGCTAAGGATGTGCAAAGACATATAATCTGGTTCTTCAAGATGTGGAAAAGGGAAGCCATGCATGGATTTCAAATTTCACAGCTGAGCACTTGGAGAGAAATTGCCAGGGCCAAAATGCGGAGGCTCCTTTATTTGGTTGATGATCTCGGTAACGTTGCTTTTATGAGGTGGGCTGGGGAGGGAAGGGGGCCATGGGGCTAAAGAGCGGATCTTATATTTTAAACTTTATTTATTATTTAAATTGTTACTTTCTTGTATGTCTCATTACCTGGCAATATACATTTCTTAAAGGAGAGGTTATTTAATTTGTTTTAGTGTAAAACTGTGTTTGTTTCTTAATCTAACTTGTGTTTGAACCTCTGTCTGTATTGCAATTGTTTTATGCAACATGAAAAAAAATATTGTATACTTGGTGAATAAAGTTATAAAGTCTAGTCTAAGTTTAGCCTAAATGTTTAATGCAATAGACGCAGTGGCCACGGAAATGAATAAAAGCAGCATATGCCCTGAGAATCAGGTTTTATTGTAAAAGTCAACCCCTCCATTCACAAGCCTCTCCATGTTAGTTACACCAAAAGAAATTTCATGCAAGCCTTAAAAGTGGCCATTGGATGGACAATGTCAAAACAGTCTCTAGTGTCAGGTTTCCAAGCCATGTCCAAGTCAACTTCTGAAATCAAGCCACTGCACATAATTTTTTTTTTTTTTTTTTTTTTTCAAAGCTCAGCATTACTTCATTGTCTTGCAAAATAGTATTGTGGTGGTTCCATGATACAGTGAGAGTTGTGCTTTGATATATACCATGATACTGAATACACTTACAAAATAGTATAAAACAATATCATGATAATACCATGTTTTTGTAGACTGTACCATAGTACTACCATGTTTTTATGGACATGTACAAGGGTAATACCATGGTATTCTTAGAAGTACCTGGGTGATTCCGACCAAACCTGTCAAGAGAATTTATTGTTCCTATTATACTCCAGAATAAAAAAAAACAAAAAACATGAACATGAAGCCTACATTTCTTTCATTTTTGACATTATTTTCATGACAGCACATTTTACCCACTAATTCTCATCCCTGCAATGCGAAAAAAGATGGTCAACATATTATTTAGATTGTTAAGTATTTCAACATCATAGTAGTACTCTCTTGGTACTGGCTTTAATTAAAAAATGTCCTTGCACAACATAATCTTTTTACTGTAATAAAGTAAAACCATGAATGTGTTACGATAATAAGAATCATCATTAAAAAAAAAAATGGAATAGTAAAAGTAAAATGACCGGACGCATTACGGTAATGAGAATTGGGTGGTAAAATGTGCTGATGGGTCTGGGTAGCTCAGCGAGTATTGACGCTGACTACCACCCCTGGAGTCGCGAGTACGAATCCAGGGCGTGCTGAGTGACTCCAGCCAGGTCTCCTAAGCAACCAAATTGGCCTGGTTGCAGACCATATATATACAGAGAGAGATTTTTTTTTTTTAAGATTGATTTGGGGTTAAATATGATTAAGACATTTACTTGACAGGTTTTGTGAGAATCACCTTGGAGTGCCATGTAAACACCACATCAAAGTTCCATGGTATTACCAGCTGATTCCATCACTGTACCATAGTACCACCACAGTACTTTTTGTAATGTTAATTGCATTATTAACATGGAACCCTAAGGTACTTCAGAGAAGACCATGATAGTACCATCGAACAAGGTCCAAAAGGCTAAACAAAACATGATACTTTTTTGTTAGTTAATAAATCACACAACACAGTATATTTACCATGATATATACCATGGTACTGAATAATTAGCATTTTCATATATTGTATTACTATGGTACATGTCCAAAAAACCTGGAAAATCCACAAACAATGATTTTTGAGAATAAAGCAGTTGTCCATGCTAGAGAGCATTGATGACTAATAAAGTGTGTCTAGAAAAGAGACATTTGCAGAGCATATCCCAGTAGACACATTCATATCATATTACTCATATTTGAAGCCATGCTCTCATCGCTGTGGACAGGCACCGGGTGATTTTGACCAACAGCCTCTCCAGCACTGATAATTAAATGAATAAATGATTAGTTGTGAATATTCCGCCACTAATGCAAGGGGAGTTAATAACAATTTTATTGTGCAACTGATTAAATGGCAAAACGACCAATCAAAACACTGACAATCTATTCTCAAGCCCTCTCCAGCCTGATTGAAGAATAATTGCCACTCTGTTTTGCAATTTCAGTTGTCTGCATTAGGTCTCTCAATTAGAGTTAGAGAGACAAGAGATATGTGTAGAGTTAAACAGAGAATAGAGAAAGCTTTGACCACTTAATAGGCTGAGACCACAGTCTTTGTTTTGGAGCTGATATGCAAATGGTTCAACCAAACCTGCAGAGCAAAATCTCTTTTCTTCTCCCACTTTGCATAAGGGTTTGGTTTACATGTTTCAATGAGAGCGAGACAAGGGCCGTAGCATTTGGCGAAGTTGGTTACATATGCTGGATTTGCATATGGCAGCAAAGCCAGGTGTGGCTTTGTTTGTCTCAAAACACGGTAAGCTGTTTGCAAGTGCTCTTGGCCTCAACTGATTATGCAGGGTCATGCAGATCTGTTTCAAAACTAGTAAGCTGCCTGAAAAGTATAAAAAAGTTGAATCTAATTAAAAACCCAATATTTGTGTGCGTTGTTTTTTATGCTTAAACAGAGAATTGCATCATTAGCTTAGCAACAAGTTAACGTCAAAGTCTATTGAAATGTAATGTTCGGTATACATGTGCCTGTGTGTGTGCATTGTGTCACGCAGACTTTTCGTGTGCAGCCGCATTTTTCTAGACACATGGGCCGCATTTTTGTGTTCATTTTTAATTGTTTTAGACAATTTTTTAGAAGAAATTCAAATTTTAAAAATGCATCTCGAGACACCTGTTTTCTTTCAGATTGGTTGTTTTTTCTAGCTGTTTTTAATGCAAGAATGTTCTCAGTTTGAACAGTCCCCTATAAGGCAGCCTGTTATGTAGGCAGTGGACAGTAAAGGTCGAAACATACTCTATGCAAGTGCATAAACGCAGATGCTTCTAGATACGCAAGCCTGATTTCGTGACTTGTTGTGTTCCAAAATGTCTGAGCAATTCATAAATCAATGCAAGTACGCGTTACAGTCCCAACGTTGCTGCAAGGGGCGCTAAATTGGAAACTACTGTGAGTTTTGTCTTTCAAGTCAACTACTGTCATTACGGAGGAACAGTCTGAGGACAGTATTGCTGAGCAAGAAAGTTAAAGTCAAAATATTTATAACAACGTACCTGAATAATAATGAATACACTTTAATAATATAGACTTTTGAACATAACTCTATCACCCCCTTGAGTACTGAGGTTTGTTACCTTCACAGCAATGCAAGAACCCATGTTGAGCATGTTCAACCGGACCGCAGATTGGCAGTGCATTGGCCAAGCACTTGCATCCTGCATAAAGTATGTTTCTAGCCTAAGGCAGCTCACAAGATTATGGAAAAGAGCTACACCCACTCATATAGTGCAGTTTGCCAAAAGGTGATGGATAAAGACTGCTTGCAGTGTGCTGGAATCTAAAACCCACACGAATGTGAGGTATTCTTAAAATAGTCTGCACGACATCGCAAAGTGTCCATGTCTCTTTTCAGTGGCTCCCTTTTGTTTCTCTCGCACTCTCCCTCTCTGTAAAGCTGTTATCAGCTGAAACAGCTCTGACCTTTCATATTTGTTAGCCTCTGGCACACATGCCCAGCCAAACAGCCAAAGCACTTTATCACAAGACTATGAATTACCACAGAAAGGACACCATCTCACTGCCTGCTTGATCTTAGACTGCATACACTCCTGCTCTGCTCTGAATGGTCTTTCTTTCAGCCCCTTCAAAGACATTTGGTAAACACAGCTGACATAACCATAGTGATGGTTGTAGGATGATGTATTTGCGCACACTAGCCCTGAATTTTCTAGTACTACTGACATTTCGCATAAACTATGGTTGAAGAGATGAGAGGACATATTCTGTCTGTAACCCATTTTTACATCTCTTCCACAGTGTATCCCTAAAATGAACCAGTAACTATGGACCATTAACATGCATTAAAGGCATTGTGTATAATTTTGGGGATGTCATGCTGTTTCAAACCCAACTTTTCATATAAGGAGATGTTATAAGCAGAATGTTATCCTCAGTCAACATTCACTTTCATTGCATCTAGTGCATCATACAGTGAAAGTGAATGGTGACTGAGGCTAACGTTCTCCCTATTTGGGGCAGTTACATTGAGACAACAGCTCTGAATTATAGTCCATGAGTCTCTGTGAGTGTATTTTCCTATATTGCAGTTTCCGTTTGAAATGTATTTGTGTGAGAGTGAGGGATGGCTATGCATTTGGAATGAGTTTTATTTATGTCAGTCTATGAGAATAGAGGCAAAACAAAAACAAAAAAAAATAATATATGGCATCATAGAAAAGAATTATAGATACTGAATGGGAAATGCAGTGGTGTGAAGTGTATGTGGGCAAAGATGAAGTGTCTTTGTGAGTGTATAAGGCATGATTAAACGCTATGAGCATGCTTGAATGCTAACTGCAAATCCATCGTTGCTTGGGGTGTCTGGTGCATCTGTGCATGTATGTAAATTTGTAATCTGTGTATTTGTACTCAGAGTATGCAGAGGATCTATGCATGAATCTGTACTCCACTCTTCATATTAACATTAAAATGGTTTTCTACTTCAAAGGTTTGTCATCTTCATTGCCAGGGATTTTCAAAAGGGCTCAATGAAAAAGTACCATGGTATTTTGTTTTATTTTGTTTTATTTACATGGCAATATTACAGTTTTCTGTAGAGTAAAATCTAAATACTATGGTACATGAGTTCAGAGCTATGGTATATATCAAAGTACCATGGAATTACCATCTGATATGATCACTTTACCATGGTACCTCCACAGTATATTTTTGTGTGGTATTACAGCATGTACAGCATATGCCATTAGCCAATAAGCATGCAGGCAGCACACTACATACCCCCACAGAGCTGCAATACCTACCCTAGTTCAGCCATTTTGGCTCCATTTTCATCAAATTACACCCAATATGTGACCAGAACGAGCTCCATTCCGCCATGATGGCTCTGTTTCCTGATAGCATAAGAGCTTGTGCTGAAAGGTGAATGCTAATCCTGCTGCTCTGTGAAGTGTGAAGCGTAACAACACCGGCTGACTCCTCAAACAATGGAGGCCATGTGGCGTTCATCACCAATTTTTGTCCCTCTTTGCCCAACAAGTAAATGTATCCACACCTGCATCCTGCATATTAATGCTACTCACAGTCAGGGACGGCTGGCGTTGTGAAGAGAAATACCTCAGAGAGCAATCAAAATGAAAGGTGGACTAAAGAAGCTCATTCAGCCTAGCTACAGTAAGCCTCTAAATGTGACTGTTTAATACTCTGTAATATTGAATCACATCATCTGAAACACTTAAAACAGGGCAAAAGAGGGTGAGGTAATGGCAGAATATGCCGATCTCTCTTTTATGACAGGTTCGGTCTGAATTACTATCCGAGAGGTACAAATCTTTTGAGGTTTCAGCGCTGTGAAGAGATCCAAAAGGAATGCATGTTTTAAATGTACTATGGTTCTTAATACGTTTACTGGTATATTTGTACTGGTACTTCAAAGAACCCATGAGGGCTCTGTTAGCAGATGATACCTAGAACCAAGAATGTAACCAAAAGTTCAAGACTAGAGCAGACCAAATATAAAAGCTTAGGAACTGGTCAATGAAAAACAATTTATGCTAATGAGTACAACCTTATTGTAAAGTGTTACCGCATAACTTTCAAATTATTATTTTATTTTATTCTTTATTTCCAGACACGCAGTAAGTGTATTTGTGAGAAAGAAAGAGAGAGAAAAGACTTTATGGTGAGTCTATATCTCCCCTTGTTAATTCTTTGTCACGGGGTCTGGGTGATGCAAGGGCCAGGGACTCGAGCCATAAAGTTGATAAAATGCCAGTACCACTTCTACATCCCTCGGGAGCATAACAGAGTGTGTGCGTATCCACAATGTGCTGACTCAACCATTCTCATTCTCACAACTGCCACCACATGTGCCACCCACAGGGCCTGACCCAGCAGACCATGTGGGCATTGATATGATGTGAACCTGTCAGAGTGCTGTGCATTAACCCACCTCTCTCATTGTGCCACACCCGATCCCATCTCAATGCCCACGTCCTGCTCCAAAGGGGATATCGGTCCTCTAGAAATGGAGGCTAAAAGCCTAGAGATGCAAGGAATCGGCCTGGCCATTTATCTCCAGACTGCAACAGTATTTTCTCCTTTCCTTTAGAAAAGCCGTCGCTTTCTCTCTTTTTCTCCCTCCCTTTTTCTTTATCCATAGTTTGAAATAGGGCTGGGCAGTATGACAATATGCTGTATATTGTGTGACAGTATAAAATACGGCAACTGTCAGAGATTCTACTATCCTGTTTATGCAAAATCGGACACCAAATAAAAACCTATTGGCTACTCTGCAATTTGCAGATGAGCACTTCTAGTGTATACAGATTAGTTTTATATTTTTTATATTCGATATAGATTATATTCCCTTGCAAAAATATAAAATGCTGAACATTGCAGACTTTTTGCATGGATTGGGAGCGATTTCGTTTTTATGCATTACGCTGCGGTGCGCTACTCGTGTTCAGTATAGATGCGGTAAAACTGTAGGTTGTTCATGACTGCCAAGCAATAAATTAAACTGATGTATATGTACAGTATAGTGTGTGTATATTGGCAATGTTACAATGTATTTAAACATAAGTAATCCAATCACATTACTGTTTTAAGTTTTTGGATTAGAACTGTTATATGCAGCTGAAGCAGCTGTTTTTGCACTGATGCCAAATGACTTATTTACTTATTATGAATAATCTTATCCTTTGGTTTGCGCCCATCAAAATTCCCCCCCAAAAAGAGAAAACAATCAAAATAAAGTGTTTTTTAAACTTTAACCATTTTAAAATTTTTATTATTTTAACACCTATGGGGACTAGTTCTTTCAATTAGTGAATGTCTTGGGGGGGGGGGGGGTTACTGTAAAAATGTTTTTGTTATTAACAATTTTTATGGCTTCCATATAACAAATTTAAAAATAACATAACAGAATATTTGGAATCAAATTATATAAATTTACAACCCCCCCACCCCCAACCGGACACAAACAGGCACCCCAGTGGTCAAATGCCAATTGACAATGACACACAAACAGACAATAAAACAGCAGACAATATTTAGAAACATAAAAAAAAAAAAAAAAAAAGCATACTTTCAAAAACAAAAAGGTTGCAACAGGCACATTTAAAACATCGTCTCTCTCCACTGCCCCTCCCCCGAGAGCCTTCTAAAAAGGCTAAATAGCTGCCCCTATGTTGCCTAGCCTTCTATATGACATCTCTTCAAATGCCGCTACCCTGCCCATCTCCGTATACCACTCACAAAATGAGGGCGCTCCAGCCGACTTCCATCCCCTAAGGATGACCTGTCTGCCAATCATAACACCGGCCAGGACCCAATTCTTCCTGCATTTATTCCCTACATCAATGACCGCCCCATCGCCTAAAATACAGAGTCTAGGGCAAAATGAAATTTGAGTACCCAATACGTCACACATAAAACTCTGAACCCTCAACTAAAATTCTTGGATCTTAACACACCACCAAAAAACATGGGTTGTGTCCCCATCTTCTGATTGGCATTACCAGCAGGTGGGTGTGTCTTTATGACCAAGCCTATACAATCTAGAGGGGGTCCACTAGAATCGATGTAAAATCTTAAATTGCATAAGGCGCACCCTTGCACCTCTAGATGTAGACTTGATGTTTTTTAGAATCCTAGCCCACACTCACTCAACCAAGTTTAAATCTTCATCCCATAATCTCTTGAGAGAAGTTTAAGCTCCATCCCCCAGACTCTGATTTAGCAGGGAGTAATACACTGATGCCTCATAATCTTTTCCAAAAGCAGTAATCACCACTTCCAGAGTATCTGTCGCTTTAGGGGGGTATATGCTACTCCCAAAAATAGTACAAAGCAGGTGGTGCAGTTGTAAATACGTAAAGAATTGAGACCTGGGAATCCCAAAATGTTGAACCATGTTTTCAAAGGATCTTAACACTCCACTCTCATATAGGTCACCGATCATATTAACCTCCCTCACAATCCACTCTGTCCAGCAGAAAGGGGACTTATTAATACATAACTTTGGGTTCAGCCATATGCTCGAAGCAATATTAAATAAATGTCCGAAATAAACACTCTGGACACTTTTGTCCATACCACGTGCAAATGCGAGATAACGGGGTGTAACTTAACTTCTCCGTTTAGTTTGATAGAAAGGCTTTGCAATGGCGAAATGGGGCAAGAACTTCCTGTTCAATACAAAACCAGGGAAGGCCTATCTCAGGTGGAAGTGACCAATGCAAATGTCTGAGACCGAATGCATAACAATAAAACAAAATCTTGGGTAGGCCTAGCCCACTTTTGTCAATCGGCCTATGCAATTTACTGAAATGTAATCTGGGACGTTTACCATTCCAAATGAAGGACTTCGCTATGCTATCAAATTGCTTGAAATAAGAGAGGGGGACATCTATAGGGAGAGATTGTAGCAGGTAGTTGAATTTTGGAATACAATTCATTTTAATAAAATTAACCTTCCCAATCATAGATAAATGTAATGAAGCCCACCTGCCCACATCACTCTAAAACCTTTTTATTAAAGGGTTATAAATTAACTAACTAAATCACACACATTTGCTGGGAATAAAATACCCAAATACTTAATACCCTGTTTGGGCCACTGGAAGGCACCCGGCTGAAAAGCCGTTACCAGGCAGTACACTGTCAGAGCCAAAGCTTCGGATTTAAACCAATTAACTCTCTATCCTGAGAACTTAGAAAAGGAATTAATAATTCTGTGTAGGCAAGGCATAGATCTAGTAGGGCTGGATACGAATAATAAAATATCATCTGCGTAAAGCATAAGCTTATGCGCCAACACCTCCCGCCGCCACCCCTGGAAAATCATCCTCCTTTCTTATCATGGTTGCTAATGGTTCCAGGGCAAGACAGATCAACAATGGGGAAAGAGGGCAATCCTGCCGGGTGCTCCTATCCAGAGTAAAATAATCAGAAATAAATCCATTTGTTTGCACCGCCACTACCTGGTGTCTATAAAGTAAATTAATCCACCCAATAAAAGTATTCCTGAATACGTACATTTCCAAAATCTTAAAAAGTTAATCCCGTTCTACCATATCAAACGCTTTTTCGGCATCAATCGAGATGGCAGCGACCTGAGTCTGATCGTTCGCCACTGCCCACATGACATTAATGAAATGCCTAATGTTATCAGAAAAGTTACAGCCCCGAATAAACCCCACCTAATCTATATGTATAAGAGATGTCATAACTTTACTCAATCGGTTAGCCAAAATTTTTGACAATATTTTTACGTCTAGCTGGATCAGGGAAATTGGACGGTAACTCTTACACTCGCTTGGATCTTTGTCCTTTTTAAATATCAGACTGATCCAGGCTTGCATCATGGTTTGCGGAAGCTTTCCATTCTTTAATGATACCGTATAAACTTCTAGTAAAAGTTGAGCCAGTTCTGTAGCATAAGATCTAAAAGCCATCTGGCCCCGGAGCCTTATAATTATAATTACTCCTCCAAGGTTATCTCAGAATCAAGATAATTTTTTTGCTCAGCCGACAGTTTAGGAAGTTCTAATGGTTCCACAAAGTTTCTAATATCCTCTTCAGTAGACGAAGATCTGGAACTATAAAGATCAAGATAGAATTCTTTAAAAGCATTATTAATATCAGTGGCCGAGGTAAATATTTCACCACCAGCAGATTTCACTTAGGGAATTGGAGAAAAAGACTCTCTCTGTTTTATATATCTATCCAGAAGCTTCCCTGCTTTGTACCCTGACTCAAAGTATGACTGTCTTGCCCTGAATAGCCAAATCTCCATCTTCTGCAACAAAATAGTATTATATCTGTATTTCAATTGGGTTAATTCTCTGAGGCCATTAGATGACATTCTATGTTTCAGCTTTGCCTCGGCACTTTTGAAATTCCCTTCCAATTCCAAGAGTTCTTGTGCTTTGGATTTTTGGTGAATGCGGCATACTGTATGATCCGACCCCTAAGAACTGCCTTAAGTGCCTCCCAAGCCACGCTCACAGAGGATACTGAGGACCAGTTGGTCTCCATATAGACATTGATTTCAGCCTTTAGCATTTGTTGGAATTCAGGATTTTGCAAAAGGGATACATTAAAGCGCCAACTATATGATTTCCTTTTCTTCAAATGTGGCAACACCTCTAAACACACCAGGGCGTGATCTGAGACTAAAATGTTTCCAATTGAACAATCAACAACAGATGGAATGAGGGACTTAGATATAAAAAATCTATTCTAGAGTAAATCTTATGGACTGATGAAAAAAAATTATAGTCCCTCCCAGATGGGTTCAAAAGTCTCCAAATATCTGTAAGACCAAGATTTTTGCACATCCTGTGAAGCGTTAATGTTGCCCTAGTGGGCTTGCACATTTTTGCTTCACTAGGATCAAGGACTGAATCCATCAAAAGATTAAAGTCTCCTCCCAATATTATATCATGAGGGGTGCCAGTGGCTTGCAACATTTCTTCATGATCTATAAAAAAAGCCCTGATCATCAACATTAGGTGCAAAAATATTAGCCAAAATTAGACTTTGCCCCTGAATTTCAACTAAAACAATAATGATTCTTTCTCATTTATATTTAATCTGTTTGAGACATTTGAATTGTAGATGTTTACTTATCAGCATAATGACTCCCCTGCTCTTACTTGAGCCAGCACTAAAGAAAGCATGCCCACCCCATATCCTCCCAAATTTTCAGCTTCCTGCGGAGAAAGATGCGTTTCTTGAAGAAACACAATATCATATGTCTTACGCTTAAGAAGAGAAATAACCTTCCTTCTTTTTATGGGGTGCCCCAACCCATTCACATTCCACGTGGAGAGAGAAAATCCACTCATATTAACATTTGACAATTTGACATATAAGAAAAAATAGATAGTGTGTCAAAAACAAGATTATAAAGACCACATTCCAACATTAGTGCATCCATCAAACCCCGAACATCCACCAAAACCAGACAAACAGAAAAAAGAAAAACATGCGCATTATTATATAGTATCTATACAGTGTGGCAGGGTGCATTATCCTGCTGAAAGAGGCCACTGCCATCAGGAAATGCAATTGCCATGAAGGGGTGTACCTGGTCTGCAACGATTATGAGGTAAATGGCACTTGTCAAATTGACATCCACATGAATGGCCGGATCCAGGATTTCCCAGCAGAACATTGCCCAGAGCATCACACTCCCTCCTCCAGCTTGTCGTCTTCCCAAAGTGCATCCTGGTGCCATCACATCCCCAGGTAAACAGTGCACACGTATTCGGCCGTCCATGTGATGTAAAAGAAAATGTGACTCATCAGACCAGGCAACCTTCTTCCACTATTCCAAGGTCCAGTTCCGATGATCGCGTGGCCATTGTAGATGCTTTCGACGGTGGACAGGGGTCATAATGGGCACTCTGACAAATCTGCAGCTACGAAGCCCCATATGCAGCAGGGTGTGATGCACTGTGTGTTGTGACACATTCCTCCAGTAACCATCAATAAAACTTTCTGTGACTTGTGCCACAGTAGACCTTCTGTCGGTTCAGACCAGACGAGATAGCCTTCATTGCCCTCATGCATCAATGAGCTTCGAGAACCCAACACCCTGTCACCGGTTTGTGATTTGTCCCTCCTCGGACCACTGTCAGAATGTATTCACCACTGCTGACTGGGAGCGCCCTACAAGCCTTGCCGTTTCAGAGACGCTCTGACCCAGTCATCTGGCCATAATAATTTGGCCCTTTTCAAAGTCGCTCAGGTCTTTACTCCTGCCCATTTCTCCTGCATTCAACATGTTGACTACGAGAACTAGTTGAAAGAACTAGTCCCCACATAGGTTGCTTATTCATTGCAATGCGCATTAAATCTCTTAAACTCAAATCCTCCACAACATTAAACTGCCAGTATATTGTGGCAGATCAGCTTTCCTACAGCAACTGTGAAGCTGCGTTCATGATTCGTGTCAGTGTGGCAATGCCAGCGGCACTTTGAAATCCACATGAAGAACACTTGCAAACTGCGTTTTGGTGATAGTTAAGATTTGATGTGCTTCTGTGGTAATTAAAATGCCCCTTACACAGTTGGAAAAATACTTGATTTCTATCACAAGTCCCATCTGGGCTTGTTTTGTACATCATATAGCGTTACGAGCTCCTTTCTTCATCATTTTAGCACGGACATGCTGATGTGTGTGCTGATGACAACCTCTGCGGCTCTATCATAGTAGAGAGCTTAACGTTCAACTAGCGTGTTACCATAGAATGACTATGGGACCGCTGCATTGTGCTATTTTATGCTAAGTTTGTAGGCTCATCTTGGTAGAAGGGTTCTGGTGTGTGTGTGTGTGTTGTGAAGTGTGTGTCAGTGTAATGACTCCGGGTGGACACATTGACACATTACAAATTATTCAAACCATTGTTAATGCTGGCATATTAACATTAAATACGTTAATTATGATAATAATTCACGCGTTAAACTTTTTTAATTAATCGCATGTTAACACGTTCTGACAGCTCTAATGTGTGTGTGTGTGTGTGTGTGTATATATATATATATATATATATATATATATATATATATATATATATATACACACACCAGGGTGTAAGATTTTGGTTTACCGCCCACATTGTCTGAAACACATCCCATATAGAATAAACCACTAGGTGTTGTTTGTATTGATATTATGAGTTAGGTCTCTCTCTTTCACATACACACTCTCTCTCTTCATTATGCTGTCATAGGGGGTGACCTTGTTCTCCCTCCATCTCTGCTCCTTCAGCTGTCACTCCATCACTCTCTCCTTCACTGACATGACTCTACCTCTTACATTCCTCTCTTTCATTAGTGTAAGCTGTCACATTCTCACCATCCTGTTGCTGTTATGGATAGAGGAGAGTGGAGTGAACATATTGTGTCTGCATAAATATATATTCTGACCTGTCTCTCTGACATGACATAGATGTAGCTGTTGTCCAGGGAGAAAGCCATGTCTCTGAGAACAGGGCTTCCATCTTTAATGACCGGCAGAGTTTCATATTGGATGCCACCATGAGGAGGACCATCAACTCGGATCTGAGACAAAAAAAAAAGAGACAGAGAGACAAATAAGCAAATATCATTATTCACAGCATTCACATTATAATTAAATAAAATAAAATTAAAAAGGTTTACATTTCCCCCAAAACATTCAAGGCATTTTTCAAAAGATTTTTACTGTTGTGTGTGAAAATCCCAGGAGATCAGCAGGTACAGAAATACTCAAACCAGCCCGTCTGACACCAACAATCATGGACGCTCCAAATCACTGAGATCACATTGTTTCTCGATTCTGATGGTAGATGTGAACATTAACTGAAGCTCCCGACCCGTATCTCCATGATTTTATGCACTGCACTGCTGCCACAAGATTGGCTGATTAGATAATTGCATGGATGATTGTTGGTGCCAGACGGGCTGGTTTGAGTATTTCTGTAACTGCTGATCTCCTGGGATTTTCACACACAACAGTCTCTAGAATTTACTCTGAATGGTGCCAAAAACAAAAAATCATTCAGTGAGGGGCAGTTCTGTGAACAGAAATGCCTTGTTGATGAGAGAGGTCAACAGAGAATGGCCAGACTGGTTCGAACTGACAAAGTCAACTCAGATAACCGCTCTGTACAATTGTGGTGAGAAGAATAGCATCTCAGAATGCTACTCTGAGATGCGGGTTTGCACTGTTTTTGCAGCATGAGGGGGACCTACACAATATTAAGCAGGTGGTTTTAATGTTGTGGCTGATCAGTGTATATATACATATATATATATATATATACACTGGCGGCCAAAAATTTTGAATAATTTACAGATTTTGCTCTTATGGAATGAAATTGGTACTTTTATTCACCAAAGTGGCATTCAACTGATCACAATGTATAGTCAGGATATTAATAACATGAAAAATTACTATTACAATTTGACATTTTTACTGTTAAAAATTATATTTTTACTTATACTTCTTCAAAAGAGTTCTCATCAAAAAATCCTCCACGTGCAGCAATGACAGCTTTGCAGATCCTTGTCATTCTAGCTGTCGGTCTGTCCATATACTCAGGTGACATTTCACCCCGCACTTCCTGTAGCACTTGTCATAGATGTGGCTGTCTTGTTGGGTACTTCTCATGCACCTTACTGTCTAGCTGATCCCACAAAAGCTCAATGGGGTTAAGATCCATAACACTCTTTTCCAATTATCTGCTGTCCAATGTCTGTGTTTCTTTGCCCACTCTAACCTTTCATTTTTATTTTTCTGTTTCAAAAGTGGCTTTTTCTTTGCAGTTCTTCCCATAAGACCTGCACCCTGAGTCTTCTATTTACTGTTGTACATGAAACTGATGTTGAGGGGGTAGAATTCAGTGAAGCTGTCAGCTGAGGACATGTGAGGCGTCTATTTCTCAAACTAGAGACTCTGATGTACTTATCCTCTTGTTTAGTTGAACGTCTGGCCTTCCACATCTCTTTCTGTCCTTGTTAGAGCCAGTTGTCCTTTGTCTTTGAAGACTGTAGTGTACACCTTTGTATGAAATCTTCAGGTTTTTTTTTTTTTTTTGGCAATTTCAAGCATTGTATAGCCTTCATTCCTCAACACAATGATTGACTGATGAGTTTCTAGAGAAAGGTGTTTCTTTTTTGCCATGTTTGACCTACTATTGACCTTAAGACATGCCAGTCTATTGCATACAGTGGCAACTCAAAAACAAACACAAAGACAATGTTAAGCTTCATTTAATGAACCAAATAGTTTTCAGCTGTGTTTAATATAATGGCAAGTGATTTTCTAGTACCATATTAGCAATTTAGCATGATAACTCAAGGATAAGGTGTTGGAGTGTTGGCTGCTGGAAATGGGGTCTGTCTAGGTTTGATCAAAAATTACTTTTTTCAAATAGTGATTGTGCTGTTTTTTTTTTTGTTGTTGTTTTTTTTACATCAGTAATGTCCTGACTATACTTTGTGATCAGTTGAATGCCATGTTGGTGAATTAAAGTACCAATTTCCTTCAGAAACAGCAAAATCTGAACATTATTCCAGCTTTTGGCTGCCAGTGTGTATATATATATATATATATATATAGCTGTATAATGGAAATGAAACTGAAAATCATCTTTAAATGTCAAAGGGTTTTTGATCAGGGCACAGGGCATCACAGAACAATAATATCAATGAAAAACTAATTGACTGCACAGGTATAACATGTAAGTGTCTCCGCTCACTGCCTTAACCCGCCTCCATCATACAATCGAAAAGAACTAGACACATTTTATCTGTCCAGCATGGAGTGGGTGTGTCTGACCAGGGTCAGTTCTAGGTCACGCGTCTGTCTAGTTAGTACTTTACAACAGAACAGATGAGGAGGCAGAGGACAACCCTAACAAAGATCCAGCGGGACGGAAGAACAGACCAAAAGCCATTCAAAGACACAGGCAGCCGCAGAGGAATAGTGTAATGATCAGAAGACTTAGTTCTTAGTAAAATGTTGTTCTATCTTTAAATATTTTTAAAGACATAAAAAAATCCAGCTCGAAATCACAAGTCTTCGCTTTGACATATTTGACACATATCAAGTTTTTAGGCACTTCCTAAGTGTAGCAACTACTATAATTTCCATCAGATCTATATATCACTTTAACATCAAATCATATGTAAGCTGCAATATTCCCCTACTTATTAACAGCAATGTTACTCAGGCCCAGAGCACAGGCAGGAAAAAATCTCAAATGCTACATGTTCATGCCACACTAAAGCCCTGTTCAACCATTAGTCCACTCCGGCGAATGTTAAAACCATCTGTGAAAGGCAGACTCCCAATCCACTAAACTGACATTTACAGCACGCCACCGTCCTGCCTTAACTGTAAATGTGTTCATACATAAAACATGTCAGCCAGTCAACAAGACCCGCCTTCTACTGCTCGGCTGAGTGTGACCCTGAAAAGACCCGGTGCGCACCGCAGGGACCTTATGTCACGGAGAACCGTATGTCCACTACCCCGCAGAGGGCACTTTGAAGAACATAGGAAGTGGGTTTGGCATTCTGGTTGTGGAGGTAAATGTTGTGTTCACTGGTCCTGCAGGGAACTTAAAAGCCATCAGGCAGAAATACTGTGGTAGGGATGTGGATTGTTATTGTAAAAGTAGAATTCCTTTGTAGATGGGTTTATCTGTTGCACTATCCTCCTCTGTTCTTTGTTGTTGATTTCTGGAAAAAAGGAATCTCTTCTTTTAACATTTCCTCTGTTTTCATTTTCTCTTTCTTCCTTCCCATGATCTGATGTTCACCTCTCCCTTGGATTGTGCCTCATTCACTCTATATTGATATTGTTTTCTCTGTCTCTGTCTTCTCTTTTCATTCTTCTGCAACATTTGCTCATTAGTTCTTCATTACTGGCACACCCTCTCTTTCTTTCTCCCTCGATCCCATATGTACATTATAGATGGCAGTCGTCCCTTTGGCTCAAGTGGAAGTGCAGCTGTCTTTCTCTTTCAGCGCCTCTGAAGCTCTCTCCCACGCAGAACTATACAACACAAACTCTCAATCACATAACATCATGTTGGTTTTGTGCAGTTTCACCCATGTTGCACATGTGTCTGTATTAGATTGTGTCTTAATGTGCATTTGTTTGTGGCCAAAAGTGTCCTATGTTGCTGTCAGCAAGAGATATACTGCTCTGACAATAAATCAAAGTCCTGCTACAGGTAAAAGAGAGAGGAATATATTCCTGTGCTTGAGACTAATGATAAATAACTGTTCCTGGTGCACTATTCATTATATGTGGGTTTGATGATGTCAGGTGAACCATCAGGAAGTGGAAAAAAATAAAATGAATCACAAAATCTTACAATGTCATAATTTTTTATGTCAGGTGCCCTAACAGGAAGTGGAATAAAATAAAATAATGTTTGATGAGCTCTGCTGACCCAACAGGAAGTGAGAGTGTTCCTCATTTCCATCTCTATTAATCTTACTTGTCATTTTGCTTTAATCTGCCCTCTTTATCAAGATCAGAGACACTTTACTGGCATGGTAGAAACATTATATATATATATATATATATATATATATATATATATATATATATATATATATATATATAAATAAAAAAAATTAAAAAAAACCCTGAAAACTAAACAAAACAAACAAAAACAATTTTCTTTCATTTTAAATAGATCGATATAAACACAGAAACCACTTTTTTTTTTCACAAATAACCACTAGATGATGCCATAAACATGTGAAACTTACATACTATAGGTTATTTGGCTCATCAGCTTGAACAGAGAATGAAACAGGAGCCATCAAACGCTGTGTATCATATTTTATATAAACAGCTCTGTAGGGTTAAATATTCATTTTTAAATATATGGCTTTAAAGGTTAGTGAATAGAGGTACTCTATACATGCATATTTTGAATGTGTGCTTTATTTCTATGCATGCTGTGTGTGTTTGTATTTGTATGAGGAATTACAGAGACCGTTGGACACTTTCAGCTACATGCTCATGCCAACAGGATGCTTTTGAAGTGAGAATGTAAGTGTGCAAGAAAACCACTTGAAGAGATACCAGACTCATATTGAAATGCTCTACCTGTTTAACATGACAACATACCGCAAAAAACACTCAGTTGGACACTCAGTCTAACACTGTGTTAGAATGTGCGCTCTACTATAAGTGTACACAACCACATCAGCAAGAAACTTTAGGGCACCTAGTTTTGCAAATAACCTATTTTTGATTATTCATGCAAACTACAGTAACTCCTCCTGTACTTAAAATGTAGTGAATACAAACCATAATTTTTAAACACACACATCTGTACTGTCGCACAGTGCAACACTCAACTTGAACTTCCATTTTTATTGTTTTTAAGAATAAGCTGTATGCAACTCACTGTATTAAATGTGTTCTTGATATTTATCACTGGAAGCATAATTTTACATACTAATTAAAAACAAATAAAAGGCATACAGTATATACTATGGAGTATGCAGTAAGCCGTACAATAGTATTCCATTCCAAACACAGCCATTATCCTGTTAGCATGTTGAACAGGTACTCTGATACAACTTTCACAATGCAATTCTTTCACAATCCAATTTTTGCTTGCAATAATTACGAAAGAAATGGCATAAAAGAAAAAGAGTGTAATTTAATTTCTACACAAAGCACCTACCAAATGAAACATAAACCTGTTCAAAGACCTGCCGCAACAATATATACACTCTTCTCTAATTTTATCGATAACCTCTCAACCACACTACACATGAGCGATCAAAGCCGAAAAGGAACTGAAGAAAATCTAAATCCATTTCCCATATGTATTATTCTTTCTTTATTCGCAATAAAAGGCAATGAAAAGTGCAGACCTTTTGAAGATAATTTTCAAGACACCAAGGGACTTGTACACAATGAATGTCCTTGTTTAAATATACTGTAAGAGAGAGGCAGAGACAGAACTCAGACTGACAGAGTAATCTGTCCTGTAGCCTATCTCAGATCTGCCGTAATCCATTTTAAATGGGTAGGCTTGTGCAGAATGTCGAGACAGAGAGATACAGAGCAAGAGAGACTCCTTTGCCACCTGCACACCCTGATTCCAATTACAATAAAGGGGGTACCTCAAAATTGGCTGTTCTCACAGGTCAAATGTCATCACTTATCCAGTAAGGAAGGGGTCACACTAACTGAAAAGGTTAACTGTCAAAATAAGGCCAACCTGACCCTCAACTTTTCCTAAATCTGTTGTACTGGTCATAGACAAGTACGGCTTGTGACCAAGGGAACTTGATCAGAGAGTAATTTCTTGTCAGGTATGCTCATCATTAGGTCTGGGTATTGATACAGATTTCCCGATTCGATTCTGATTCAAAAGCTCAGTTATAAAGTCCTTTTTGCTGACATATGAAAGAAATTCTCTTTCAGCTAATGCTGTTATTAATTATACATGGGACCTTCTAACTAGGTACATTACAAAAATATAAATGTTACTTAAAATAAACTTAAATACTTTAAAATATTGTATTAGTTTTTCATCATTTTGGTCACATTTGAGATTTTTTAAAATGAACATATCCATGTTTTCTATCAATATATATGATATAATATTGCGTATATTAAACTGTATTGTGTTACGTTTATGGTTTACATGCAAAAAGTATTTACATTGATTTGTTGAACACGTGCTAAAAAACAATACTGTTTCCTCTCATTGTGTAGAGGGTTGCGCATAGAGTAAAAGACAGATTTGGGGATTTAAGAATCAATTTCATTCAAATGAAGATCACAATGCATCAGAAAATTGATATTTTTACCCAGCCCTACTCATCATATATTTTAGTACGGGAATCTGGATGTAGAATGCCTCCATTCAGAGCAAAATAGTTATTCAAAGTCAAGTCTATATTGAGTCTCAAGTCTTTTGTCACGAGTCCAAGGCAAGTTTCAAGTCTTTCCAGGCCAAGTCTAAGTCAAGTATTAAGTCTTTTGTTATGAGTCCAAGTCAAGTCTTCTCTTTCAAACCCAAGTCTAAGTCGAGTGTCAGGTCTTAGTCTTTTGTTACGAGTCCAAGTCAAATCTTGTCTTTCAAAGCCAAGTCTAAGTCAAGTCTCAAGTCTTTCAAGGCCAAGCTTAGGTCAACTATTAGTCTTACAAGTCCAAGTCAAGTCTTGTCTTTCAAAGCCAAGTCGAGTCTCAAGTTAGGTCTCTAGTATTTCAAGGTCAAGTCTTAGTACAGTCTTAAGTCTTTATATTTTGTCACATGCCCAAGTCAAGTGTCAAGTCTTCAAAGCTAAGTCTAAGGGCCGTAACACTCTACGCAAGTATGTGAACGCAGACACATCTTGCAACTCGAGCTCGATTTCATGTGTCGTTTCATTCTGAAATGTGTCAGACTGCAATTCATAACACAACACAACTACGCGATTGCATTCTCAACATTGCTGCAAGGGGTATGTGACAGATCTCTTGCTATTTTGTGAAGGAGGAAGCAGGAGCCGGGTAAACAATCCACGTAAGCTTTTTATTGTACACACATTTTTTAGTCTAATACACACTGTTTGCTTTTCAGCAACACACACAAAACTCTCTCTCTCCCCTCTGGCAGTCTGGACACTCTTTTTATCCCTCTCCATCTCTCACTGAAACACAGAACAGCTGTTAGAGACAATTTCCCACAGGTGTCAATCCTTACCATTCTTCCTCTCCCGGCCTCACTCTCCACGGACGTCGCTTGTCCACACCCACATCACCACAGGGCACTATAGCGGGATTAGTGTGAAAGGTTCGCTTCTATGGTGAGTTTTCTCTTTCAACTCAACTACTCAAAGTTAAAGTCTAAATATTTATAGCAACTTGCCTGAATAATAAAACATCCAGTTTAATGGCACATACTTTTGAAAGTAACTCTATCGCCCCCTTGAGTACTGAGGTTTGTTCCCCCCACAGAAACACAAGAATGCACATTAAGCATGTTCAAACGTATCATGTGTTGGCAATGCGGTGGCCAAGCGCTTTCATCTGCTTTCATGTACTTGCGTAGAGTATATTTCAGCCCTAAAATATTTCAGCCCCTCACAAACACATTCCCAGTCTTTTTTGGTAACAGTGTTTTATTTGCTGCAAGTTAGTTACAAGTCAACAACAATAACCACCAGGAACTCTTTAAAGGATTCTTTTTTTCTCTCTCTCTCTTCCTGTATATGGGGTGAGGTGGAGAGGGATATTTCAGGTCTGCTGTATGCAGTAGTAACCCCCCCAGCCATCACCTCTCTCCCTTTCTGAGAGATTTTTCTGAGCCCCGGTCCACCTGGATAACACATCTAATCCATCACCTGTGTCAGCTTGAAGAATTCGGATGTCAGCAAGCTTTCTCTCTCTCTCTTTCCCTCTCCCTCTCTCTGATGGTTTCTAGCAGTGGAAAACAGGCTCTTTTGTTCTTGTTGCTGTAGTACAACACTATCTCCCATAACGCATATGTTACAGACCGCTAGCGCCATGTGTCACTTTCTATCCAGACGCACTTGAGCACTAAAGCAGATTTCAACCTCTCAGGGACAGAGAGAGAGAAACAGAAAGCGTGCAAGAGTGGATACTTTGACTCTGACCATGTTAAGTACAGTATATTAATGCTGGGGTGCATTTAGTGTAACTATACAGAGGGAACATTTAATTAGACTGGTTTACATGTGAAGCTCATTATGCTAAGAACACTGGAACATTTTGAAACTAATATACGCATATACGTTTTCCGTACAGTACACAGGAAAACATAAAATGCATAGACACTAAGGACCAAATCAACACCTAATCATGTTGTCTTATTAAAACTTGTTTTTTAACACAATGTGTGAAGGTTTCTTTAATGTTCTTTAACAAGTTTGTACTGTAACAAACTGAGCCAACTTCCTGAGCACCAGATGGCTTTTTCCCAACTATAAATTTTCTTTAAAAACACTAAAATAAAGCACAAAAAGAACGTTATACTCAGACATGATCTAAATTTACAGTATTCACAAAACCTGTGACAGTGGAAGGCAGGTGTTTTATTTAAAGTCAGATAAAATAATAATACTCAACCCCCCCCACCCCCCACTCCAATTATTGATTTGTCAACCGACAAAATATAACCTTATCATGTTCAATTACAAGACTCAAATCAATAGATATGTAACCACCAAAAACAAAACAAAAGTAATTTAATAGTAAAATACACCACATAACCCAAGAACAACATATTTATATTAAAGGGATAGTTCACCTAAAAATGAAAATGATCTCATCATTTACTCAGCCTCATGACATCCCAGATGTGTATGACATTCTCTCTTCTGCTGAACACAAACTAAGATTTTTAGAAGAATATCTCAGCTCTGTAAGCCCATACAATGGTCCAAAGTGAACGGTGGCCAGAACTTTGAAGGTCCAAAAGCAAATAAAGGCAGGATAAAAGTAATCCATAGGACTCCAGTGGTTAAATCCATATCTTCTGAAGCAATATGATAGATGTGAGTAATAAACAGATCAATATTTGAGTAATTTTTCACTATAAATCTCCACTTTTACTTTAACTTCATTCTTCTTTTGTTTTTGGCGATTCACATTCTTCTCTGTGCATATTGCCACCTACTGAGCAGGGAGGAGAATTTAAAGTAAAAAAGGATTTAAACATTGATCTGTTTCAATATGAGAATTACATTTTTGGGTGAACTAACCCTTTAAGTGTCAAATAACCAGAGGTCTTGAAACTTACAGTGTGGCATTATACTTGAGGGAAATTCTCTCAACAGTGAAAACCCAAAGTCATATCTGTTCCAGAAACATATCCATGTCATTTTTAATTGATATTTTGGCATTTAGATAAAACAAATGCCTTGCCTCATGTGGAACGCTTGAAATACTTCTCAAAGTCCAAATATCAGGTCATTGATAAACTTCCTAAGAATTTCACCAACAAGAACACTGCATTGATATAACTTGACCTCGGTTTGAAACCCATATAAACCACACAAGCTTTTTCCTGCAGGTTACAGAAAACAGAACTGAAAAAGAGGATCTGTGGTGAAACATGATCAAAAATATCCCTAATTACTAAAAAATGCCAACATGCAGTCTCGCAACAATGGGCAGCCAGCAGCCGGCTATATTTAGAGAAGCCTTAAAACAACAGAACCACGGCCAAACTGGTGGATTGTGTCCAAGTGAGCTCATTGAAAACGAGTTTGAGGTAAAACTAATGTTGAACCAGTGGTTATATGATGTTTTTCTGCACTTAATTGGCCCAGCCTGTTCTGCATTAAGATTTATTACACAGTTGAATTCCTCAATGAGGTTTCCTCTCTCTCACAGAGTTTCGTCAACAGTGTGTTGGGCCTTTTGGAATACATACAACAGCTCCTTAGTTGTGAGACCTTTCGGAATAACAGGTATGCTTAGTGAGGCTAAATTTAGCTTGGAATGAGACAAATAGTGTTTAGACTTCCTGTTACAGCCTCTATTATGGATTTTATTGTGTTCTTGATGGCTTTATCCAAATTTACTGGACCTGATATGTATTCCAGCCCTTGCTTAGGGAAGGATGAAGTATCCGACTCAGGACTGCTGGCAGAGTGTATACTCTAAGTTTGGGTGTCCCATTAATTCCTTGTGGAGGAGAAAAATAATGTAAACACAAACTATAAAGCCCCTCTCATTTGCAACACTTCAGCACAACCCATAAAAAGAGTATTAAAGCGGTGTAAAAACTGCATGTAAAAATAAACTGCTGCCTGTGTAGACAAATTAGTATACACCATTAAAAACCAAGAAGCTATTTAAGACTCAACACTGACTGTGAACATAATACATCTTTCTTTCAAAGACACAGATCATAGGGCAAATATTGGATAGACAATTTAAAGTCAAGATTAAACTGCTGTTGCAACCCATTTTACGTCTGGATTTCTGAGTAAAACGGGATTTTGTGTTTTGGGGGACTTGATTGTATCTTTAGGGAATGGACTGAATTATGAAAAGTGGTCTCTACGTGACAGGTGGTTGGATGGAAGTGGTTGAAAAATGACATCAATGACACCAAAAATTTAACTTATTTTAGAGGCAGATCAAGTTACACAATATTAGCAAGTCTTTCAAAATAAGACCAATAATATGTATTAAGAACGTCATTGATTTCAACTGTTGAAGAAATCCAACTGCCTTCAAATCAAAACAAAATAGACACCCAAAATAACACAGCTTGATGTAGAAGCCCACCACAAATTATCACCAAACATCAGAGATAATTGTCAATAGTCAAGATCAGAACCCCCAATGTGCATTTAAAAGCAGAAGAAAGTTGAGGCTGAGGGGAGTTTGAGCATATGAACTGATCAGAGGAAACAAAACGACCAAGAGTGATAACACAATTGGTTATGACAACTATGAAGCTCAGGACCGCTGGGGTAAAGGTAATATCGATAGACAGATAACAACGAACACGCTATCAAAGCAACTTTAAAAACGTTTGCGGTAACAAAACTCAAAGCATGAGCATAATGCATCTCTCTGGCGTTCTCCCTCCACTGAAGTGGATAATGAAGTGAATGGAATCTAAAGTTGCAGGGAAAACAGTGCAAATGGTTCGAATTTCTTCCCTGGAGAACAATCATATTGTATTGCAAGTTAGTAGGCTGTAATTTTACGAGTACAGTGAAACTGAACTGAATGCATGCTCATTTTTGGAAATAATAATAATAAAACACGTCAACTGCTTGTGGAAACTGATACAAACACCATGTCCATTCAAATCCACTGGGGTAAAACCACAGTTATCTTATTAGTAATAAGCATTTCCACATCTAAGAGAAGTGGACAGAAGCCAAGAATTCAACTTGCCTGGGACTGGTATATAAAGTTTGTTTGTTTATTATCTTTACACTTCATGGTATCTACACTCACATAGCACTTTATTAGGAACACAATGGTTGTAGCCCATCTGCCTCAGGGTTCAACGTGTTGTGCATTCCGAGATGCTATTCAGCTCACTACAATTGTACAGAGTGGTTATCTGAGTTACCGTAGCCTTTCTGACAGCTTGAACCAGTCTGGTCATTCTCCGTTGACCCCTCTCATCAACAAAGCATTTCCATCCACAGAACTGTCACTCACTTGATGTCTTTTGTTTTTGGCACCATTCTGAGAAAACTCTAGAGACTGCTGCGTGTGAAAATCCCAGGAGATCAGCAGTTACAGAAAAACACAAACCAGCCCATCTGGCACCAACAATCATGCCACGGTCGAAATCACTGAGATAAAATGTTTTCCCCATTCTGATAGTTTATGTGAACATTAACTGAAGCTTCTGACCCGTATCTGCATGATTTTATGCATTGCACTGCTGCCATACAATTGGCTGATTAGTTAATCACATGAATAAGTACGTGCACAGGTGTTCCTAATAAAGTGCTCAGTGAGTGTACATTAAAGTTGACTTTGAAAGATGTATTTTCAATGCTATTAGTGTCACCAAACAGAATTGTATAAATCAGGGATGCAAAGATCCGATACCTGGATCGTATCGGCTCCGATACTGAAGCTTTTAGACGGATCGGGTATTGGTCCGACGAGCCCGATCCAAATCCGATACTGAGTGTTAGTCATGTTCATTACTGTCAAGCTCCAAAAAGGACATAAAAGAACCATAAAAACACCATTAAAGCAATTCATATGACTCGTGCATTTTATTCAAAGCCATTTAATGACGTGCGATAGCTCAGTGATTCACAAAAGGCTGTGTTTAATAAGTAAATATATAGTATGTACAGAGCCAGCGCGTTAGTAAATGGTGCTGCTGTTGACACAAACTCACAAAAGTTATCACTTTTTATTTCTATGTTTGAAATCGTTCCTGAGAAATGGCTTCACGAAGTTGACGGCGAGCATACCAAAATGGACTTCATGCTGTATCTCCGCAACACTTTGATGGATTGTGACAAAACATTGTATGTGTTATCGCCATCATGCCTTGAAGTCACCTGCAGTATTTTGCCAGGAGATAGCAAAAATGGCTATTTTGGTTTATAACTCTTGAACGCTTTGGCCAGTAAAACATTCCGGGTCAAACGATACCCAATTTTCCCATGTCGGCCATTTTGGGTGTCAGCCATTTTGAATTTTGTCGCAAAATGCTCTATTTTATGAACGCATTGGCGTATCATTACGAAACTTTGTATGTGAAGATGCCTGAGAATTTTGTGAGCTTATAACTTTTAGTGGCGTTGGTCTATTTTCACAGGAATGGTCTCGTTATGTTTGGGAGGACTTGCCGAGTGCAACAATATCATATTTGCTATGGTTTGCCTTATGGCCTGTTGCCACTTCAAAAATAGTTCTGAAACTACTTTAGCGAATTGCTTCAAAACCGTTCATCCAATCGGAACAAAACCACCAAAATAAGAAGCGTCATTAGTACATTTCTTAAGATAAAAGTGAACAAAATTTTGCTCATAAATGCCAAAAACAGGCCGATGAATTTTAAAAGTGGTCTCTGCTTTTACATAAACTGATATAACTCTTAAGTGAAATTAGATATTTTCACCAAACTTGACACACTTAAGGGCTCAACCTGAGAACACACAGAAAAAGTTGTGGGGTTTGGCCATTTGGTGGCGCTATAACAGGGAACAATATGAAAGTGGCTCTAAATATAGAAACATTGGTCCGGTTAATTTCAAAATTTGCATGCAGTGTCTTTGTGGGAGTTACTATCATTGATCATGAGGACAGTTGCATATATTGAGAAACATGGCAGCCATTGGCCAATCATCAACAAATTTGACATTGAGCACACCAAAATGGACTTGAGGCTTTATGTTTGCATTTTTGTGAGACTGGTCTTGTTAGATTGTGTGGGTCATGCAGAGAACAATAATACCATGGTTGGCCATGATTTGATTTTATGTAAACGTTTTGTTGTTGCTATTACTCCTATAACATTTGTCCAGTCAACATGAAATTGAAATCTGCTGATTATTTGCAGACCACGCCTGAAAATATTAGCAAATAGATTTTTGTTGTTTAGAATTGTTTCACAAACAAATTTGAAAGTAACAAATGTATAAAAAACACCAAATAGGAATTAAGGCTGTTGTATTTGCTTAGTAAAATGAAAATATTTTAGGACCTTGCCCTGGGGGTTCATTGTGAATTCTGGATGCCCTGTAGTAAAAATTGGCTAAATGTGCTTGCTTGAAATATTTCAATCAATTAGACAAATTGTTTTCAATTAAGTTAATGTCATGGGAATAATCAAAAGATATATTTTTGTTTAAATTATGTATTGAAATCAGCATCACTGTCACAAAATACAAAACATAATCAAAAAGTGTTCAAAGGCAAAAACATTAGCTGTAGTAAAACAAGAACACTTATCAAAAAATACAAGAAAATAATTACAGAATCAAAATAAATATTTGAAAAAATTGCAGTTCTGTATTTAATTTTATAAATTCACTCAATGTTGCACAACACCCTCTGCACAACCTTGAGTAAACGCTCTTTATCAATGTATTAATAGCCAAAAAAGCAAGCACTTTTGTTCTCCCGATGATAGAGATTTTAATGTGCAACTAGTACATGCAAATAGAACGGTGGTGTATCTTGAGAAGCATGACCATAGATGTTTATATATATATATATATATATATATATACACAAACACATACAGTGGTGTGAAAAGGTGTTTGCCCCCTTCCTGATTTCTTATTTATTTGCATGTTTGTCACACTTAAATGTTTCAGATCATCAAACAAGTTTAAATATTAGTCAAAGATAACACAAGTAAACACAAAATGCAGTTTTTAAATGAAGGTTGTTATTATTAAGGGAAAACAAAATCCAAACCTACATGGCCCTGTGTGAAAAAGTGATTGCCCCCTAAACCTAATAACTGGTTGGGCCACCCTTAGCAGCAACAACTGCAATCAAGCGTTTGCGATAACTTGCAATGAGTCTTTTACAGCGCTGTGGAGGAATTTTGGCCCACTCATCTTTGCAGAATTGTTGTAATTCAGCCACATTGGAGGGTTTTCGAGCATGAACTGCCTTTTTAAGGTCATGCCAGAGCATCTCAATAGGATTCAGGTCAGGACTTTGACTAGGCCACTCCAAAGTCTTCATTTTGTTTTTCTTCAGCCATTCAGAGGTGGACTTGCTGGTGTGTTTTGGATCATTGTCCTGCTGCAGAACCCAAGTTCGCTTCAGCTTGAGGTCACGAACAGATGGCCGGACATTCTCCTTCAGGATTTTTTGGTAGACAGCAGAATTCATGGTTCCATTTATCACAGCAAGTCTTCCAGGTCCTGAAGCAGCAAAACAGCCCCAGACCATCACACTACCACCACATTTTACTGTTGGTATGATGTTCTTTTTCTGAAATGCGGTGTTACTTTTACGCCAGATGTAATGGGACACACACCTTCCAAAAAGTTCAACTTTTGTCTCGTCAGTCCACAGAGTATTTTCCCAAAAGTCTTGGGGATCATCAAGATGTTTTCTGGCAAAAATGAGACGAGCCTTAATGTTCTTTTTGCTCAGCAGTGGTTTTCGTCTTGGAACTCTGCCATGCAGGCCATTTTTTCCCAGTCTCTTTCTTATGGTGGAGTCATGAACACTGACCTTAACTGAGGCAAGTGAGGCCTGCAGTTCTTTGGATGTTGTTGTGGGGTCTTTTGTGACCTCTTGGAAGAGTCGTCGCTGCGCTCTTGGGGTAATTTTGGTTGGCCGGCCACTCCTGGGAAGGTTCACCACTGTTCCATGTTTTCGCCATTTGTGGATAATGGCTCTCACTGTGGTTCTCTGGAGTCCCAAAGCTTTAGAAATGGCTTTATAACCTTTTCCAGACTGATAGATCTCAATTACTTTCTTTCTCATTTGTTCCTGAATTTCTTTGGATCTCGGCATGATGTCTAGCTTTTGAAGATCATTTGGTCTACTTCACTTTGTCAGGCAGGTCCTATTTAAGTGATTTCTTGATTGAGAACAGGTGTGGCAGTAATCAGGCCTGGGTGTGGCTAGAGAAATTGAACTCAGGTGTGATAAACCACAGTTATGTTTTAACAGGTGGGGCAAACACTTTTTCACACAGGGCCATGTAGGTTTGGATTTTGTTTTCCCTTAATAATAACAACCTTCATTTAAAAACTGCATTTTGTGTTTACTTGTGTTATCTTTGACTAATATTTAAACTTGTTTGATGATCTGAAACATTTAAATGTGACAAACATGCAAATAAATAAGAAATCAGGAAGGGGGCAAACACTTTTTCACACCACTGTATATACATTATATATATATATATATCTTTAACTCCTACAGCATTCATCAGAATTCTAACTTAAAATGTGTCATGATGCTTCTTTCGCTGCTCATGCTGCCGATAACTGGCTTGACCCCTGTATTGCTGCTTGCAGCTATATTTATTATTATTATTGTCATCATTAGTATTTGTTTACAATTTATAACAATATTTAAGTTGAATGGGTTCCAAAAAATGACTGTGGGAATGAAAAGTGGACTGATGTCTTACAACTAAATTGAACAAAAAAGAGATCTGAATCCTTTAATGTCCAGATGCAAGTTGAAACATTTTTGGGGGGGGGGGGGGGAAAGAAGAAAAGAAAAAGGCAAAAATAAAACACTGGTTTCTTTTCTACTGAAGACTTGAAGACTGGAATTACTGTTAATTTTGCTGCTACGTTATCCAGTATACTAGTTAATAATAAAGTGTTTCTTTATAAGCTATACATTTATATTGAAATAATGTGTAGTTAGAGGTTTTGAAACAGGTTTCTCAAACACTCTCCCATTTGACATTGGCTGGCCAAACAGAAAACCCGCCCCAAACTAACGCCTTGGATGAAATAATGTTGCTATGTCAGGAAAGCCACAGACAGTGCTTACAGTTTTTGGGGGAATCCACCTACAGATGGGTTACATACATTTAAAGCTGGGATAAAAGAAAGTATTTTAACATTGAAAAAACTACACAGTTCACCTTTAAAGAGACATTTAAAGAGCATTCACTGACACTTATTTCATTATAGCCAATAAGAGAGACAGAGAGAGAAAGAGACAGAGAAATGGGGTTCTGGTTGCAAGGCCTGACTTTTTATAAACCGTGTTGTCTTATTTAGATCGTATTTACTCAGTGAAAGTCTATGAAAGGTCTCACTTTAAATGGGTTATCCTCCTCCTCCATTTTATTTTGACAAAAATGCACTTCAATGTCTCTCCCTCTCTGCTTTGTCCAGTTGTCTCGCAATTTTTGTCCTTTGATAAGATCACTCTCTCTCTTAACAAAATGCAACTATATGCAGGATCCTCATCTGTTCCTCTCTCTCTCTCTCTCTCTCTCTCTTTGTCTTTCAATGCATGGTTAACATTTGCACATCTATTTGTCTCTCTCGGCCCCTGCAAATATTTACAGATGACTGATTGCTGTTTGAACCCCAGAAAGGACTCCACATATGGGCTCTGAGTGGGTCTGATTTTGCTTCCATTACAGGGGCCCGGGTAGGTGCTGTATTGTTTATAAGCCACTCAAAGACATACAGATCTCACTCTAAAGCACAACTGTTGAAATTTCAACACAGCAAAGTTTTCTGTGTTTATATGTCTGGGCGTACTAAGTAGATGGATGTAATTTATATATTTGCTCTTTACAATCTAGACTCAATGAATAAGGAACCCAATGACCTTAGATACATACACACACAGTGCCATAACAACTCTTGTCTAATTAAAGTTACCTTCATAATTTTATTTATTTATTTATTATATTTGCTGAATGTTAAATTCCATTATTTCATGCAATTTCCATTGTTCTCAATTGTGATTATTACAACCTGGTCTCATAAATCTCATTCACACTGGGCTCAATTCCGGTGAGCCTTTTGTGAGAATGCAAGCCGGAGCACGAAAAACTTTTATCCCAGGATCAGACCCCAAAAAAAGCATGCTAAATTGAATTTTAAAAAATAAAATGAGAAAGCGAGAGAGTTGTGATGATAATAAATCAACTTCTAATCCACCTGGCAGCAATTGTATAAAGGGGTCTGATTAGAGCACACACTAATCACTCTACACTGCCAATCCAAATCTATACACAGCAATGACAGAAAGAGAGATAAATGTCCTAAAGGTAAAATTTGTGTAAAGAAAGTGGAAGTAAATGAGGATAGCAGAAACACAGAAATGAGTAACAAAGTATTGAGAGACAGCGTGCAGCTTTGTCCTTGTTGGAGGGCGAGTTTATGATGGAAAATGTGTGAAAGAGAGGGTTTTATTTGTGTGTGTATTAACGTGTATGTGTGCATGACAAGGTTCCTGTAATCAGATGACCCATTCAGCTTTCCCTACAGACCTGTTGTAGCTTATCTGGACCCTTACACCTCAAATACGCTGTTTTTATTCAGTGAAATATCTCCTTTTATACTGTCCTACCAAGACTAACCACTCACTCGATGGCCCTCCTGGGTGCATTGTGTGATAAGGGTCAGGAAACCAGCTGTAGTGAGAGCTAGGGTCACATGACCTGCCAAACATGGCCATAGCAGCCCTAAAACCAGGTTTGGCCACCACCATCACTGTAACCATGGCAACATGTCCCAGGGATGTAGGGGGAATTACAGTGGTAAACCCAACACTGACCCACTCAGAAAATACATACACCTTTCACAAACTCACAAATGATATACACAAACACATACGTTTTCATTTGGTGAGTATGTATGTATGTATGGATGTATGGCTGGCTGGCTGGCTAGAGGGACAGATGGTCATATTGTTATATTTTTTGAAAGTAGCCGGTTATGGAGAGCTTTTTCGAAAGTCTCTGTTTTCGGTGGAGGAAAATGCTGCCCCAGTGTGGATAAGAGGCAATATGGATGATTGGATGGATGGATGGATGGATGGATGGTTGGAAGGATGGATAGATATATAGATCTTAAAAGCTAAAAAAAAGACAAAATATTGATAAACTTACAGTACTAGTTGACTTCACTAATCGCTATTTGGGTACTAGTCACTCACTTCACTCAATCTATATACACACTTTCACAATCAAAAACACACAAACACAGAGTCGTTTTGCTTTTTGCTAAAGGGTCACATTTTCCAAAAATGAGAAGAGGAGGCAAATCCAGCCACATCACATTAATACCACACACACAAACACACACACACACACACACACACACACACACACACACACACACACACACATATACCCGGTTAGCAGATCATTAACTGAGCAAAACATGGAGCTCTTGTTACAAGTCTAGATCATCACTAAATCAACCTCTGTGCATTGTGGGTAAAGAGGGGGGGCATCTCCTCTCCTTTCTCATGGTTGACTGCAACTATAAATTCAGTTGAGGTCCTTCTTTCCTTGCTGTCGTCAGTGTACACCTCCATCACTTCCTTAATGACATGCTCCTGTGCCCTTGTACACAGGAAGACACACATATATGGGGGAGGAATGGCTGGAGTAGCTGTGGACGACCATACGCCATGCTCTATTAAAGCACTCCCCAGTAGCAGCAAATCTAATTGACAGAGCCATAGGGAGGTGGAAACCAGATGTGTGTTATTGTCTCCACCTTTTGATAAGTTATAGGAACAGAGGTGCAGTGAGGATTGAAAGGGGATTTTGACGGTTGCCTTGTCACAATTACCCTACATCAGACACAAGATAAAGCAGACACATATTTCCACATATTACTATTTCTATCATCACCTACTTATGATTGTTTCTGCGATAGAGGTGAATCTACAGGAAGGGTGAGAGGTGAGACAGGAAGGAATAGCTTGAGCTGTGACTGTTCTCTTAGGCTGAGCTCGCAGGCCAGAAACATTATCTATGCAAATACGCAAATGCACGTGTGCATGCTTGGCCAATGCTTTCCAACTGTTGTACATACTTAATGTGTGTTCTTGCATTACTTTGGCAGTAACAAAGTATTCAAAGAACATCAAGACTCAAGGGGGCGATAGATTTACCTTAAAATTGATGTGTTATTATTGGGGCAGCTAGCAATAAATTAGGGCTGACGATTCAATGCATTAATCATAGTGTGATTAATTATATAACAAATAATGCATTAAAAAAATTAAAGCAATTAATCATGCCCCCTGTCCCATAAGTAAATTCCGTAATAAAAGTACATACTTTCCTACCATTGATGCAATTCAAACTTGTAGTACAAGTACATGTAATGTATCAGCAGGGGGCAGTCAGCGCGGCCCAACAAACCTCACAAGTGCCACAGCCACAGATTGAGAGCCAGTCTCACAGGATGTGTTCTTGACAGCTGGGCAAAGCACAACAGAATGCATCTTGAGACATGCTTTTCAAAGTCTCAATTACTTTTAACTTGACACAGCATCCTAAAAATGCAGTGTTTATGACTCTGCAAACCAGTGAGATGCTCCAAAAGTATCTGTCTGACTCATATAAAAAGACCAACAATTAAAAATGGCACAGATCGAACGCAAGAACATGCCATGTGAGAACAGGACAGATTCACAAACTGAATTGCAAAATGGATTGCTGTCAACTGTAGGCTTGTTCAATGAAATGGGAATGAAACAAACAATATATTTACTTTTAAAGCCAGTTTGTAATGTCTAATAAATGCTTGTCTGCCACAATGAATACAATATATTTCAATCTTAATATTTGAGTTATTATTATTTTTTTATTGTTTTTAGGTTCTACATATATTTATATATTTTTTATAATTACAAATTATTATTTGTATTGAATTATCTTTATTTGGGGCCTTTCTCAACATTCACTATATATATATATATATATATATATATATATATATATATATATATATATATATATACAGTTGAAGACAGAAGTTTATATACACCTTAGCCAAATATATTTAAAATCAGTTTTTCACAATTCCTGACATTTAATTGTAGAAAACATTCCCTGTCTTAGGTCAATTAGGTTCACTACTTTATTTTAAGAATGTGAAATGTCAGAATAATAGAAGAGAGAATGATTTATTTCAGCTTTTATTTCAGCTTTTATTTCTTTCATCACATTCCCAGTGGGTCAGAAGTTTCCATACACTTTGTTAGTATTTGGTAGCATTGCCTTTAAATTGTTTAACTTGGGTCAAACATTTTGGGTAGCTTTCCACAAGCTTTTCACAGTAAGTTGGAATTTTGGCCTATTCCTCCAAACAGAACTGATGTAACTGAGTCAGGTTTGTAGGCCTCCTTGCTCGCACATGCTTTTTCAGTTCTGCCTACAAATTTTCTATCAGATTGAGGTCAGGTCTTTGTGATGGCCACTCCAATACCTTGACTTTGTTGTCCTTAAGCCATTTTGCTACAACTTTGGAGGTATGCTTGGGGTCATTGTCCATTTGGAAGACCCATTTGCGACCCAGCTTTAACTTCCTGGCTGATGTCTTGAGATTTTGCTTCAATATATCCACATAATTTTCCTTCCTCATGATGCCATCTATTTTGCAGAAGTGCACCAGTCCCTCCAGCAGCAAAGCACCCCCACAACATGATGCTGCCACCCCCATGCTTCACGGTTGGGATGGGGTTCTTCGGCTTGCAAGCCTCACCCTTTTTCCTCCAAACATAACGATGGTCATTATGGCCATCAATATTCAATTTTTGTTTCATCAGACCAGAGTATTTCTCCAAAAAGTAAGATCTTTGTCCCCATGTGCACTTGCAAACTGTAGTCTGGCTTTATGGTGGTTTTGGAGCAGTGGCTTCTTCCTTGCTGAGCAGCCTTTCAAGTTATGTCAATATAGGACTTGTTTTACTGTGGATATAGATACTTGTCTACCTGTTTACTCCAGCATCTTCACAAGGTCCTTTGCTGTTGTTTTGGGATTGATTTGCACTTTCTGCACTAAACTACGTTCATCTCTAGCAGACAGAATGCGTCTCCTTCCTGAGCGGTATGATGGTTGCATGGTCCCATGGTGTTTATACTTGCATACTATTGTTTGTACAAATGAACATGGTACCTTCAGGCATTTGGAAATTGCTCCCAAGTATGAAACAGACTTGTGGAGGTCCACTATTTTTTTTTTTTTTTTTTTTTGAGATCTTGGCTAATTTCTTTTGATTTTCCCATGATGTCAAGCAAAGAGGCACTGAGTTTGAAGGTAGGCCTTAAAATGCATCCATAGGTACACCTCCAATTCAGTACACCTCCAATCAGAAGCTAATTGGCTAATTGTCTAAAGGCTTGACATAATTTTCTGGAATTTTCCAAGCTGCTTAAAGGCACAGTTAACTTAGTGTATGTAAACTTCTGACCCACCGGAATTGTGATATAGTCAATTAAAAGTGAAACAATCTGTCTGTAAACAATTGTTGTAAAAATTACTCATGTCATGCACAAAGTAGATGTCCTAAACGACTTGCCAAAACTATAGTTTGCTAATATTAAATCTGTGGAGTGCTTAAAAAATTTGTTTTAATTAGTGTATGTAAACTTCTGACTTCAGCTGTATATATACAGTTTACATACACTTATGTTGAAGTCATTAAAACAAATTTTTTAACCACTCCACATATTTAATATTAGCAAACTGTAGTTTTGGCAAGTTGTTTAGGACAACTACTTTGTGCATGACACAAATTATTTTTACAACAATTATATATTCCAACAAATATATATATATATATATATATATATATATATATATATATATATATATATATATATATTATTGTTATTTTATATATATTTGTTATATTTGATTTATGCGACTAATTGTGATTAATCCACGTCATGAAATTAATTAAACATTTGAATCGATTGACAGTGCTACTCTAAACATTTTTATCTTTAGCAACTGGTTGTAACAAACACGCTCAGTAAGATTCTCTTCAAACTGTTGTTTCGCCATGACAGTAGTTTTACAAAGAGAAAACTGACTGTAGAAAAGCCTACCATCTGTGTACTTCAGCAGAAATCAAGATTAATCAGACCAGGCTATGTTTTTTCCAGTCTTTAACTGTCCAGTTTTGGTGAGCCTGTGCCTACTGCAGCCTCAGCTTTCTCTTCTTGACTGACATAAGTGGAACCCAGCGTGGTCTTCTGCTGTTGTAGCCCATCTGCCTCAAGGTTTGACATGTTGTGCATTCTGAGATGCTATTCTGCTCACTACAATTGTTCAGAAGGGTTATCTGAGTTACCGTAGCCTTTCTGTTAGCTCAAACTGGTTTTGCCATTCTCCGTTGACCTCTCTCAACAACAAGAAATTTCTGTCCACAGAACTGCCACTCACTGGATGTTTTTTGTTTTTGGCTACCACACAATTGGCTGATTAGATAATCGCATGAATAAGTAGGTGTACAGGTGTTCCTAATAAAGTGGTTGGTGAGTGTATATGCATGTGAGTATTCTCTTTTGAGACTCTACAAATCTTTTAATGCCAAATCTTAAATGAAATCAATCATTCATCTTTTCTCACTGTTTTTTTATTTTTTATTTATTTATTTATTTTTTATAACATTTCATACATTTGGAGTAATATATGTATTTAGACTGTAAACAAAGTAATGACAGAGGTAAACAAAGAAAATGAGGTCAAAGTGTCACAGTGTTAAATGTGTCTCGGGTAAACATCACACTGCCATATGTTTGACAGATATCATAAGACAGGCCATCTGACCAGTACTGACCAGTGTGTGTCTCTTGTCAAGATAAAAAAGAAATAAAGTGAAACAGAGTATCTGATAGATTGAAAGAGACCAGCACTGACATTGTGGGAAGCCAGTAAGGGTGACAGCAAGATAGAGAGGCCTAAGAAAGGAGAAGAAAACAACTAGAGGGAAAAAATAGTGAGAGATGCCACAGAAAGAGAAATGGCCATTGAGAATGACCAGTCGGATGGAGGCAGGAAACAGAGAAATAGAAAGGGGAAAGATAGAGTTGGATGACAGAGGTGATGTTGAACCAGAATTACATTGAGGGGAATTGAGGGGAAACAAATGAGTAAGAATAAGGGAAAGAGAGGGAGACTGAAGGTCTGAAGCTGCAGTGTGGACCAGACTTCATGTTGATGCTACAAAAATACCTAAATTATCTAATGTCCGTTTCATTGTCTGTGTGATTTTGAGGCTTCTTTGCTGAAAACCCATCAGATCTTGGTTCATTTATTATGTATGCAAATCAACACTAACCTTTCCTTCTCTCCTCTGGCTTTGTGTCCTGGACGGTCAACACACACAAATACACTCGCCTGGAAGACACTGTACAGTATGTAGGCCACAACCATTAATGCCATTTATGGCCGGTCAGCGCCCAACCAAAGTGTGTGTGTGTGTGTGTGTGTGTGTGTGTGTGTGTGTCTGCGTCTAATTTGAGTGCACTAAGTGTGCAAGTGACAGAGGCTGATACATGGAATGATAATGTTCATCTACGATGAGGAAGCCACGGATGTCAGCAGAAAAGTTGGTCTGTATGCAGACAATTGAGGAAAAGGGCCTCAGGTGAGTGTGTGTGTACTACGTGTGTGTGACCCCCCCCCCCCACCAAACCCCTGACTGTCCATCCCAAAGGCCCCAGGGGCCCACTCAGAGAACCTCATTATGGAAAAGAATGACAGCTTGCTGTCAAATGTGGGTCAAATGTGAATCAAATTATTTCCAATGCTGCCAGTCCACTCAGGTACAGCTGTTTACAAACACAAAATTAATGTTCTAGCCCACAGCATACACAAATATTTGACTGTATCTTTTTAAATGCTGTAGGACATCTAGTATTTGTCATATCGTTCAATTATGGCTTATTACTTGGAGTGTGAGTGAAGAGCAAGTCTTAGTTGATTTGTCTAGACTGCCACTGAGAAGACATTGGATGTCCATGTTTGCCACGGAGTGATGATCTGCTGCATTACTAGCAACATAAAGCATTTCCTTGCTATAAACTTCCTTTGTGAGGTAATGTCTGGCTTTGGCAGATAAATCGAGATGCTGTGTCCATGACTGAGTGAAAAGCAAATCAAACGCAGTTGCAGTTGATTTAATGCAATCTATTGTTTTCATTTAAATGTTGTTCATTATAACAAGATGGAAACCGAATGTTTTGTGCTTCGCGTTGGCTATTTGGGTGTTCTGTTGTTAGTGAGCTGGGCTTCAGCTATGAATGATGAATGAAACAGCAATCAATTCAAAATTGGTCATAAGATGACCAGAAAAGGATAGACTGTGGCTGTCTCTCTCTGTTTCCATCTGTCTATCTTGCCATCTTTCTGTCTCAACCAGACAAAGCTCAGAGGTTGCTTGTTTATATCTCAGCAGACTTAACTGCATTCTCAGTTGTGTTTCATTAAAGTATCAACTTTTTTTCCCTAAAAATTCTTTTGAGACAATTTTAGACATACGGTAAGTGTACAGAGCAATACAATTCATGTGGATAGCATAGCTAAGATCATTTGTTCTTGGGAGAATTTGATGAGTTCATATTGAAATCTCTGACTTTTGATTGCACACTTAGGTGTCTAGACAGATCTGAGCACAGTTTGAGACATTTAAATGAGAACGGCGATTTCCTTACACCGTTTACGGGATTAAGAGAAAGCGGTTTAACACACCCAGGTTTCTCATCGAGAATGTGGCTTAATGTGGCCATGTAAACACATAAGCGGCATTCTGATGAGTGTTTGAAGAGCACGCAGGTGCGTTGAACAGACCAGATACCTAACATCATAGGATGGAGCCCAATAACAAGTCAATACAGCGGAAAGAATTCAACATTTCTCGGCATATATGCGCTCGTACACTATGGGAATCCCTGAGTTACATAAGAGGAAAACCCCACTATTGCAGCACAATTCCACTGCAGGTCGCGATTGGAAACTTAAGAAAACAACACAGCAACTCTGGAATATCTGAAAATAAAGCGAAGCTACGGAGAATAAAATAGCAAGGTCTTCCACGAAAGTTTGTTATTTGCACAAGTGTCACAGGGAAATTACGTTGCTGTGGAGAAAGCTGCTTTCTGACTGAAACCGCATCTATACAGGAGTAAAAAGTATGCCGCTTATACAGTGCATGTAAACTTGTAGAATGCTGCTTTCTCGCAATAAGCCACTTTCTGGGGTCCATGTAAGCATAGTCATTGTTGAGATCTCTTCTAAAATTCTAGAGGAGACACACATGAGATTAGTTAGCTTTTTTTCTCAGGAGAAAAATCAAGCAAGTAACTTGTTTGAAGAAAAAGCACTCATTCACTCCACTTTAAATTTAATTGCTAGGAGAAACGATTATGATATTAAAGAGATTTGTTGCTTGTGATTGTTCTTTCATATGGGAACAGGTAGAGTTACATTCCAACTCTTTATTGGAGAACCTAAGAGCCAAAAAAGAAAGAACACACCAAATTTCTTCCCTCGCTCATTCATTCCCCTCTTTCATTCTCTCACCACAGACTCCGTCCGGTCGGCACTGTGTTTCTCCAGATTGTGGCCAAAACACTCAGGTTTCCTGTTGGTAAATTTCTTTGTAACTTATCTTGCATTTGCAAGCATGCTTTCTAAAAATTTCTGTCTGTCTCCTTTCCTTTCTTGCTCTTATTTGGGGTAAGAATAAAACAACATATGAAGAAATAGCTCTCAAAAACACCTAGACTATTTTTTCTACTATCTTGACCACATCAAGTATTTTAAACCTCTCTTTTTCCTTTCTTTCAGTCCATGAGTATTTGGCTGATGACAGAGCAAGAGAAAGTGCGTATACTGGACTTAAAGGAATGTTTCACCCAAAAATTTTAATTTGTATTATTTACTTACTGCCATGTAGTTTGAAAGATGGGTCAATAAAAATTTTAAAATTCTGTTTGTGCCTCACACAAAGCTATACTATGCATTCAGAAGATTTGAAATAAAGCACACAAGTCGTATTGAATTACTTTTAATGCACTTGTATGGTGCTTTTCTTTCAATGTTGTAGAATCTGTCCCCAATCACTTTTGTCGCACAGAAAAGAGCAGCGCAAACATTCTGCTTTGTGTATCTTTTTGCGTTAGATGAAAGACAGAAACCCATATGGGTTTGGAACATCATGTAGGTACGAAAATAACTATCCCTTTAATCCAGTTGCTCACCTTTCTCCTTCTCCATTTTCCACTCTTTCTGGTTAGCTGGACCCCCACCTTCAATGCATATAAATAAACCCAGAATAATGGCCTCCATATGCAAGAGGCATCAAAAACAGCCTCAGCCTCTGTCTTAGTGGAAAGAAATTATGCTTTGATGAAGTAAATGAGTTTGTGTTTTTGAGAGTCAGAGAGACAAAATGTGTGTGTATGTGTGCACTCAAACAGGAAGTGTTGATGCAGCGTTGTGGAGCACAGAGTTCAAAAGAGGCATGAAGACCAACAAAAGCTGCAAAAAAACACTGTGTATGTGTGTGTGATTGTGTCGGTAGACCTTAGTCTTGTGCCTGAACCATGGGGCATCTTAGAGGGGGTGTGGATGGATTTGGAACCATTTCGGTATGTTGTTTTTGCTATACTATATTTAGAAAAAAAATATTGTGGCCCCTTAAATGGTAATGTGCATGCTTTTAGTGTGCTATTCTTTCAAAAGAGCTTATACATTCCAGAGGTCTACATAACAAGCCCTGTTTTTAACCACCTAACAGTTGAGTCAGAAAGGGAAAGGAGTATTGCTAGAGGAGCGACAGTGCTTGACGTTGGTTTCTTTTTGACATCGTTAGCTATTCTTGAAGATCTGGAATTAGAGGCCCTGCTGCAAACCCATGTAAAGCACTATGATACAGACAGACTGAGGAGACTGGGTCAGACATTCACACGCGCAGGCAGCCGTGTGGAAAGACAGACATCTCCCCTGGCGTCTGCAAGACTGCAAGCTTTGTCTCCAACCCCTTTCCACTTTTCTGTCCTTTTCATTTCTCTCCTCCCTTTTGTTTGATTCTGCATCTTTTTTTTTTATCCTAAAAGGGCCGAGATGGAATCTGCAACCTTTTTTTGTTTCGTATTTCTTGCACTTATTTTGAAGGGAAATCTGCAAAATTCTGCGCGATGGATTTAAATATGGTGAAATGTGTTAAAAAGACAGCATGTAATCAAAATGAGAGTTTTGTGTTTTTTTGTCCATCAAATGCAAATTGTAGATCAAAATGATTGATTATACTCATGTTGCACAACACAGATTTTTGTGCAATCAAATGCTCTCCAGAATGTGAATGTCCCTCCCCCTGCAACCGATCAGCAAGTAGCTAATCATGTTTCATGGCTGTTATGTAACTAAATATTATTGGTCAATAACATAACATTTTAAATTATAAATTAAACAAAATAAACCTTTCGATATGTCCTGTCCAAGCTTCCTGTTTCAACAGGCAATACTGCACTTGTTGAGCAATGATATCCACTTATTTGCAAACGTATAGAACAGGGGTACTCAATAGGTGGACTCAGGTCCGGATCCGGACCGAAGGACATTTCAATCCGGCCTGAGCTCTAAATCTTTGTGCTAGTTATCTGACACCTGGCTAAATGATTGTGTAAGCATACGTGTATTCGCACGTGGAGCGGGAATAAAGCGCATTCAGCGCTGGAGAGAAATCTTACTCTCTGGAGCAGGAATAAAGCGCGTTCAGCATTGCACACTTTATTCCTGCTCTGCACGCGTTGCCTCTCTCCCTGCTATAGACATGAGGTGCCAAATAAATCCTAATTTACTGTACGTACGAGTTGCAGATGTGGTTATTTTAACATCAAAAACATTAACATCAAAAACGTTAATGGCGCCTTTTTTCCCTCGTCTAAATTTTGCTTTATTAATCAGCATGTTACGAGCCTTTCATAATAAAACAGATTTTTGTTCTAATTTTGTGAAAATGATGTCATCATGGATGGTAAGGAAAGCCTTTATATACTTATTATGCAAACAGTATTTTAATGCTTCACTGTTATGTAAACTGTTTTGTTGTTAATTGTCACTTTAAAGAAAATATAAAAATGGTTCTTTCAGACTTTTACATTTTTATAAATGTTCTCTCGGGGGATATCCCTGAACCCCCATACAGTGTTTTTTATCTGTCAAAAGACCTCCTGTGTCCAGTATATAAATATTAAATGTAAAAACTGTACTGCTGTCATTCAGCTTCAAAACAAACTGTTGATCTTATCTTTTAATATTCATATCCAAGTGCCCTCGACTGATGAAGTCATGATGAAATAGTTTAATCTTTTGGTAGAAAAGATCTCTCAGACCCCACTACTTTGGCTGTCTCTGGGCCCCCAATGTCCTCATCCCTGCCTAGTTTTGAAAAGACTATTTTTACTGTTTAGGAATATATATATATATATATATATATATATATAATATTATTTTTTTTTTTTTAACAAAGTACTATTGTAAAGTACTATAAGTTATAAAAAAAACTATTTAAAAAAAAGATACATAAATTCCTAGCCATATAACTACTGACACCATGTAAGCTACATATTATCCGGACCTTTGTTGGGAAGGAAATATAGAAACCGGACCTCTTGGAACTTAATTAAGTACCCCTGGTATAGAAGGTTTCCTTGCTATTTGCCTTTTTAATCATTAAACAAAAAATGCTGAGGAGAGAGAGGGAGAATGAAACATCTATACACTTTAAACTAGAGCTCATGTGAATCTGCTAAGCCGCAGTACTGTTTTTTTTTTTTTTTTTTTTGGTCTATTATTATGGTAATATGACAGCACGTAACAACAAACAAACTGTGATTGGTAGCTGCCTTGTCTCAGACGGCTACTTCACATGCAAGTAGGTGATATTCAGCACTGTCATGGTTAATCGGCCAAACGGAAAAATTTATCGGTCAATGCGATATTTTAAAAATACCAAATATTGGCAGATAAAAAAACAAATAAATAAATAAATATGAAAAAAAAATTAATCTAATGTTGTTCCAAATCCATCAGACTCCTTTTGTTTTCCACTGAAGAAAAAAAGTCATCCAGGTTTGAGGCTGACAAAATGATGACAGAATTTTCCTTTTTGGCTGAACTATGCCTTTAAATGTTAAAGATTGAATCAAAAGATTCCCGGCATCCATCAAACTAACAGCCCGTCATTTTGGCACAATAGCACTCATCCCAGGTAGTCACGCTTCACGGGTCTGCACTTCCTCTCACCCTCAGCCCTGTGTCAGAGGACCTGACCCCGGATAGACACCCCCCATGCGTAGCCCCCTACTGAGACAGTTGGGGGGGAGATTAAAACCGTGATCCAGGGAGAGTGACAGGGCTGTAGCATAATTTAATAACACTAATCCCCAATGAAAGGACAAAGAGGCGGCTAGTAAAGGCGGGGGGGGGAGGGAGTGGTGGGTAGGGGTTACTGAGCATACCCCAACAGACCCGGAGGTACGGGGATGCCTGGGTAATGGGTGAAGCTGACACATGCCTGAAATGAGGGGTGAAGGGGTGGAGGGGAATCTGATGGGCCCCCTCCTGATGTGGAGGAGGAAAGCGGGGTGGGGGTGGCAATTTTGGGGTCCAGCTGGCTCATAGTCAACCCAATGAGTTATTGCCCATGAATGTTGAGCTTGTCTCTGTGAGTGTGTATCTGTTTAGCTGTGTGTATGAGGGATGAGTGCAATGCATTTGTATAAATCGATCATCATTTGAACTGATCAATCACTCGTCCACTAACTCAATGTGACTTATTGACCTTTGACCTCAGTGCTGGAAACAATATCATTAATGCCAATGTTCTAGACTCTTCTTACTTCCTGGACACAAAAACACATGAAAATTTACATTATATATATGCACACAAACATAGACATGGCTTATCAAGCCTCTCAATTCTTGTTTTGTGTGTTTTGTCTGAAATTAAATCAAAACAACACACAGTTTGTGAACCCATTAACTTGGTCAGACACACACACACACACACACTTTTGGCTTCGCTTGACTGCTCAGCTGACTGCTCAATCTTATCTGCACAGAAATAAACACACAAAATGAGAACAAAAATTGAAAATATATAGTGATTCACCTGTGAGCCATGCAAAGAATAATGAATTACTGAAAATAAATGCACAACCAATTTAGTGGTCCAGAGTAGGGTTGCCATGGTGTATGGTGTTACTGGTTTTACTCGGTACAAGGGATAACACCGGTGTGAAATTTTATACCGGTGGAAACATTATGAATGGAACTTCCAATATCAATAAAATAGCCTAACGAATAGAATAGCCTTAAATAAACAATAGTTGCCTAATGAAGAGTTTGTGGCCCATGATAAATGAACCTAAATAATGCATTAAAAGCCAGATGTTCTTTACCAACGTATCAAATTGCACAGGCAGCAAAGTATGCGCACTGACAGAAGATGTTTAATTGCAGTTAGCGAATATAATGTGCATGTAAGACACAAAGACATGCACTTGAAAAAACACACTTTATTATATTTTTAAGAACAAATGACAGAAAAGCAGACAGAAAAGTTTATGTTTTTTGTTTTTTAAATAAATGAATTTAATTTTCAATGTCAAATCACTAAAGCAAGAATATTCACTGATCCCTCAGCCGGGATTAAATGCAAATATTGTGAAGATATTTCTTGCATATCGACCAGCCCTAGGAGGGAATAAAACAAATTTATTCAAACATTTAAAGTCATTACCCTCCCGAAGCAGCTAAACTGGGTCCTAGGATGAAAGGTAATAAAACACCAACATTAAACCCGCATCAACCCACAATAATTGATGTATTTGCCCAGACAACGAAATACCTGACCGGTAGCCCATGATGGAGAGAATGCACAGATGAAGTTGGTTCATTGCCAAAGAGATGTTGCCCTTCACAACTGTTGAAAAGCCATCTTTCAAAAAGTTGAACAACACATGTTTTAATTGCACTTAATTTCATTTGAATTTGTTGGTAAAATAAATAAAAGATAAAGTTCAAAGTTTGAAATCAAGCTGCATTGCATTATTTTGTAGGCTATTGCTTAACGAAAATTACCCATAGTACTACCTAGCCTCCAACCAGCGGTAATACCAGTGTTAGTTGGTTTGAACGTGAACACTGCACCGGTGTGAAAATTATGATACCGTGGCAAGTCTAGTCCAGAGTCGATTATTACCATGTACATGTGTTTATATCAAGATATTTTTCGGGTTTTTATCCCTAAAATCTTGATTGTAAAACTATTTCCTTAGGCCACATTTTAAGTATATTTAAAAAAAAAAAAAAAAAAAAAGCCCAAGCCTCTTTTACTAGCTCAAAAGTGTAAAATTGGAAAGAATTTAGTGAAGTGACATGCTGTACTGTGGTCAACAAACCAGGAACTACTTCACAGCAATATTGTTACAGAAACTTAAACACCATCTTGGGAACATGTGCCAACCAATCAGAATCAAGAATTAACATGGTTAATATGATTTGCTTTCCCAATATAAAAAAAAATGCTAACAAAAGATCAATATTGGTATCATCTGGATATCAATATCAGCGGTCAACTTTCAAAAGATACATTTCATGGGCTCACAGCTGTTAAAGGGGTAGAGAGAGTGTGTGTGTGTGTGTGTGAGTGAGAGAGAGAGAGAGAGAGAGAGAGAGAGAGAGAGAGGTTTATATATATTGTTGTTTTACATATTTATGTAAATATTAGGGGCTGTCAATTTAACGTGTTAATTCATTGTAATTAATTACATACAAAATAATGCAATAATAATGTGTTTTTCTAGGTTTCAAACTATGTTTAACTTGACACAGTGACCTAAAAATTTTATGTTTATGATGCGATTCAACCAAAGTGAGATGCTCCAAAAGCATCCATCTGACGCAGGTGTACACTGAAGCATCCTTAGAAAAGCCCTTGTAATAAATCTCTGACTGATTGATGAATTGAATTACAAAATGGATTGCTGTGAACTCTATGCCTACGATTGGCTTATGTGCAATAATATGGAAATAAAAAACTTACTGGATTATCTTATCAATGCTTTACTCATCTGTCACAATAATGTAATGCATTTAAATTTTCTGAATAATATTTTTTATAATAATTATAAAATTATATGATATAATATATAAATAATATAATAAAAAATTATATGACAATATTTCATATATATATATATATATATATATATATATATATACACACACACACACTACCGGTCAAAAGTTTTGAAACACTCATTCTTTATTATAATTTTTCTTCACATTTTTGAATAATAGTAAAGTCATCAAAACTATGGAATAATATAAATGGAACTATGGGAATTATGTTGTGACTAAACAAAATCCAAATAAATCAAAACTGTGTTATATTTTAGCATCTTCAAAGTAGTCACCCTTTGCCTAGAATTTGCAGACATGTACTCTTGACATTTTCTCAACCAACTTCTTGAGGTATCACCCTGGGATGATTTTTAAACAGTATTGAAGGAGTTTCCATCTATGTTGGGCACTTATTGGCTGCTTTTCTTTATTTGGTCCAAGTCATCAATTTCAAAAACTTTTTTTTATTTTATGTTTTTATTACATTTTAGTTTTATAATGAAATAAATTAATATGGTGGCACAATTATATTTTTGTCTACAAAACTAATTTCAAACATTTAAGCATACGCCTTCAGATCAAAAGATTTTTAAGATCATGAGAAACATTTCAGTCAAGTGTTTCAAAACTTTTGCCTGGTAGAGTGTGTGTGTATATATATATATATATATATATATATATATATATATATATATATATATATATATATATATATATATATATAGTTTGGAATAATGTACAGATTTTGCTGTTTCAGAAGGAAATTGGTACCTTAATTCACCAAAGTGGCATTCAACTGATCACAAAGTATAGACAGGACATTACTGATGTAAAAAAAAAACAGCACCATCACTATTTGTAATTTTTAGTAATTTTTGATCAAATCTAGACAGGCCCCATTTCCAGCAGCCATCACTCCAACACCTTATCCTTGAGTTATCATGCTAAATTGCTAATTTGGTACTAGAAAGTCACTTGCCATTATATCAAACACAGTTGAAAGCTGTTTGGTTCGTTAAATGAAGCTTAACATTGTCTTTGTGTTTGTTTTTGAGTTGCCACAGTATGCAATAGACTGGCATGTCTTAAGGTCAACATTAGGTCAAAAATGGAAAAAAGAAACAGCTTTCTCTATAAACTCGTCAGTCAGTCATTGTTTTGAGGCTATATGATGCTTGAAATTGCCAAAAAACTGAAGATTTCACACAAAGGTGTACACTAGAGTCTTCAAAGACAAAGGACAACTGGCTCTAACAAGGACAGAAAGAGATGTGGAAGGCCCAGATGTACAACTAAACAAGAGGATAAGTACATCAGAGCCTCTAGTTTGAGAAATAGACGCCTCACATGTCCTCAGCTGACAGCTTCATTGAATTCTACCCACTCAACACCAGTTTCATGTACAACAGTAAAGAGAAGACTCAATGGTGCAGGCCCTATGGGAAGAATTGCAAAGAAAAAGCCACTTTTGAAACAGGAAAACAAAAATAAAAGGTTAGAGTGGGCAAAGAAACACAGACATTGGACAACAGATAATTGGAAAAGAGTGTTATGGATCTTAACCCCATTGAGCTTTTGTGGGATCAGCTAAACTGTAAGGTGCATGAGACAAGACAGCCACATCTATGACAAGTGCTACAGGAAGTGTGGGGTGAAATGTCATCTGAGTATCTGGAAAAACTGACAGCTAGAATGTCAAGGATCTGCAAAGTTGTCATTGCTGCACGTGGAGGATTGTTTTATGAGAACTCTTTGTAGTTTTAGAAGTTTAAATTCAAATTGTAATAGTAATTTTTCACGTTATTAATGTCCTGACTATACATTGTGATAGATGAATGCCACTTTGGTGAATAAAAGTAAATATATATTATTTGAAATTATTTGAATATAACTATTTATAATTATTTAATCATTATATACTAAATTATTGTTATTTGAGAGGCTTTCTCCGCACATATTTATATATGGGATTAATTTTGATTAATTAATAATAATAATAATTAATTTGATTAATTAATCTTCATACCATGTAATTAATTTCAGTAAATATTTGAATCGATTGAAAGCCCTAGTAAAAATATCTGCAAATATATTTCAGTGTCAAGATCAATGACCTCAAATTTCTCAACCAATCAGAGGCTGTCTTGTTGTTTTTGTTCCAGCAAAGCAGTTTTGCTTTAGTTCATGAGGCTTTTCACATGGCTAACATGATGATGTTTGGAGTGTGTATATGTGTATCCGTCTTTCTTACAAAATAATGTACTAAACAAAACAATACTATTTTGTAACTTATTTTAATGTTTTTTTTATTATTATTTATTTATTTTTTTATACAAATTTGTATTTATTACAACAAAACACTTTTGGCAAATGTGTAGCTTTCATTACACATTGTGATCTAAACATTCAGTCAGTAGTTGAGTGTATCTGACTGATTCATAAAAAATAAAAAAAAATGGCACACAAGAGTCAATCGCTCAGACTTCACTTGTTGTGCTGCATGTTTGTTTGCAACAACAACACAATAGAAAGACATCTTTTGTATTTACTCTCTTTGTACTATTTTGTGAAGCCAATTCAATTCACAAAACACTGGTGTTTGTGTGCGTTCATGTGTGCTCGCAAAAACTTCAAAAATACTTTGAACATCCCTTGCAATGTAAACCCAACAACTGGTGAATACACTATAAGCCACATACACAATGAGCTTGCATCCTCTTTACAGTTCAAATAAAATTGTGAAATAGTACTTGATACGCCACAAAAATTCACACACAGAGTGGACAGCAAAAGCCATTATTACAAGAGGGGACGGAGAAACTGTATATTCAAATGCCATTGCGGCTTTTCTCTGGAACACATATTGTGCCAGTAGGCATCCAAATACACTGTTAATACAATCATGACTCCATTTATAGCTTTGTTAACTGATCAAAAACAGTTTCTTACCATAGCGTAAAACCAACCAATCCAAGCCATCAAATTCTTACTGTTTAAGAACACACACACAATTGAATAGTTCTCTCAAAAATGTAACTTTTGTCATCATTTACTCCAAACCTGTATGAATTTCTTTCTTATGTGGGAAGGAAGCTTTAGTCACCATCCACTTTCACTCTTTAGAAAAAAAGTGTAAATGAAAATCAACAGTGACTGAGACTGTCAGTTCCAAACATTCTGCATTATGTGTTCTACAGAAGAAAGAAAGACCTACAGATTTTGAACAACAACAAGAGGGTGAGTGAATGAATAATGACAGAAATTTCATTTTTGGGTAAACTATCTCAAGGTGTTTTGTTCAGCTGATATAAATCCCTGAAAGCCCCAAAAGCCTTTTGTGCATACTTTATGAAAGCTTGAAAGGAAACTGCATTTTAGTGACCCATCCACAGACAGCTGCAGAATCTCAACAGCACCTCCTCTGATTTGGGCCACCGCTCTGAAGCTGATATTACATTTGAGGGATAGAGTGAAGGAGGTCCCTGTGGCTGGCCAGACCTTACATACCTCAACCATGAGAGAACTTCCTCTTCCAGAAAGGAGGAGAGAGCCAGAAAGGAATATAGAAAGGAAACAAAGAGATTTGTGTACAAAAAACAGAACATTACCATATAATTACAGCTGCTAGAGCAATCCAGTCCGGGAGGTCGTCTGACATCTCTTTAGGCTGAGCAAGCATTCTGTTTTGGCCTTAGAATGCATCCAAGCTGAGAGCAAATGAGCTTTCAAAACTTTTGGGCTGCACAGTTACACTGTAAAACAAACTTCCTTCTTTTTATTTGTTTTATTTTTTATTTTTTTATGAGACTAGATCTTGCATGCTTGCATATGTTTTTTCTATATTTATTTATTTATTGATTGATTGATTTTTTTGTTTCAGTTAGTGAATGGATAAGAAATTACTACTTGTGAATCATGAGTATTACACACATGCAACTACAGAATTACCATGAGAGCGAAAACAATTAATATTATCCTAAAGTATTCATTTTACTGTCTATTTATGAGAATTTATATATATATTTTTTTCTGGATGGCCGTCTTTAACTGTTGCGCTGAATCTAACTGTTTATTCTTTCAGCGTCTCGCACAGGATTGCCACATTTTCAGACAATGAGTAAAGTTAAAAATAACTTAAATTTTTATCAACGCATCTCAAAACACCTGCATTGTGTTTCCTTCGTTGTGCTGTGCTCTGAAAAAGTTCAGATTGAACAGAGGACTGTTACACCATAAATTTGATTCCATGTTGTTTTTCACCTAGCAATGTTTCAGCGATTAATGATTGATTAATGATAAGACAGTGTTTTTTCCCTTTTGCTCTGGTGTGCATATTTACATACAATAATTAGACAAGTAAGTTTAATGCCATTTGATTTTAAACCATTTAAAAATCAAAGCACCCCAAAGAGGCTAATTAACTGCAGCAGTATAACTCTATGCACATGACAATACTTGCGTTTGTTGCCTCACAGAAATGTGAACCTGCCCAGGCAGAACGCAAATACAGTCAGTGACAGTTTGACTGTTTCTGATTGACTTTAATGTGAAAATAATTTGAAGATATATGTATTGTGCTATTTAGGCTCATACTGTAGCTCACTGTGCACTTCATTTGCTGCTATTTTGAGAAGTGTTTGAGGAAATTCCATTGCAATAAACGTTCTTTATTCCCGCGTCCTGGCTCCTGACGAAAAACCAATTAACCATTCATGAAACCTCGTGGATAACTGAATTTTTAATACAGTAACCATGCACATCCCTAGTTTTTGGTTATTTTTACATAAAAAAAAAAAAAAAATTGGTTAATGAATGCATAAAGATACCTAAAAGCGAGGGGGAGCACACACGTGCAACTTATGACATTAGAGCGAAAGTGATTAGTATTATACGCAAGTATTGACTTCAATGTTAATTTCTGAGAAATTAACATTGAATTTTTTTCGCATCCAATTGGCGGCAATCTCAAATGTGGTCATACATCTTCTAGGAATCTGATATCTGGCAATCCATCCTACATTTAAATACTAGTAGCCAATTTTCCTCTTAATTTTGAAATTTTTCGTTATTTTATTTATTTAGTTAGTTAATTTATCATAATTTTTTCATTTTGGATAGTGAACGCATTGGAATTCCTTCGTGTGAATGATGTGGGGAGTACATGCAACAACTAACACGAGCGACAGTGATTTCTATTATACGCAAGTATTTATTCCAACGTTTAGTTTAGAAATGTTGAAGTCATTCAATATCCATGTCAACCTTCTTATTACATTAAGCATTCCTCATAGTTACGCAGCATATTTTATATATTAATGAGCTGTGTGGGAAGCCAAATGTCTCAAAAGAGCAACAAAACTGCACTAAACTTGTGACTGTGATTATTTACACAATCTAGTGCCAACTAGATATGTTAACATGTTATTTGATGTTATTGATAGTTATGATCTAGACAACCGCAAGTTGATCTGTTTACTTTCTCATCTGGCAGTTTCAATCATGCTGCGCAGATTAATTTGCATGTGTAAAAACAATTAGTTATGCCTTAAGTGAATGTAAACAGACAGAACAAAACAACTCAAAAGTGTCAAAATATCAGATCATTGCATTGCTATGCAGGGTAAATAAAACCTAAGGTGCAGCTTCTACTGAAGTCTGTTTTTACCAAAGACTCATTCACAATAGAGTGGCTGATCCTAGACAAGGTCATTCCAGGAACTCTGGGATTAAGCGCAAACTTTTAACAGATTGTCTTTGAGGGATCACAGGCGTAGGGATTTTTAGGCAAATCTCTAAGGTATGTTTGATTGATGATTGAGTAGTCAGGGCGGTTTAGCGTTCTTCAACACCAAAACCAGTCCAAACTGTTACAGATGTTTACTTAGAGGGCTATGATATTTAATAAGTCATCTTTTTCCTGTGGGAACCTGTAACTCTGTCTGCTTCTTGTTAAAGAAAACACACATGACTATGTGTAGCTTCGTGAGTCATGGTTATCAGCATGGACACAGAAAGTCTTGACTGTCAAGAAGTCTACCTGTTACCTGCACCGTGAACAAACAGGTACAGCCCCTAGAATAGCCTCCGGGTCTTTCCTCATGGAAACTTGCAGTAATGAGTCAATCCCAGGGCTTATGGTGGGAAAGAAAATAGAACCTTGACCCCAGAGGACCTGAAACCAGACAGTGGATTTAAAGTTGGCCAGTAGGGCAAGCTGCCTAAATTACTCAGCAGGGGTACAGTAAAGTGGGCAGACCTATCAGCAAGCAGAGACAATGGCAGCAACCAAGTAGTTGAGAAAATGAGGACTTTGCTGGTCCAAGCTGGTTTTGTGCAGGTCTAACTGGAGGACAAACATTGACAAGAGATGGTCATTCTGATGAAGCTGATCGACCAAGGCAGGCTTACTGATTAAGCTAGTTAAGAAGCTTGGCAGGGATACCAGTAAACCAGCCTTCAAAACACAACATATGTTGGTGATCAGCAATGCTAGTTTTTAAATAGGAGTGTTTGGGTTTTCCACCTCTTCAAACATTCCCAGAATAATTAGTGCTTGTGGAAACACAGCCAAGCACAAGACTATGATCTCATGGTGTTAACAATCAAGACTAGGGTATGAGTATGCAATGGTGAATAGACAGACGGACATGTGGGGGCAACGTACAGCTATGCTTGTTAAACAAACACCCTTGTGAGTGATAAAACCGCTATGCACATGTCAGTCAAGAGAGGACTTAAAGAGATTTGATGTGATGAGTTTTGAAAAAAGTGTGCAATGCTAAAAACCGTGCCTGAATTGATGTCCTAATTAGAACTCGACAGTCTGACGCAAACACACGCTTTTTTTTAATGAAGAATGGTAAAATGTCAGGTGTCTGAAGAGGCCCCGGTCCCCTTCTATCTCTAGCTCTCCTTTTCCAAATCAAAAGCCTCTTAACTGAAGAATATAAATCATAACCAAAATTGTCATAAGAAAATCACAAGTGCAAAGCCATTTAATATATATAGAATCAAAATATAATTACCTGAAAAACAACAATTTAACGTTTTGTAGATGTGAAGGTTATGCACACACACTGTTGAAAAACCACCCTAAGATGGTTTGCTGGTCTCCTAGCCTGATTTTCTGGTTTTATAGTTTTTTTTTGGGGCACTTATCAGCTTGTCAGGCTGGGAGACCAGATGGCAGACTAACTAAACTAGCTGAAGACCAGCTTGGCACAGGGTGGGAGACCAGCTGAAGACGAAGCTAGACGAACTTAAATCAGCTAAAACTAGCAAATCTGCTAAAAAAAACTAATGTTTTGCTGGTCTTTGCTGGTCTCCCAGTCTGATATGTTGGTTTTGTAGGGTTTTAGGGACTTATTAGCTGGTCAGACTGGGAGACCAGCTGGCAGACGAGGTAAACCAGTTTAAGACCAGCTTGGCCAGGGTGAGAGACCAGCTAGACCTGCTGAAAACCAACTTGGCCAGGGTCGGAGACTTGCTAGACCAGCTAAAGACCAGCTAGACCAAGTAAAACCAGCTTAATCCGGCAAACCATTGTTTTTTTATTTTATTTATTTTTTTACTTCAGTAGGAAAATGAGAGGCAGGCCACCTGTAAAACCAAGCATAGGCCTTTGTGGAAGAGAATGCTATCCTGAGGGATACAGAAGGAATTGGGCTACCGACAGAACAAGAATGAATGGTGGCACCTGAACCAGCGGGAAAAAAGGAAGCTTGAGAAATACTTGCTCAACAATCCTGCTTAAGTTACCAAAAGCCATTCTGACTGCACTTTTCTATTGTTCAGCCTCCCTACGTCTTTGCGGTGTGAGCCAAAAACAAAAAGGGAAGGGTAAAATTGCACTCTGCGCAGTATGAAATTCCCATATAGATAGATGGATGGATGGATGGATTTGCACTTCTTTGAGTCTAAATCAGGCTAATTAGCCCATTAATGAGGTGGCAAATGTCAAACCCTGCTGGCACACCCGGTTACGAGGACAGTGCTGGAGGCCATTTTAGGAACGAGAACTCAGCATTTTCCGTTTGAGCCTGTGAAAGGATTCGCTAAAACCTGGCCTGCATGTAACTGAAACACTTAGCAACATTTCAACATGATACTTGCAGAAAACAAAACCAAAAATCTTTTTCCATAGTTCCTTTTACATCGCCAACCTGTGTAATGAGTAAAGAGGTTTTTTTGGATTCTTTCCACTGAAGGCTTGAACATGCTAAATTAGCTAAATAAGAACACAAACACCAGAGTATCTGTTCTCATTTTTCCAAAATACATTCATTTGCATTGGATTTTTAGTTCGGAATTTAAAATAGCAAAATAGCCAACCAGGTGCCGTCAAAAAATATGCTTCTACAGTAGGCATCAAGGATCATCTAACGAAGCTAAAAGGCTCAATTTCCTATTTCGATGTCTTAAATTGGATATGGTTTCATGTCTTTGTTTTAGGGGAATCTCGGTTATAACAAATAATGTTTGGTTTTGACACGAAATGCAAGTTCCATGAGTAAATCCAAGCAAATATGTTCAATCCTTTGGACCTTAATTACTTAAGAGACTGACGAAAACATACAAAGAAGTTGACAGTGGACCCCTGGCTTATCTGCACATTATAGGGCTGTCAGGGGTGGGTGTTTTCCCATCTCTAATCTAAAGGCCAGCAGGTTTCCTTCAGCTGTTCGGGGGTTTGAATGGTCCAATGTGAGCTTTCACTCAACAACAGTTCGTCAACACCTCACCCCCGCTTTACAGTAACTCTAACCTGAAATGACACACAATCCTTTCTCACTGGATTAGGCTCCCACCAAGTTCAGACAAATACACTTTCTATGACTTTAAAATAATGCTTTGCAGACCGCTGGACCCCTCTGCAAGGGGTCTGGCTGCCGTCCATATGGTCCCCCTCGTGGCTTACGTTAAGAAGCTGAGCTGTATAATGTGATGGCCTGGAGAGCCATTAAAAAAGCATTAATTGCAAAGTTGAAGTCTGTAGATGTAACAGCATGCTAATATCCTAAACTGCACAGGAAAACAGTTGTACAGATGAAATAGAAGAGGACAGTTGGACAATGAATCAGCATGGTCCAAGACTGAAAAAAAGGAAAGAGTGTGGACACGAGGAGAAAGAGGTGTAACAAAAAGACCACAGAACTTGGCATGAAGTCCCAAGTCGCTAGGACACCACAGTGCAAAACACACACACACACTTGTTTGAAGAGAAAGATGCTTTAGGCACCAGGAAACAAAGGTGTCAGTGTTGTGGAAAACACTGAAATTTAAAGAGATAGGTCAACTAAAATTAAAAGTCTGTCATCACTTCACCCTCATGTTGTTCCTTCCTTCACGAATCAACGAAAGTTATATGGGGTTAAAACAACATAAGGACGAGTTAATGACAGAATTCTAATTTTTGGGCTAACTATCCTTTAAAATGATGTGTTTCAACTTGGGACATAAAATAAGACAAATAGGGAGAGATAGAGAGGGCAATCGTTCTCCTCATGTTCCTTTAGTCTCCTCTATGTAAAACGTTTATTTGTTCTATTCAGAGGCTGTGCTTATCTAAGGTTTTCTCTATTTCAGATGGGGCTCAGGGCAAATCAAAGGGACTAAGCTCGGCGCAAGCAGCTTATCCAAATGCAGCCTAACCATGGATTTGTGCTGTTTCATTCAAACAAGATTTATGCTTTTCACTGGCAATTATTACGCACATACACTCTCAGTATAGAAGTTAGAGCAATTCAGTGAGTGACAAATCTACACGTGCTGCTCCATGTGCAGAAGAAATGACTGGATCAGCTTAAAGTCCATCAGCTATCAATCAAATTACAAATGAACAAACAAGAGCTAGTGGGACTATTGAAAAGCATGATAGTGCATTTTAACATTTTGCATCTTGATGGCATAACTCACTAAGAAATGTGTCGCAAAGTACCAATTTTCTGCTTGCTTTGTGATGCTGACTCAATACAGTAAAACCAAAACCTCAGTAGAAATACTTTGCTGTTCAGCATTGAGGGCAATGTAATCTCTTTTGGGTTAAGTGCATTGTGGACCTTGTAGTCCCTTTACACCTGATTCAGGAACGTGTTGGGTTTATGAGGGTCCCAGTGGGCTCAAAGTTGTTTATCTATTCCAGTACTGTATAAAGAATCTTAAGAAGTCTTGAACGCTCATAACAATTTACACTCAAATGTGTATTTATGAAAAAAAGAAAATAATAAATAAATGAGACATTTATTTATTTATTTTATCCATTATTATAAATTTCCATTAATTGTCCAGGCCTGGAAATCACAATTTTAAAATAACCTGATATTTCCAGGTTTTTCTTGACTGTAGGGACCCTGCTAATCAGAAAACACAACCTTAATACACATACGAACACATACTGACATTCAAATACAGCAAAATAAAGATACATTTCACAAGAAGAACAAGAAAACAAATGGCTGTGGAAGTATCAAAAATGGAACTCACAAACAACAAGCTACGTGGTGAGGAAAAAGTGTTGGAAGTCATGAAAATGTGTATGAGAAAAAAAAAAAAGGCCTATTTGAGACTATTAAAAAAGTTATTGGACCCGTTACGCAGACAAATATATATTTTTTAAGCTTTCTTTATTAGGTCTTTGTGTCTTGGCTCTATATATACGCCAAACCACTTGCTTGGTTCTCAGATTTAGTGAACCCATCTGTGTTTAGCTGTCTGTGGCTTGTGTGGAGGAAGTAGAACAAGATGAGAGAAGAAATATTTACAAATACTGTACATCCTATAATGAACTCTTGAGGTCCATTTCAGGGTGAAAAGAGCAAAAGTGCATAGAGAAACAAGAACAAGTGCAAGAATGAGAAAACACAAGCAGACATTAAACTTAAAAAAATTACTAAATTCCTTGGTTCATCCTTTAAAACCCCCACCGTCTACTTTAAATCTGATATGAGATGGCGGTACTGATGCAAAATCCAACTATGCAGAGTAGAAAGAACGCACAGAAAATAAAGAGAACCAGACAGATAAGAGAGACAGCAGATGCCTGGAGAGTAAATATACTGTTTTCCCTCTGACAGTCAATGATGATTGTTTTATGGCGGAAGTCATTGAGGTCTGAAAGGAGAAACAATTTCCTCTCCTTCTCACAAAGCAACAATAGCATCCAGTGTAAGCTCTCTGGTGCTGAAACCATGCTGCTTCCATCGCTGCCATTGTTGTTTACATTATCCCAGAAGTCTTTTTTTTTCTTTAAGTGTTTATTGTTGGGACATTTCCTCTCCCTTGGCCTTGCCCAGGAAAGAACTGTCTGTGCTTAATAGACAGCCATCTATAAACTTTCAATAAACATGCATAAAGATAAAAAATATATATATTTTTTTCTATATTTTTCTATATCTATAAAAACTGGGTCTATCAGTATGCATATATATATATATATATTTACACACACAGTACTGTGCAAAAGTTTTAGGCACTTAAGATGTTTCACAAAAACTTTTGTCTTAAGATGGTTATTTATATCTTCAGCTAGTGTGTCAATAGGAAAAATACATTTTGGACTCCCAAATATTACTTTTGCAAATAGAAAAGATTAGAATAGAAGAACAGGGCACTCTGCAAGAGATGGCATTGCCCCCACAGAGCCCCCCACTGAACATCGTGTCAGTCTGAGATTACATAAAGAGACAGAAGCAATTGAGACAGCCTAAATAGATAGAAGAACTGTGGTGAATTCTCCAAGAAGCTTGGAACATCCTATCTGCCAACAACCAAGAAAAACTGTGTCCAGGTGTACCTAGAAGAATTGGGGCTGTTTTAAAGGCAAAGGTGGCCACACCAAATATTGATTTAGCTTTTTATGTTTACTGGACTTTGTATGATGTTAATTGATAAATGAAAACTATTTATGGCATTATTTTTGAAGACATCCTCACAATGCCTAAAACTTTTGCACAGTACTGTATATATAAACTCACCTAGCACTTTATTAGGAACACCTGTACACCTACTTATTCATGCGATTATCTAATCAGCCAAACATATGGCAGCAGTGCAATACATAAAGTCATGCAGATACGGGTCTGGAGCTTCAGTTAATATTCACATCAACCATCAGAATGGGGGAAAAAATTATCTCAGTGATTTCGACCATGGCACGATTGCTGGTTTGAGTATTTCTCTAACTGATGATCTCCTGGGTCTTTAGAGTTTACTCAGAATGGTGCCAAAAACAAAAAAACATCCAGTCAGCAGCAGTTTATACTCCGCTTTATATATATATATATATATATATATATATATATATATATATATATATATATATATATATATATATTAATCATGATATTGAGAATAGAATTGTACAGACTTTTGTATATAGATCCCAAAAAGATCATGTGACTGCCCACAGAAATGGAGAAAATGAGTGAGCGAGTGTAAAAGAAAGGGAAAGTCAGCATTTGAGTGCTTGAAATGTGATCTTGAGCAACACAGTTAATCTTATCTCTGTCATGCTGCTCAGTATGACCCTGTCTAAAGCAGACAGTGCTCTGGATAGAGAGCAGCCCAAACATCAGACAGATCTCATTACACGGTGGCAACCCAGGAAGCCGAGACTGTCACCAGATCCACCGCACACCTTTCAACTCTCACATTCAGCGTCAAAACACTGCATACCTGCAGGGGAGCCAAGGATGGTGTGGCTTTCTATAACAAGTTAGACAGTTTACACAATGCTTTTTTGATCGAACTGAAACAGTATAATGAAACTGGTTGAAGTATAGCTGAATTGTGTCTTTATATGTCGTTAATTTTGCATGCATACTCTTTGGGGAAATTTTAAAGTGAAAACATCTACAAAAACTTCTCACAAAAGAGCTCTTTGTGATTGCTTGACACCAACTTTTTTCTAGGGTACTACCACAGACACATCTGTAGGCCCTTTCCAACTGCAGTAACTAAAGCCTATTTTAGGTACCTTTATTCGGAACTATAACTTTTGTAAGTTTTAAAGTACCCCTTAATCCACACCAAATCAGCAATCTGTTCCTTTTAACTCATACAAAAATGGATATGGGATATTTGTTTGGTTGACTGACATATTTAATGGGATGAATATTTTAAAGTCACAATTTCTGTTTTCTAGGTTAAAAAAAGCATAATTTAAATATTTCCAAGTACCCCCTGGAACCTAGTTCAGTATCCCTGGTTGTGAATCATTGCTCTACACAATAGGGAGATGATTGGGTCAGTGTGGAGTGTTGACTCAAACCCAGCTTCACTGACACCCCGGGAACATACAGTATAGACAGTGATTGAACTAATGATGGAGGGCTCCCTATGTTTACTTAGCTCAAGGGGCAGCTGTTTACTAGCTCCCTATGAGGGTGACAGAAAAACAAACTATGGGGCAAATCTACACACTCTAATCTTAAACACACACAGCCTGAGGGTCTGGACCCCCTGCCGGACCAGCAGCTGTTTTGAGCCGAGACACACTGCGTTACTCTCTGTGTAGGTATAAAAAAATAAAATAAAAAAATTAAAAAAAAAACACTATGGTATTACCATGTTTTTGGACATGTACCATGGTAATACCATGATATTCTTTGAAGTCCCTTGGAATACCATGGTAATACCATGTTTTTGGACCTGATTCCATGGTAATACAATGGCATTCTTTGCAGTAACTTGGGGTACCATTTAAATACCATGGTAATACCATGTTTCTGGACCTGAGACCATGGTAATGCAATGGTATTCTTTTAACTTGGGGTAAACTGCCACATAAACACCAAGGTAACATTTTTTTGGATATGGTATTATGGCAATACACTGGACTTCTTTAAAGTAACTTGGAGTAGCACGAAAATGTCATTGTAATGCTGTATGTTTTGGGAATGGTACCATGGTTATAGCATGGTATTCTTTGAATTAACTTAGAGTACTATGTACATACCATGTACATTTACCATTTTTTGTTGACAAGAACATGACACCATGGAATTCCCTGAAGTACCTTGTAGCACATGACACATGTATATGGTATACATTCCATACCATGGTATCCAGTATATTAAAGTTACCATAGCATTTACCATAGCATTTACATCTGATACCATCAAAAGTACTTTTTTTGTAACTGCCCCAAAGGAATTCTACATCAGCACTTCAGAATTCACCATATGCTAAGAACTATTCACAATCAACATATTTTCTAAAAACATGCTGGGCATGCTCTTCAAATGTTCGTGAAACTGAATGGCTGCCCTTGTGTGGTCTCTTGAGACAGCACAGTGATGGCATTACACCATAGGTGATTATCGTTTAATGGATGACATCAGTGCCAGTGATGGAGTCCATTTCAGAGCAGTCTCCAAAAACCAGCCTTCCCTGCATTGGGACGGGACATTAACCTCACAAGTCACCCCTTATTACATACACACCACTCATAAATATAAAACCACACATCTGCGTGAGTTGTAAACCTATGCTTGACACTTCCTCTATCTCTTTCTCTCTGATTGGGTAATGGGATTACATGGCTCTGACCTTGCTGCGAGCACTAGCACCCTTGTTGCCCTCTGGACTCACTCACAGGCAGAACATAATGAAAAAGGCTGAAGCCAGCAAGCACTGCAGACAGAGAGAGAGATACTCAGTCAGGATTCCAAATGAGAACCTGAGTAAAATATCCCATCTGTGCTCTGTTACTAGTGAACAACAATCAGTATTCTGGGTCAGTCTGAACAAGAAAAAAAGGGATTTTTTTAAATGCCATTCACAACCTATTTTACTTCAATAATGTGCCGTATTTCTGTGCCAAAAAATTGCCGTGACTTGATTTTGAACATTGGGAATGTATTGAATTGAAGGCCATGTCCATTTTAATCCATTTTTTTTGAAAACTTAGTTTCAGTTTCCTAACATCATCGTATTCAAAGTATGCGATGTTGGGCCTCATGTATTCAGATAGAAGACAAAGGCAGGCCTAACACAGTCGTAAAACCTAACCTAAGCCCCCACATAAGTCATGAATCTTACTGATAAAAACCACGCCAAAATCAAACAAAGGGAGTACAAAACAGACTACAAATCCCATGAAGCCTTGCTCACTAAAGGATCGAATTCTCAACTCTTATTGGATGAGGCACACGACAGAACGCACATCAACCATGACATCATCAGGAGTAGAAATACCTCTGAAATGCTTCCGGGATTTGCTTCCAGCAACTTGCCGTGTGTAGACGCAGCTCATCGCTGCTTTCAGGTGCAGCCTCATGGCACAAGGAAGTAACGTCCGACTTGAAACTGTGGCCATACAGTCTCCATTTCACTGGACGAGTTGAGATTACTCTGTGTTCCACCGAACACTCTAACAGATCCGAAGGAGACCACCGAGCAATCCGCATCTTCATCCGTTTGCCTGCAGAAGTGAAGAGAGCAAGGATTTCTCTCCCATCTTCAATCAAGTCGACGTTGCTGATTTCTCCGCCAGCCCGCCGAGAATCAGCAGCCGTACCACCCGCCGACAGTGTGAGGAAATGGCCTCCCATCATCACCTGAGCCTCAAGGAACCGAGTCGGAGTTAAAGGACGGATGAACACACATTCTGCGTCCTCATGCGATTCAAGTAAGAGGTTTACGTCTGAGCAGAGATAGAATATTATAGTGTGTTATTCTTGTGTATCAAGGTTATTGCTCGTACAGTTTACGGACCGCCATGTCCGCTCATTATTAATACTCAGGGTATTAATTATCACGAATTTGATTTGCTGTATTGTAGTCCAACCACACTGGACTGTTGTGCATTTCCGCCATCGCGGGTGAGACCGGCAAACTGAGTTTATCCATTAAAGAATCAAAGACCGTGGGACAGTTTACGAGCCGTCCACCGCGTCTCTGAATGATAAACTAACAGCTGCTTTCTCTCCCACGATCACGAAATCGGCTTTGGGGCCATCACTTAATTCTCTCTCTCTCTCTCATACTAACCACACACACGCGACCCCTCACAAACATTCTGGCACACATTTTTGGCTAGTAGATAGCTTCGTGATAAAGCTCAGCTTAGTCCCTAAGCTACCATTGACTGGTTTCTCTCCACCCACATTTGCAGCCATATTCCCTGGCCGGAAGTCTCGCGTGACATTCTCTCCACGAGAGTCACGTCCGCCATTTTGTGCACGTCCCTCCTTACACACACACACTCTCTCACACACCTTATGTGTTATAGGATTATTTTAGTTTCCATATCTAATCATATCACTGTTTAGTTTGTAGTTGTAAGTCGGAAGTTTATTGACTGCATTGTATTAATTATTGATTGATATTACTGCATAAATAAACTTTGTTGTATTACAAAGAGAAGTGTTTTGGTTTGTTTTGCATACACCTGTGTCATGCTGACGGGATGTCAGTGCTTGGATTCAAGCCTTCATTCATTGTTTTTTCCCGAAAATCGATATTCTTCGGATGTCGATTTTCCTAAGAAAACAATCTAATATTGACACTGTTATACTATCTGGTTATTAGTCCCTGATTCCAGGCTGGTGCCCCATCAAAATTAATCCTTATTAATATTCTATTGATTTTTGATAATTGATAATTATCTTTGATGATTGTTGAATTTGAATGATCAATAAGCTAGTGTTAATTTTAATTAATGTTTCATCGATGTTAACAATTAACGATTATCTTTGATCTTTGAATAAAAAAGCTAACATTGATTCTCATCAATGTTCTATTGATTTTAATAATTCATAATTCTCTTTGATAATTATTAATTATTGCTAATAACCAAACCCGCTCCTAAACGTAGCGCACTACATTTACTGGAGCCCCATATGAGGTTTTAATGAGTTAAGATTCAATTAATTAATTTAAATATTAATTAATAACTAAAGAAATAATTATCAATTATTTCTGATAGTAACCTGATCTAAACAACCAGTAAAGCCCTACAGCGATAATAGAGAGCGTTATCGAAAGTCTACATTTTTGGTGGGGAAAATGCCGTTTTAGTGTGGAAGAGAGTCATAAACGTAGCACAATCAATGTGTAGCAAACGAGAATGTATTAGTGGGGACATGGCCAAAGTTATTACTTTTTAATGAAAGATTATGGAAAAATCGAATCAGATCATGTTTATTGCAATTATCGTGAATAATTAACTTAACATTATTTAAAAACTTTGGAGGAAGTAAGCATTTCCTTTCTCTGCTTGTCTGAAGGACTGGAAGAGTTTTTGGATGCATGCACGAGGTGCAGCTGTCACTTCACATTATACACATGGAAGTGTGACGTCATAGGGAAGACACGGGCCAGCCTGCCATACAGGTGGGTTGGGGGGGTAAGGAGGGGGGTTGTCTGTGCTCCTTGCCAAGATGGAATGAAAGGTGGACATGAAAAAGGGGTGAGAGTCTGGTAATGATCTTGAAGGAGACATTATTACCTGTCATTTGAAACATTATCGCTTGCTATTAGATAAGTATCAGAATTCATTAGAGATGACAGTGTCTGGTTGTTAGCTCTTCTGAGGGTGAAAAATACGGAGAAAGAGGTGGACAGGGCAAGAGAAAAGACAGGAAATTACCAATAATGCTCTGACATTGGCTAAATAACCCCAAAACACCATACAGTAGATGTCTCTACAGATCGCATATAACGATTTACGAAGTCACACACAGTAAGTAATGGTGGTGTAGTAGGCTAAAGCACAGAACTTGTTGAAATAGCAGAAGGTTGCCAGTTCGATCCCCACAGCCACCACCATTGTGTCCTTGAGCAAGACTTTAACTCCAGGTTGCTCCAGGGATATTGTCACTGTAATAAGTGCACTGTAAGTTGCTTTGGCTAGAAGCATCTGCCAAATGCATAAATGTAAATGTACATAGGGCCTTTGTTAGATGAATGTGGGTAAACTAGCCTTGTTTCCAGCATTCAAATTTAGGCCCAGACACCATTTAAGAGTTGGGTTGGGTTATTCTGCTTTTCACATATTATTTCCTAAAACCAGATGCAGCTATAAAGTGAAGAACCACAGCTAGCAGTATGATCCCAGTTACTTTTAGACACCTAATGATGGCAAAAGCGAACACGATACCTCTTGTCAGCTAAACTGAGTTCATAAATAAGAAGTGTACAGTACGAAGCTGCTTGAATTGTAGATGTGGTCCAAACAAGATGAAAGCTTTTAGAAAGTGTTATTTAAAATGACATGGAAAGAAAAGGATGGAAAACTGCTGTCTTGCAAGAATCAACAACGTTTGTGTCTTTTGTCAAAAACATCATTCAGGCTTTTCAGCCATCGAACCTCACTCTAAAGGTACCTGATAAAGAAAGCTCTTCAGAAACAGAGCAGCCTCTACAAACCACAGCTATAAACATCGGTGCAACACAAATAACTGAGGATGGTTGTTTTGTGGTTTCCACAGTACACATTTGAGGGAACCATGACTCTCTAAATTCAACTCTTATTTTTTCACATATTCAAACTTGGTTACAAAGCATGTAAAAAACAATTGCATTTGGCATCACTGACATCAAAACTGAATCGTCTTGACATGCCAGATTTGAAGTAGTCCATATTCGTTAAACATGGTCACAAAAATGTATGTGTATATAGTTTTTAAAGGAATGTTCTGGGATGGGTTCAATAAAGGTTATGCTCAATTGACAGCATTTGTGGCATAATGTTGATTACCACAAAAAATAATAATGACTTGTCCCTCATTTCATGTTTTTTTTATTTATTTTTTTTATTGTGCTTACACTTCCAGTGGAAGTCATTTGGGCCAGTCCATAAACATTAAAAAAACACAGTGTTTGAAAAGTATAGCCACAAGATGTAAACATTATACGTGTTAACATGATTATAGTATAATAAAATCAGGGATTTACCAGCATTACCACGTTTACCAGATCAAAAGGTTTACTAGTGGTATGTCATCATGACAACAAAGTTGTAATTTTGGATATAACTTTACACAGATAAGGTTAGTAAGCAATTTTATCACACTAAAATCATGTTATGGAATGGCTTCATTCACTTCCAGTGTAAGTGCCTTACTGTAAGCAAGATTTCTGCTTTTTTATATAAACGAGGGATTTTTTATTTTTTTAGTAATCAACATTATGCCACAAATGCTGTCGACTGAGCTTAACTTGAATTGAACCCAAAACATTCCATCTATTACTATCGTAAATTGCTGCGTTCACAAATGATTTACAGCAGCAAAAGAAAGACTTTTACTAAATAGTACTTCTCCAAAAAAGCTATCAAGTAGCTTTAAATAATTAAATCCAGAACAAATGTTGTATGGAGCATCTTCAAGGTACTTTAAAATAATTTTTGGAGCTCGGCAGCCCCAGACCCCCTGCACTTCCATTGAATCGAAAAGAGCAGTCGGAACTAGTGCCCAACCGATATATCGGTTGGCCGATATTATCGACCGATATTAGCCTTTCACCGATATCGGTATCAGCGTATATTTTACTGATATGCGCCAATATGAAAACTTTTTTTCAGAACATATAATGCAGAAAACAGTACTTTAGAATTGGTGTCATAGCATAGTTTTTCCAGCAGAGCATGCTCCGACTCCATTGTTTACAGAGCTGACTCTGAGCTGACAGTGGCTCTGCAGATAGGGCGGAGTTAAATGGTGTGGATTTGAGCGATCTCTTCTCATTAAATTGCTAACTTGTTTGATAAATACATACTGGAAAGTTAATAAAAAGTTGCCCCATCATTTTATATAACTAATATAACATTAACCCTGTCCCTGACAACCATGTCACTCATGTTTATCACATCGGTTTGCTGTTAGCCAGCAATAGTTGTCAGTACAGTCAGTAATGTAGCAGATTGAAAGTTAAACATCAGAGCATCTTTTTGCTACTCAGCAGACAATGGTGCGGTGGTGGATTGTGTGTGGTGAGTGTTGATTTCACGCTTCGCTGTTGCCTAGTTGGTGAGACACAATGCTGGAAAGTAAATAAAGTCCATCTTTTACTCTCCGTTACAACGCGCTTATAGCTAACTAGCTAACCACGTAGCTACTTTCATTACTTGTCAGCTGAGTGGAAGCTAATGTGTAAACATGTATTCACCAAACTGTTTTGTTCAGGATTCACAGTTTGGTACCCCCTTCATCCGAACAATTCCAGTCGTTGCATTTACAAAATGTAATGTTTAGAAGTCTGGTTTTCCAGACATTAAATTAGGATACGTAATAAAAGTAGATTTAATAAATAGTATATTTGCCCTGTATAAATAATATATATAGGAACTGTATCTAAAATAAATGAGGGGTGTTACATACTAATACAACAGGCTGGATATATATATATATATATAGGATGTTGAAACTTGAAACCGGGCGACGCACCCTTAAAACAGCACCGTTAGATCAGTTTCATGCTGAAGAGCCGCTTAAAAGTATTTCTCTCTCTCTCTCTCTCTCTCTCTCTCTCTCTCTCTCTCTCTCTCTCTCTCTCTCATAAATGTAAATGAGTGTAAATGCCAACACCATCAGATATGTCGAAAGGACTGATGCCTGTCAACCAAAACATGAGCTCATTGATGTCATTAAATAAGTCTGCTTTTTAATTCCATCAGTTACTCCTGGTCGGAGGCTGCCGTATTTAGTTTATACGTAGGGTTACGTCCTACATAAATTTAATGGTGCAACGCTCAAATATTTATTAGAGCATAAATTGTGACTTAGTGCCCATTTACGCCACAACTAGGCTAAGTTGTAATGTACGTATAGCTGGTGCAACCGGCCCCTGATGTTTATTTTGCTATTTATTTTATTTTAATTTATTATTTATTTAAATGGTCAGCATTTGACTGATACTAAACAGTACTGATGTTTATTTTGCTATTTATTTTATTTGAATTTATTCTTTATTTTAATGGTCAGCATTTGACTGACACTAAACAGTACTGATGTTTATTTAGCTATTTATTTTATTTTTATTTATTCTTTATTTTAATGGTCAGCCATTGACTGATACTAAACAGTACTGATGTTTATTTAGCTATTTATTTTATTTGAATTTTTTCTTTATTTTAATGGTCAGCATTTGACTGATACTAAACATACAGTACTGATGTTTATTTAGCTATTTATTTTATTTGAATTTTTTCTTTATTTTAATGGTCAGCATTTGACTGACACTAAACAGTACTGATGTTTATTTAGCTATTTATTGTATTTTTATTCTTAATTTAAATGGTCAGCAGTTGACATACTAAACATACAGTACTGATGTTAATTAAGCTATTTATTTTATTTTTATTTATTCTTTATTTTAATGGTGGGCAATTGACTGATACTAAACATACAGTACTGATTTTTATTTAGCTATTTATTGTATTTTTATTTATTTATTTTCTCAGTGTTCATTTCTAGAATTTGTTGACAATATATAATAATAATGTCAAATGTTCTTTGATAAAAACAAATTCAAAATCGGTGCACAATCCACATAGAAAATGTCTGTTTTCATTTCAGCTCAAAAATTTGCTATATCGGTCACCATATCGGTAATCAGTGAATTTTCCCTCTCTAAAAACGGTATTGGTATCGGTCTCAAAAATCCCATATCGGTCGGGCTCTATTCGGAACATACTGAAAAATATCTTCTTTTGTGTTCTATGGAGGACAGAAAATCATACATTTTTAGGTTAACTATTACCCACAATTATATATATATATATATATATATATATATATATATATATATATATATATATATATATATATATATATATATAATGGAATCAGAACAATGTAATGGGTGGTCAAACTACAACTATGGCCCAGGGCACACCACAGTGTTTTTGCTTCAGTGAAAGCCAAGCAAGCTTTAATTGGTTTAAAGTGCACTCCACCTACCCAGACATGCACATGCAGGACAATTTGAGGTTTCCCATCTCTAGGCTTAGCTTTTATCTAATTTCCCCTTCTAGAGACTACACTAATGAATTGGGTAATCACAGATATCTGGCCCATTCAAGTGCTTTGTAAAGTAAATCAATACTGTTTGGCAATGGGCCAGTTGTCCACTTTGACGGACAGTAGAAATCTATTTGTGGAACAGCGGCCAATTTTTTTTTTACTCTCTCTTTCTCTCGACCACATTTTCTATCCCTGTTCCCTGTCCCCCTCATCTTTAATGTCATAATTCCCTATCTGTGTTCATTCCATGGTAAATAATACTGTAGTATATAATTTTACATAAGGAGCTAACAGAACTTTGTTTTATTTCCACAGTAGTGGATCAATATGCCAAAACGGCCAACAAGAATTTCTATGAATTTCAAATGCTTTCCCTGCAGTGATTATGTGAGCTGGGCTCTCCGGTTGAATATCGATAGGCTGATGACTAGCCGCACTATGCTAATGCTCTGAGCTTCAAACCGCAGCAAAATTAACATCCCTGTGTCATTACAGAAGTTTTCCTGTTCTAAACACGCTACAACAAGGTCCCGCCAGGACATCTGTTGGCCATGCGTGTGCTGCGTATCTCTGGTCTCCATTTGTGTTTAATCTTTTGAACACTATAGCGGGAGGACTTTGAAACGGGAACACGGATCTCCTCTGATGTGGTTTTCCAGCCTTATAATACTGTCAGATCTGTCAAACATCAGTGGATACCAGCACCCCATTCGCTGGTCATTTTGATTACAATCAGACCTCCAGTGCGACGGAGAGAGGGCCCGGATTACAGCAACGCTGACACTCCGCATTCAATCAAACACATCAGAAGAACATGTATACTACAGCAGAAGTAACAGACTATCATAAAAAGAGGATTATCAAAACAACATCAGATTCATTTCAACTGAAAGTTATTATAGATAAAGTCATTAAGCATGCAATTCGATGGTGTATTATCTCACACAGTTTGCCAGACATAGCATTTACAGACTGTAATTTTAAGTAACTACACACACTGCGTCCCAATTAACCTACTTCTACTATGCACTAAAAGTATGTACTTTGCTGGTGATGGTAAAGTATATTCGATTGTGTATAAACAGTATTTTTGAGTGTGTATCGAGTACACCAGCATTGCGACATACTACTACGCCATAAAATTGCATCTTGATACCACAGTCCCCTCTGTCGCAGACACGAATTTGCAGATAAAAGTTACAAATGTAAATAAAGACCTTAAAATTCATTATAACGTAACAGAAAAAGTCGAGAGAGAACCATCACAAACTTGTCCTCTTCTGTTGTGTAAGGCAATATTAGCCCCAAAAGCATACACGAATACACACTTTAAAAATAAAATAAAATAAATAGGTCTTAATCATTCGGGCACCTTAGGCTTACAATTTTAGTATATTTTTATTTTGTGAAACTAAAGGGGAGTTCTTCGTAAGGGGTAAAAAATAAGAAAATCTTGGCCAGATTTTGTTTTAAATGACGTCACGCCTGTTTGTTCTTCAATTTCGTATATTGGGGCCTTAATTCTAATCTCTCATACTATATTTAGGGAGATATTATGGAAACTGGGACGTATTTGATCAATGAAGGTGTGTTAGGACAAAATAATGAAACAAATCTACCTATTATGAATCTTGAGTGAACAATAACACACACATTCAACATTCCCCACACGTTCTTTCAAACTGCCCTCCTCTTATAGATGGTCTCAGACAACGACACTTACTAACACAGACTGCATCTTGAATTTATTCAAGAGGGAAATAAAACTGCGGGAGCGGTGGTTGCGGGTCTCTGGTGAGGACTGACATTAATTGCAAGGTTAATTCGGCCACCTCATGACGTTAAGACCAATTACAACAGGCAGTCAACAGGGTACTGTAGCGCTCTCTTGAAAAATTATATGAAGGATATTAAATAATGCGAAGAGGGAGAAGTTTACTGGGAAGAGTTTAATAAAGTGGAAGGGTAGGAATAAACAAAGGCTGTGCGAGTGAGTGGGACATGGGGTCCTGAGAGGCCACAGGCATTAGCATCAACTAACATGTCAACTCTCCTGCTGATGTGAATGCAATGAGTCTACAAACCGAAACAAAACATGGCTGTTTTCGAAGTAGCACAATAACATACTAAGATAAACAAACTTCTCTGAAAATAAGCCTTAATATCTTACACAATTTTGTTGTTTAGGACATTTAGATATTTTACTGGAAAACAAGACAGAAACACTGATTAAAAAGTCATTTTTGTGCTGAGTAAGTAGTAAGCTAGTATTCTATTGCTAACGTAGCGAGTGTTTATGTGTGTGTGTGTTTAAAAGAATTGTTTCCCCAAAAGTTAAAATTCTCTCATAATTTACTCACCCCCATGCCATCCAAGTTATGTATGACTCTTGCTTCTGCAGAACACAAACAAAGATCTTTAAAAACATATTTCAGCTATAGGTCCTTACAATGCAAGTGAAAGGTGACCAAAACTTCAAAGCTCCAACAAGCACACAAAGGCAACATAAAAGTAATCAATAAGAATCCAGTGGTTCAATCCATGTCTTGTGAAGCGATCCAATCAGTTTTGTGTGAAAACAGACCAAAATTGAACTCGGGAGTCTCCTTGCTGATCATTATTTCAAGCTTGATTACAATTCCTAGAGCCATTAAGCACTGTGCATGCACAAAGCGCTAGGAAGTGTAATCAAGCTTGAAATCATGATCGTGTCTAAAGACTGCAATGGCAAGATATACAATGAAAAATGACTTACATTTTGGTATGTTCTCATCCAAAACTGATTAGATTGCTTCACAAGACATGGATTAAACCACTGGAATTTCAGGATTACTTTTATGGAGCCTTTATGTGCATTTGTGAGCTTCAAAGTTTTGGTCACCATTCACATTCATTATATAGACCTACAGAGATGAGATATTCTTCTAAAAATCTTCATTTGTGTTCAGCAGAAGAACGTCACATCCGGGATGGCATGAGGGTGAGTGAATGATGAGATAATTTTAATTTTTGGGTGAACTATTCCTTTAAAAGCGAGTATCCACAGAGATTTGAAAATGTCACTTTAAAAGCATAGTTTAAAAACAAGGTTTGAAAATGAATTTAAAGGAGCAGGTAAGAGAGTAAATGGGGAGACAAAGAACATAGTGAGTACAAAAGCGATATTTCACAGATGAAAAAAAGAGCAAAATCTCAAGAAATAAAGACCAAAGGGAAAGAGAGAAGCGAGAAACAGAAACTAAAGTCAGCTAGGAGGAAAAGGAGGGTGAAAGAAAGCAGAGCGAGTGTGTGAGTAGGTGTATGTGTCAGTAATGAGATCACTGCAGGAAGGGCAGCCGAAAAATTGCCTTTGCAATACATTTTAGGGCATGTCCACACTAATCTGTTTTACTTAAAAAAAAAAAAAAAAAAAAAAAAAAAAAAAAATGTTTTTAGTTTCCTAACGTCAGTGTTTTCAAAAGTATGCCGTATTAGAGCAAGTCTACATTTTGGGTGAAGGAAAACACTGTTCCAGTGTGGATGAGAGGCATAAAAAATCAATGATATTTTTATTTTTTAAACTAAAATGTATTACTGTAGTGTGGACATAAAATCTAACAAAGTTCTTACTAGAAGGAGACTGATATATTGGTTTTACCAATTAAAACCAATCAGTTATCTGCAAAAATCTATGCCGATTATTATAATTTTTTTATTATTATACATCTGTGTTCCTCTGGAGGATTCTACAGTTAAAACGACTTCTACCGTATAACAGCGGCCTATTGAGGTGACCCCTCTTTGTGATCTAAATCTGTCATCACTGACAATATTCATTCATATTTTTAGTCACTTCAATACATATTTTGTTATTTTAATTAGATAAATCAAGTGTTCTAAATTGAAAAGAGAGCATGTAAAGAAAAATGTGATTATATGGAAATGTGCTCCGTCAGCACATACATCATATCTCCAACTTCATATCTTGTAAATAATAATACAAAACTAGTGAAATATATGAATACAAAATCCTTAATCTTGACTTTAATCTAAATCCTTAATCTATAAAAATAAATGAACACAGAAATACTTTATTATAGAGCACTGAATCAGAGCCAAGTCTCCATAATTTCAAAATAAGGGTCCCAAAATAATTAAGTGTATTTCAGGCCACGTTATTAGTGAGATTTTGGTTTCAAAAGAAACTGAATTTGGGATTTTATTCATTTTGGACTCTTTTAGTCTCTGTGCCCATCATAGTAAGGAAAGACTAAGAAATGTATAAAAATATATATATATATATATATATATATATATATATATATATATATATATATATATATATATATATATATATATATATATATATAAAAATTGATTTGAAAAACTATTGTCCGATTAATAGGTTATCAGCCTTTTCCACCACTTTACTTATCAGTATCGACAAAATCCACTATCGGTCGACCTCTAGTTCTCACAGTGTCTGAAATTTTGCTGTTGACACAAAATGTTGCCATTATGTCCTATGGCTGCACATTCTACAGTATATTAATGTGCCAAATTTCTGCTTTGCTTGGCAACCAATCAACAGGAAGAATTGTTTATTACAATAATTTAACATTCATTATATACATTGATGTCCCTTACACTGTTACTGTTTTATAAAACAATAAGCCTTACTATACAATTTATTGCTTTAGTCAACGTTGTCACTCATGACCAAACACCTAAGACAGCGTACAATTGGACATAAAAGACAGATGATGTCATACAGTCTGCCTCTGCTTTTACCCAAGATGTCACTGGGGTCGTACAATACAATCAGTCAAGCAACAATTGTAAAGGACATTAAAAAAAATTGCACAGTGTGCACCAGGCTAAAGAGCGAGGATGACGGGCAGTGCACACAGAAGCAAAAAAAAAAAAAAAAAAAAAAAAAGGAAGACAGCTGGCCAGTACTCAGCTCACACACACACACACACTCACAAATAGACAGTTGCTCGGACACACGACTGTACGTGGACAGAAGGGCGACTGCAGACCGTGCCAAGATGATAAGTGGAAGAGGTCTAGGGGCAGAAGTATGTGTGTGTCTTTGTGTGGAAGTGTGTTTGAAGAGTGAAAGGCACAGCAGGGTCGCTCTATCTCTCAGGCTTTGGTTAAACTTGGCTCTTTAGCCACCCTTCAGTCCTGAGCCAGCCTAGGAAAGCTTGAGATCCCTCCTAACGAGATGTAACGCCTGCTCTGAATAGCACAATGAAGTCACTTGCTCTCTTTTAGTCCTCAGTCTCTGTTTCTTTAGTCAGTTTAGCACAGACGCGCTGGGGTCAACCAGAGGTCATAGCACCAAAACGGCACACTGGGCCTAAAACTGGCCAACGTGCACTGCAAACTAAACATGCTGAGCAAGTATCACTATTACTATTACTCCTACTTACTCCTACTATTACTAAACTTTTAGTATCAAACTTTAGCACACAACTCAAAATTAAAAATTGAAATACATCACTAAACCCCTGTTGTTCTCAGTTAAAGGAATGTTCCGGGTCAATAGAAGTTAAGCTCAATCGACAGAATTTGTGGCATAATATTGATTACCAAAAAAAAAAAAAAATATATATATATATAGTATATTCAACTCATCCCTCATTTATAAAAAAACAAAAAAACAAAACTGTGGTTGCAGTAAGGCGCTGACAATGGAAGTGAATGGGACCAGTCCGTAAACATTAAAATGCACACTGTATCAAAAATATGCTAACATGATTTTAGTGTGATAAAATCACTACTAACCTTATCTATGTAAAGTTAAATCTGATATTACAACTTCATTGTCAAGAAAACAACATGTAGAACCAATATTTTGTCATACTAAAATCATGTAAACATGTCTAATGTTTAAGTCTTGTGGCTATACTTTTGAAACAGCGTGTATTTTAATATTTACACATTCATGTTTATACGTTATACATTCACTTCCGTTAAGTGCATTACTGTAACCATATATACAGTATATATACATATATACATATATATATATATATATATATATACAACAGTTAGTTCCGGTCCTTGCATCTGACTGGACGAGAGACGTTCCATGAGTACTGATGGTCTCACACCATCAGAACTCGTATGCTTCACTGTGTGTATCACTCTACTTGTGTTCGTGCCATTCTAAAATAAAGTGTAAGAGCAGTGCAGATGTGTTAAGAGCTACCTGTCTCTTTACATTTAATTTTGTGACACTGCATATTTTAGCCAGCAGGTGGAGGCAAAAGACCATTTTTGTGTGTAATATCGCTCGTATTACTACTGCACTACTAAAGCTAGGAAATAGCTTTAAATGGCTTTAAACTAACAAATTCAGCATTAAGGCTCATCACAGCTGAGAAACACAACAGACTGATTAATTACACAAACTCAAGGCGCTTATCTCTTACCGGAATTTCCACATTGGAGAGAAAATACTGTTCAAAATGGTGGAGATTGCGGTTTCTATAGTGAATGACTCTTGCACACCAGCTACCGCAAAATAGGGAGGAATACCCCCGCTTGGACGGCTATTTTTCCACTGAGAAAATAGGATGAATTTCACCAAAATGACATTATCTTCAAAAGCTGACTAACAGACTACAGCATCATCAACAGTTGATCGCACATGCTCCATCTCTCTCTCTCTCTCTCTCTCTCTCACACACACACACACACACACACACACACACACACACACACACACACACACACACACACACCCTTGTTTCTCCAATAACATGTTTGAAACAGCCCAAGCCGTGATACTAGTAGTTCTAAAGTGATGTTTTTGAGAGGCTTGGATGCATCATTAGTTTTGAACAAGCAACGGCATATTCTGATCTGTGGCGTAAGAAAGTAGTTCCATGCACAAATGCGTTTTTTTATGGCCGTACTGAGTTTTTCCTAATTATTTTAAAATATACTTGTACTTGTTCATTGAACTGTTGTATATAAGCAATATCACACTCGCAATCGTGCTATATGGCCCTAAATCAGCACTGCTGTGATTGCCTATGGCACTCGGCCTGCGGCTGAATCACAGCAGTGCTGATGTAGGGCTATATCACACTCTTGCTCATGTGATATTGCTTAAATGTATATATGGTTTCTCCCTGGTGTTGACCTGTGCCCCAGATGTTTCTTTTCCTTTGCAAAATTAGGGCAAGCCAACCTTCAATATGTGCTCTCACGACTACTAATTTCAACAGCCAATCAGAGTCCCCCACTATTAGCAGGAGGCAAATTGAAGTTGAATTGCCCAGTGAACAGTAACATGATTATGAAGATTGCTCACAATCTCTCTGAGAGTCAGCAAGGTGGCACTGAGGGTGCAATACCATCTGCAATCAGCAGAGACAATAATGATTACTGACTATAATCACCTGATCATGCCATCAGGACAAATTTACTGATAAAACTGCTTTCACCTCAACAGAAAGTCTGAAAATAGTACACTTCATCTGGGATGGATGGATGGATGGATATTCATTTTATAGCTCTATATCCCTACTGTATGTCAACAAGCGAATAGCAGAAATATCTGAGACAAATGTGCTCCATTAAGTCTCCTGAGTAATGCAATTTTCGTCTGGGCAGAGAGAGCAATAGAAAATTTGGGCATAATTATGATGCAAACATTCAAGAATAATTGAAGCAAAACATTCCGTTTACAGACAGATTGATGCTAATTCAACATGAAATTGAAGGAGTGAGAAATTGTTATGCTGATTGAAAAGCATGTTTTATTGTTTTGCTCATTTGAGCTCAATTTAATTGAAGCTTCCCTACAACATTGAAACTAAGAGGATAATTACTATAAAAACTGCTGTACATCTTGAGGCACTTTTTATCTTATGGCACATACTGTGCTGTCTTTACTGTACTGGCCTCAATAACAGAGACTTATTTTATCTACAATACTCTGGAACCAAAAATCAAGGATAATAACACACCAAGCTGAATATATATATATATATATATATATATATATATATATATATATATATATATATATAAAACACTCAAGCCAAGTAATTACAAAACAGCAGGAGAAAACTATAACCTCAGCCAACGACATTACAGATACACCATTGTGTCTTTCAGCACAACAACAAAATTTGTTGTAGTGTTGTAGTATGTCGAGAAAATGCCACCAATATGAAAGACGATGTGCTGGATGCCCCCCTGACCTTGAAAAAACAAATTAACAAATAACCGCAGGGCAAGTTTTGCTTAGCGGGCAGACTCTTGAGACTGTTTTTGCCACTGACAGCCTGTTTCTAAATGACTCATTAAGTTTCCTGCTCACAAAGTAAATTAAAAATCATCTCTGCCTATCAAAGGGCGAGCGATATAGACATCTGGAGGGAGAGAAGGCAAGAAAACTCCAACTCTGAATTTAAAAAATGCATACTAGTACATCTCAGTCTGCATATGTGCCAGTGTTTGTGTGTATTCTCATGAGAAGGACCAGTTGTTTTCAGAGTGAAGAAGGCCTCATAGGGACCTGTGCAGTTTTATTCAGAAGATGCCGTGAAGCTGAGCTTCTGCTATAGATGCTGTCCTCCTTGCTGGTTCCTGTCATGGGGGAAGTGCTTGAAAACATGTTACATTATTTTGTCCCCTTATTTTCTTCTTTGCTGTATATCTCTTTCCTGTAGTGTACGCCAGACAATAAAGCACAACTTCAGCCACGGCTCATTATGACCCAAATCCAAGCGATGACATGTTAGATTCAGGAAGTTACAGATCCGAAGGGCTAAACATGCAAAAGTGGCCAACAAAGCTATGCAGACTTTAGAATCTTGCTCTCAGCACAGAGTACCAATGTTAGACAAAATATTAAAGGGATACTTCACTCAAATATGTTAATTTATTCATTTACTCACCCTCATGTCTTTCAAAACATCTATGACTTTCTTTTTTCCATGCAACACAAAAGGAAATGTTTATCAAAGAATGTCCAAACTGCTTTTTTTTTTTTTTCACAAAATGAAAGTGATTGGTGATTTTCATGGAACAATAGCTTTAATTTAGGTCTGATACTCACAAAGCTATTAAATATCTTCAAAAGACTTGGGGAAATCCATAAATTATACTTTATGGTGCTCTTTTGTCCTTTTTGGAGCTTGACAGCCCCTGGTCCCCATTCACTTTCATTGTATGAAAGAGGGCAGCTCAGATATTGCGCTAAACTTGTTGTGTTCCATGAAAGATGGCAAGGCATACAGCTTTGGAACGACATAGGGGTCGGTAAAAAATGACATAATTTTCATTTTGAGTGAACTATCTCTTTGACTAACTACTTATAAAGTTGTTTCTGAAAAAAAAACAACAAAAAAAACAAGACTCAACTAATTAGCGGACACAGCTGTACGTTCTTCTATCTAAACTACATTTCCTTTCATCTGCTGCAGTCAGCTGCAGATCACCGCTGTGTCACGCGAATCTACCATGTCACAGAGATGATGTCAGTGTTGAGGAGATTGGGATAGGTGCCCAGAATCTCACTTAACCAGTTCAATGAGACATTTGTCCAATTAGGGCCTCAATCGCTTGCCAGAAGGAAGCCACCTAAACCGTTCTTTTAAGCCCTGTCAGAACACCGTCCAAACCAAATGCTGATTATCCAACGAAGCAAGATGACAGGAATCGGTTGCATGCCCATTGCACTGTCCTTAGTTGAGATGGTAATTCCAGCAAACTAGGCCAAAAACTAAAAGTAATGATTGATCATATAAATACAAACAATTGCATTACTTTTTTAAAACACAATAATTGCTGTCTTGCAACTTCAAAACATTTCACATACTGCAACAAATTTGTATTTTTGTCTTTTATTTATTTATTTATTTGTTTATTTATTTTGTTGAGTAAATATCTAAACATCCATTAAACAAGATATATTTACATGGCAAGATAAAATAACTAGTTTTCAGAGAATATATTTTGAATTAAATATAGTTAATGTTGAATTTGTTTATTTTTAATCAAGATATATTTACCTGAGATGCAACACTGCATTTTTTTTTTTATAAAAAAATACAAGTTAAGGTTAGGTTCAATACAAGTTAAGCTCAATAGACAGCATTATATTGAAATTAATTATGACTTTCCCTTTAAAAAAAAAGCAAAAATAAGTTACAGTGAGGCACTTACAATGGAAGTGAATGGGGGCCAATACGTAAACTTTAAATTACTCACTATTTCAAAAGTATAGTCAGAAAATGTAAACAATATGTGTGTTAACATGATTTTAGTGTGATAAAATTGCTTACTAACCTTTTCTGTGTAAAGTTATAGCAAGTTTTACAACATTGTTGCCATGACGATGTGATGTCAACAAATCCTAAAATGACTATAAAAATGATGATTTAAACAACTTTACATCTTAAAAAAATACAAGAGTTTTAACAGAGGAATTAATGTAAGTGCTTTTATAAAATTATATGCTACACATTTCTGTCTTTAAACCCTCCAAAATTTGGCCCCATTCACTTCTATTGTAAGTACCTTACTGTAAACTTGATTTTTGCTTTTTTTAAGAAAAGGAGGGACAAGTAGAACAATTGTTTGTGGTAATCAACATTATGCAACAAATGCTGTCAACTGAGCTTAAATTGCATTGAACATGGAATATTCCTTTAATTCAGAAATAAAGTTACACAATCTTGCATAAATTTGCTTGTCAATCTAATTTATCTTGTTTAAAGGACGTTTAGACATTTTTACTGGAAAACAAGATATAAAAGATGATAAAGAGTATGATTTTTATTACTGCATCCTCAGAAACTACTGTACATTACGTAGGCAGGAGATAGTTTATCTTTAGGGAGTCTCATGAGTGGATTTGCCATGTAGGTCATTTTCCATGCAATCTACTTTTCGCATCACAGGGCTTATTATACCACCAATTAGAAACAGAAGGGTGTCTAATGGGGGCGTTTATAATTAGCCCAGGTGGTCTTTTCAAATTTTTTTTTTTTTTTTTTTGTAAACCTGAGTCACACCGTTTCCCGCTATCCCACAGTTCACGTTGCCTGTGCTCTGATTGGATGTATGTAGTTCAGATGGTGTGACCATCTAAAATCAGCATTAATCTCTAAAGATCTAATTTTAGCATGCAGTCTTTTCCTCTCCAACAATATCAAAGAGAAAAGAAAGCCTCTGGGGTGGATCGCTACTAACGTATCCCCCCTCCTCTCAGGAAGCCTTCGCACTCTCCCCTGGGAGTTGCACTTAAAGCACAATATCAATTTAAACTTCACACCCTATAATTAATCTAACACAATACTTTGCTAACTGAGGCTGATATTTTTAAATATAAATTTGGACTGTTCCACTCAAACATAATATATATAATATTAAGTAAACAGAATAATAAATATAAAATTGCAAAAACTATAGATGAGCTTATACGATCAGATTCTACTGTGGCCTCTAAATAAATGGCTGAATGCCATAGATGTTCATTTTGCTACATTCTGATTTGCATTCAACATTGAACAGGATTGTGAAAATGGCTAATCCTTGTACAGTTTAACCTATTCTGATGGAATTTGGACAATAGCACTCCATTTCATCAGTCTAAGTCATTAGTACGGCTTTTCATCAACTCTGTGTGTCCATCCTCTAGGCCCCAGTGCAGAATCACTGCCACTACTAGTACAACTACAGGAGCCAATGCTGCAGGAATAGCCTTGATATGCTTTTCCACGCCACAAAGAGAGAGAGAGAGAAAGAGAGAGAGAGAGAGCTCGACTAGCAGGCAACTTCTGCTCAAAGCGAGCAAGGCAACAGCAGGGGACTATGTGGACTGAAAGGAGAATTGTGTGCATGTGAGAGAGAGAACGAGAGAAAAAGAGAAAGTGGCAAGAGTGGTGGGTTTTCTCTTTGGGAAAGGAGCCAATCCAATTACAGGCAGCAGAGCAAGCTCGGTTTCTTCAGCTGAGCTAAATTTCACATTTCATCACTCTCTTCCCACCATTCTGTTTCAATCTCTTTCTCTTTTTCCATTTCTCTCCCTTCTTCTTGTAGGTAAAGTGTAGCAACAGACTCCTTTCTTAAAGGTTGAGGCAAAACTCACTTAAAATGGGCGAATTTCACAAAACATCTTTGGGTCAAATTTGACCCCAAAATCAAAGGAAATTTTGCATTAAGACAATTGAGTCTATTTTAGCACCATTAAATGTAGTTGTATTGTGACATTTTTTTAGGACAATAAGCCACATTTCTCTTCAAATTGTCATTACCAACATGCATCTGAATGTTTTACTTTTGAGTTTTGTTGTAGTTTCCATTATTTTAAATTACAATTCTCATAACTGTAATACAGTAATGTATTACAAAATTCTATAAATTCTGATATATACATACATTTTTGTAAACAATGGGATTGGCCTATATGACCCTGTTTCCACTTGGTGTTATGATGCATCTCATGTGATCAGATCACATGTGGTCGGGTGAGACACATCGCTGTTTATACCTGGTCATTAATTAATCTCCTGGTCATTATTAATCTCCTGTGACCACTTGTGTTCGGATTTGGATGGAAGGGTGTCTGTTTCATGAAAACATACATCAATCACTATATCAGTGTGTTACTGCATGATAATAAAGCACAACAAAGTCATAAAAGACAAAGAAAGCATGAACAAAATTGTGTGCTGTTTCTCCCAGATGTGGTTGAAATTTAATCTAAGCACAAATGCAACATGTCAAGCAGAATTATCCATTATTTTAGTGGATTACCTGTATCAAAGGAGCTTCAGGTGTTCGTGCTTGCCATCTGTGTTGATATCAGACACACTAAAAAAGATCCGTGAAGTTCTCATGATTGTGTATGTATCCGCTTTTTAAAAATCTTCCAATCGGATGGTTATTTTATTTAAAAGCTCCTCGCGTCCGGCGAACTTTAAAATGTTGTTTAAGCGCAGCAGTTGATTGACAGGTGAGGGGTGGTGCTTCACTGCTGTCTGGATGCATACAGGACGGATTAACGTTTATACCTCAAATGCGATGTGGTCACATGCGTTTTTGACCACATTCATATGTGTTTTTTTGTGATCCTATCATAAAATGTTTTAGACCCCATTTAGACCTGTATTTAGGACTGACTACATATGATCGGATCACCCAAAACATATCTTATTACCAAGTGGAAACAAGGACTTTATATCTACATATATACACCGATCAGCCACAACTTTAAAACCACCTGCCTAATAATGTGTAGGTCCCCCCCCGCGCCGGCAAAACAGCGCCAATCTGCATCTCAGAATAGCATTCTGAGATGTTATTCTTCTCACCACAATTGTACAGAGCATTTTATCTGAGTTACCGTAGACTTTGTTAGTACAAACCAGTCTGGCCATTCTCTGTTGACCTCTCTCATCAACAAGGCGTTTCCATCTGCAGAACTGCCGCTCACTGCATGTTTTTTTGTTTTTGGCACCATTCTGAGTAAATTCTAGACACTCTTGTGCTTGAAAATCCCAGGAGATCAGCAGTTTAAGGAATACTCAAACCAGCCCATCTGGCACCAACAATATTCTGTAACTGTAACTGCTGATCTCCTGGGATTTTCACTCACAACAGTCTCTAGAATTTACTTAGAATGGTGCCAAAAATGAGTGGCAGTTCTGTGGACAGAAATGCCTAGCTGATAAGAGAGAGTTCAACAGAGAATGGCCAGACTGGTTCAAACTTACAAAGTCTATGGTAACTCAGATAACCACTCTGTACAACTGTGGTGAGAAGAACAGCATCTCAGAATGCTATTCTGAGATGCTGGTTGGCGCTGTTTTGACATTAGGCATGGTTTTAATGTTTAATGGTTTTAATGCTGTGGTTTAATGTTTTAATGTTTTAAAAAATGTGGTTTAATGTTTTAATGTTGTGGCTGATCGGTATACAGTAATATATATATATATATATATATATATATATATATATATATATATATATATATATATATATATATATATATATATCACTATGTTTTTTCACATAATGAGAATGCAATTTTTGGTATTATGTTAATGAGAATTTGGGCAAATGTGCTTAATTGTCATTAAAATGTCATGAGATTCTCATTAGTGTAATAAAGTAATTTTTTACTGTACACAGAAAAAAAAAAAAATAGTGGTCGACCGATATATCACCTCGGCCGATACTTGGTATTTTTTAAATATCTGCATCGGCCGATATATTTTCCCATTTGCCCCAGACTGTGCCAAGATTCGCCTGCTTGCATGTGAAAGACCCATCTGAGACATGTAAACGACCAATCAGAGTTTGTTTTGTCGTAAGATGCCTTTGTGTTAGCACAATAATAAACAGGTTTGAAACACAGTGTCCTTCAGTGTTGCCATGTATGCTTACTATAAATGACATAAACCAGGAGAGGCTGCTATCTACCATCTAAAACACACAAAAATTATAAATAAATAAATGAATAATTCTTATCTTTAAGATTTGTATTCTCTTTTAAAAGTTAAAATTTTTTGTGTGAAATGTAATGCTAAAAGTGAATATAATTTAAAATGTAATTAATTTTTTAGAAATTTTATGAACATCTAATTTACTATAATATTAAATTGTGTTGTATCATATATCGACATTATATTGGCCTATCAGACACTCAGCTCTCTAGATATTTGTTTTTTCTTCTTTTTTTTTTTTTTTTTGCATTTCAGTAATGAGATTGTTTTATTGCGTTAATTAGAATTTGGGGGAATGTGCTTAACTGTCATGAAAATAATGTCATGAGATTCATAATACAGTAATTTTGTACTATATACAGAAAAAAAATTCTGTATCACAGTAATGAGAATGATTTTTTTTTTTTTTTTTTTTTTTGTATAACATTAATGTGAACTTGGGGGAATGTGCTTAATTGTCATGAAAATAATGTCACAATGCAAAAATATATCTAAAAATACACTTCATTTTCTTTAAGCAAAATACAATTTCTTATTTCTTTCTTTTGATTTAGGAGTACAATATGACCCGGAGAAGTTCTTGACAGGTTTCCCTTATTACAAAATATCACCCAGTGAGCATCAAATTCTGTAGATCTAAAGCCCTCTTTAATATCACCATAGCCAAAACACAACAGCCAGATTCTCCACGCTGCACAGGCAGACTAAGGCTTATTGACATCGAGCAAAGTGACATGCATGTACCAGATTCCTGAGCTCTCAGTATCCATTTGTGTATCCTCCAAGAGACACAGTTTCTGGGGCGGCGATATCTCCCCAACCTTTCCAAAACACACAAACTCTCATAAGGCCGTTTTATCCTCTTCCTCCGACACTGTTACACCCTGTGCAGATGTGGCCCGATTCTCAGGGTTTTCTGGGACTGTAGTGTGATCCTATTCACTCAGTCTTTCCATCTAGGGTAATTCCTCCCTAATTCCGCTGTTTCTGTGTGACAAGCACGAATGGCCATATATGCATGCTCCTGTAGCACAACTGGTTGAGCATACTGTAGCTCTAGAAAGGCCAAAAGGTCAAAGAGGTTTTGATTTACAGGGTATACATGTACCACACTGCAAAAAAAAAAAAAAAAAAAATATATATATATATATATATATATATATATATATATATATATATATATATATATATATATATATATATATATATATTACATCTTTGTCTTGTTTTCCAGTAAAAATATTTAAACATTTTTAAAACAAGATACATTGTTTGACAAGTATAATAGTAAGACTTGTTTTCAGAGAATATATCCTTATTTTTCAAATAAATGGCAATTTTTTTTCTTGCTTTAATTATGAAACTCACTAAATGTAGCTATATTTGTGTTTAAAATGAGATAAAACTACTTGTCAATGGGGTTATAAAAATAAACATACAGTCTCTGAAAACTAGTCTTCATATTTTATGCAAATTAAATAAGTAAATTCATCCTTATATAAGGATGTTTAGATAATCTTTATGGAAAACACAATTAATGATTAAGATATATTATTTTTGTTTGTTTGTTAGTTTTATTTTTTGCATGCACTGTACTTCGCTTTATAAAAGTGATAAAAGTGTCTGCCAAATGCATAAAATGTAAATGCAAGACTTATTCTCTTCCTTGGCCACTAGGAGGGTGATATGTATATGCTGAGAGTCATTTGTGAGCAGAGAAACCTTGAGGCAAGAGAAACATGCCACGGCAGCACTTCGGAGAGCATGGTGCTCTTGGCCTAATTTAATTTTACCAACCGAGAGAAAGAAAATAACATTAATTAATAAGTCGCTAAAACAAGAGGATTACAGAGCGCGAATGCCTCTGATTCCGATGCCACTTCCTGATTGCACTGCTGATTTAATTATAAATTAATTAAGCAAGGCGCAAAACACAATTTGGATGTTGCCGTGTTACCGGCATGAAACAAACGCTGGCTTTGACACTCTGACATTGTCCATTCTCCATGGTGTCTGAGAAGGCAGCTGTTATTTGTGTGTGTTTGTAGGGGGCAGGTGGGAATGAGAGACAAACCCAACATTTGAATAGACCAGGTCTCTCTCTCTCTCTCTTCATCCCTTTCATGCCTTTTGCAGCTGCTATGGTGTGAGGAAAGGAGGTGGGCATGCCTGGTCCTGCTCATCTAACAGGGCCTGTCCTGTCACTCAGCAATGTAGCCATGCCCTAAGGGCTATGAGTCCCAAAAGCAGCTGATAGACCCCTAGTCATCATCTTAATTGTCTATTATTACAGGTAGTCTCATTTTGCGACCACAGCAGCTCTATTAGCCACATGCTAACATGTCAAAACTTCCTGAATTGGCTGCTCAGTACAGCTAATCAGGTAAAACTTTACCAAGCAACATTATAACCACTGGAAACAAATACTATCTATCAAATAGTCAACATATTTACTTTTTTAATACACATGTCTGGTCTTTTTTTGTATGACTTATGAATGCAAGGCAATCCAAAGTGGGGAAAAAATGTCTTTGTAAACTTTCACCAATATGTAATAACTCTAAAACGACTTTCCTTTTCAGATGACATGAAAAAGTTATTTAAGCATTGTTTTAGGCTATTGTTGAAGGTTATGCCACTTTTCTTAAATCTTGCCAAGAGTTAATGCAGAAATGTAACATTATAAAGGTTACGCAAATAATACGATTTAAAAATAAGTGTTTCCATTGGGATACGTCATGATGCTCTTGATGGTTAACTTGACGTTCAGTCTCCATTTTCTGGTCCAAAAGTCTCAGCAAAACTGAATGCAGACATTGCTTCAAGACTGCAATCGACTGCAAACTCGCATTCAGGTCTGGTTACATTTTGGTATGTAATGCGCACTTTTCACAATCCAATCAATTCCCAATCCATAAAATCAAGTCCCTACCCTAATTTTTTTCTCATTAAATCGATTTCACTCGCAAATACGCTGCATAACAGAAGTAAAATGGGTTGCAAATGCCGTTTCATGCTGACTTTAAGTTCTAGAAGTCGACTGAGGGCTTCTTGTCAATCATGCTACCATTGCCAACCAAAAGGTGATTTTTAACGCCACATTATCTCCATGACCTTTATCTGAAAGATATTCTAATTAAGCATCTGATAACCCTTTACCCTCGGCAGTGTCTCATTCTTAATGCCAGTGTCAAGGGTTTCCAGACTCTGTCTGTGTCTAACAACCATTCCTTTGGTTTGGCTGAGAAGGCACCTATTAAAATTAATAGACTATGGAGGTAGGCGGGAACCTCTGAGGTCGCCTTAAGCTGCCCATTACAAACTGAGAGTGAAAAGAACCAAAAGACTCCTACAAAATTATATTAGATATTTAGAAAATTTTCTGGCTCCTACGTCCATCCATACTTTTAAATGAGGACAGTTCAAAGTAGAACAACGGAATACCATTAATAACTATCGTGACACATTGTTTGCAAACAAAAATGTACTTGTTTCTGAGGCTCTTAGATTAAAGGCCTAAAACTTTTCAACTTAAACAGATAGTTAACCTAAAAATGAAAATTGTGACAACTAAAATTTTGTCTGACATCTCGTTTTGTGTTTTGAAAGAATGTCATTTGGGTTTGGAAACAAAATGAGGGTGAGTAAATTATGCCAGGATTTTCATTTTTTGGTTAGACTATCCCTTTACCACGCATGTCCAGCTCTGTAAACTGTGTTGCTTCTCAGAGGGGAGGACACGCCATTCAAAGCCGAATTTGAAAGTCTCAAAGTACAAACCAGCGCAGAAGAAAAACAACACCTGTGTTCAGGACTCACCTTTTTCAGCCGTCCACTCTTGGTACCAATGAAAGCCACGCAGTAGCCATTGTAGACGTAAGAGGTCACTGAGGTCATGCGATCCCTGCTTTCCGTATAGAGTGTGTGTCCAGTCACCAGCTGAGAGCCGCCAAGGGGCTGGTTGATGTCCAAACCGCAGAAGGATTCATCAATAGGGACAGGCTACAGGAGGAGAAAGGTCAAGCCATAGTCAGCAGTTTGCTTTGAATCAAAAAGTCAAGGTCAGTTTGGTTGTTTCTACAGACACCAGTAGGAGGGTGAAAAGGTTGCACTGATTTTAATACAGAGAAGTGCTTCGTAAGCAAATCACTACTGATCCAAAGCCGGCTGGTTGTTCTGTTGTCAAGTGCACTGCAATAAATCATTTTCGTTCAGAAGATTTGTTTAGTTTTCCAGTAAAAATACCTAAACATCTTATACCTACTTATTCACGCGATTATCTAATCAGCCAATCGTGTGGCTGCTGTGCAATACATAAAATCATGCAGATACAGGTCAGGAGCTTCAGTTAATGTTCACATCAACCATCAGAATAGGGAAAAAATATGGCATGATTGTTGGTGCCAAACGGGCTGGTTTGAGTATTTATGTAACTGCTGATCTCCTGGGATTTTCATGCACAACAGTCTCTAGAGTTTACTCAGAATGGTGCCAAAAACAAAAGACATCCAGTGAACGGCTGTTCTGTGGATGGAAGTTGATGAGAGAGGTCAATGGAGAATGGCCAGACTGGTTCGAGCTGACTTAAAGGCTACGGTAACTCAGATAACCACTCTGTACAATTGTAGTGAGCAGAATAGCATCTCAGAATGAACAACACGTCAAACCTTGACGAGGATGGGCTACAACAGCAGAAGACCACGTTGGGAACTTTATTAGGACCATAGTGTTCCTAATAAAGTGCTCTGTGAGTGTATATTCCAATGGTTTAAAAAGTAAGTTTGTTTTCCCTTTGAATTAAGGTCTTTCGCATCAATTTTCGGTATGATAAACATTTCTAAAACAATGCATCTTTACGAACACCATCAAACTGAATATGAAATATTGTACTGCAACAATCTGTTTATATATATATATATATATATATATATATATATATATATATATATATTATTATTATTATTATTATTATTATTATTATTATTATCATCATTCAGCAGTTATGTTCAGATGCCATTTTTTTTTTTTTTTTTTTTGTTCCATACAGTCCACACAATTTTTGACCAATGAATTCCCATGACATTTCCAGTCATGATTACTGGATAAGGATTTCTCACAATTTGAACTCACCACAAGCAATTTCTAGCCAATGAAATGTTTTAGAAATGAGCTACTAAATTACAGTATATTCACTATAGAAATGTACTTGACTTTGCCAATTTTAATTTCCATTACTTTTCCAAGCCTGATATTTCCCAGCTTTTGTAAATCCATGGTAATCCTGACCTTAACACTGATTGAATAACTGTGATAGACTGGTAAATCTGATTCAGTTCATAATCAGCTGGTAGTTTGGGGTGTACCACAGGCACTTATCTCGTGGGTGCTTGGGCGCTCGAGTACCCATGTGAATGGCCGAGCACCCATGGAAAAACACGAGATATTCCCCATAAATTTTCTCCATAGGCATTTAGAAAAATATTTAATAAATATTTCTCAGCCTTGACCCAAACCAGAAAGCTCTATTATTAAACAGCATAAAATAAATTAATATAAATAAACCTTTAATTTGAAGCAAATCATTTTCAAAAATCGAAAAACTGGGAACTTCTCTGATTGGTGGATCTCACTTAGGGATCGTGGTTCTGGAGGGAGATTCTGGACCCAGAGGGATTTTACAAGACACAACTGCAGATTGAACTCTTTAATAATGAATTCATCAAGTGCACTGCCACACGGAGAACAAAATAATTGAAACTGAACAAGCTGAGCATGCACAATCTTATATTCCTTCATATTACTTAGGATACAAATTTGTAATGGGCATTAGTTGCATGCGTAGAAGTGTTCGTGCATGCACCGTGCTTAGCTTTTTGGCCAGATGCCCCCTTATTTATCCTATACAGGATGCCTAACACCTGTATTGAAGGCTTTATGTCCTGTATTGAAGCAAAAAAGGGACTGAGAACGAGACTCTTAAAGAGGACTCCCATCCTTAATTGAAGCGCTCAAAATGCTCAAATGTCCAATATTGCGTGAAACTTTCAATCTTATCACGTTGTGGTGGCTCGCAGCCGGTGTGCATTACCGCACCTTAGCGCATCTCTTTGGGTGAGTAAAGCCAATGTTGGTGGTTGGTCGTCAGAGCACCCACAGGCAGAAACATAAATCGGCGCCTTTGGGGTGTACTGTATGTCAACACTTAATACTAGAGAATACTGACTCCTGTGCACTTGTGGAGGGGAGACAGTAACCAAACCATTGAGTTTGGTTTCCCCAGCCAGACGCTTGCTTTTCTGTCCAGCTGGGCAGGCATGTTCCTGCTCTGCTCTGGTGAGCCCTACTGGGCTCCCTGACTGCCTCATTACCCTGTGCTATGAGAATAATGTAGCTCACCCCAGCTGGGGACAAGAACGCATTCACACACACTTACACACCTATACAGATGATACAGCTCTGCTAAAAAGACCAGCAAAGGCTGGTGAACCAACTTATGTTGTGTGTTAGATACTAGTATGAAAAACAATGCAAGGAAAGTCAGTGATGACTGAGGCTAACATTCTGACTAACATCTCCTTTTGTGTTCTACAGCAGAAAGTAAGTCATATGGAGTGTTGTGAAATGAGGGTGATTTTTGTATGAACCAGCAAGATTTACTTGGTTAACCAGCTTCACCAGAGAAACCCTGATGGTTGACTACGTTCTGCAGGTTTACTGGCAAAACCAGCGTCATACTAACACAAACCAGTTTAAATTAGCATGGACCAACGTGGAAATTCATTGTGGTCGCTCAAATTTAAATTTCTTGTCAGAGGTGGAGCTGTAAAAAAAATGTTTACATTAAAAAAAAAAAAATTACTCTTTCTCCTTTCTTGTATCTCCTCCTCTGACTCAGACACACACACACACACACACACACACACACACACACATACACACACATACACAATCCTAAACTAAAGAGATTGAAGCTTGTAAACATTTACAACCTAATGGGAGGGTCTATGCAGGCATGTACCACTATCAATCCCCATTTGAGTTGGGGCAGCGAGTTACAACACTCTGCGCCGTTTAGATACAGGTCATCTGAGTTTGTGACTGACAGTGGCCTCAAAGTGCCATGTAGAGTAAGAGAGATGGGTACTACACGCTCGGTCATGCTGCTGAATGCAGCATTGCTTGTCCCCGGCACTCCACAGCCCTTTAATATCATCCCGGCTGACTACAGGCTAACGCTATAAAATCTTTACTGCCTTCCAGCCCTTCACAAGCAGGGGGATGGCAATAACACAAGGATGTAAATGCCTTGTACTCTGCAGACCTCGGCCCACCTCTCGTTCACCACGCTTTCTTTTATTGTCCAATCCAAAAATAGCTGGAGGAATCTGCCACAGAGATTTTCAAATGTGAATGTTTGCATAGTCAAAAAAGGTATTTGTTCGCCTTGGATTATGCTTTGCCTTGGACTATGCTTACATGGTTTAAATATATTTGTATGCAAAGTTCTTTGCAGAGCTAGTCTGTCCATGTGTGGCCTATCTTGGTTTACCCCTAGAGCAGCTATTTTTCATTCATGCAAGCACAACTAATATCTGCTTTAAAGGGGAAATACAGAAATCTCCAAATTTGTTTGGCAATTATTCCATTTCAAGAACATACTGTATGTCAAATCACCAAAAATATAGTTGTGCTCAAAAGTTTGCATACCCTGGCAGAAATTGTGAAATTGTGGCATTGATTTTGAAAATATGACTGATCATGCAAAAAAAGTGTCTTTTATTTAAGGATAGTGATCATTTGAAGCCATTTATTATCACATAGTTGTTTGGCTCCTTTTTAAATCATAATGGTAACAGAAATCACCCAAATGGCCCTGATCAAAAGTTGACATACCCTTGAATGTTTGGCCATGTTACAGACACACAAGGTGACACACACAGGTTTAAATGGCAATTAAAGGTTAATTTCCCACACCTGTGGCTTTTTAAATTGCAATTAGTGACTGTGTATAAATAGTCAATGAGTTTGTTAGCTCTCATGTGGATGCACTGAGCAGGCTAGATACTGAGCCATGGGGAGCAGAAAAGAACTGTCAAAAGACTGCGTAACAAGGTAATGGAACTTTATAAAGATGGAAAAGGATATAAAAAGACATCCAAAGCCTTGAAAATGCCAGTCAGTACTGTTCAATCACTTATTAAGAAGTGGAAAATTCAGGGTTCTCTTGATACCAAGCCAAGGTCAGGCAGACCAAGAAAGCCACAACTGCCAAAAGAATTGATTGGGATACAAAGAAAAACCCATAGGTAACCTCAGGAGAGATACAGGCTGCTCTGGAAAAAGACGGTGTGGTTGTTCCAAGAAGCACAATACTTGACCCCTCTCCAAACATAGCGCTTATGGTTGTGACCATAAAGCTCTATTTTGGTCTCGTCATTCCAAATTACAGTGTGCCAGAAGCTGTGAGGCATGTCAAGGTGTTGTCGGGCATATTGTAACTGGGCTTTTTTGTGGTACTGGCGCAGTAAAGGCTTCTTTCTGGCAACTCGACCATGCAGCTCATTTTTGTTCAAGTATCGTCATATTGTGCTCCTTGAAACAACCACACTGTCTTTTTCCAGAGCAGCCTGTATTTCTCCCAAGGTTACCTGTGGGTTTTTCTTTGTATCCTGAACAATTCTTCTGGCAGTTGTGGCTGAAATATTTCTTGGTCTACCTGACCTTGGCTTGGTATCAAGAGATCCCCGAATTTTCCACTTCTTAATAAGTGATTGAACAGTACTGACTGGCATTTTCAAGGCTTTTCCATCTTTATAAAGTTCCATTACCTTGTTACGCAGGTCTTCTGACAGTTCTTTTCTGCTCCCCATGGCTCAGTATCTAGCCTGCTCAGTGCATCCACATGAGAGCTAACAAACTCATTGACTATTTATACACAGACACTAATTGCAATTTAAAAAGCCACAGGTGTGGAAAATTAACCTTTAATTGCCATTTAAACCTGTGTGTGTCACCTTGTGTGTCTGTAACATGGCCAAACATTCAAGGGTATGTCAACTTTTGATCGGGGCCATTTGGGTGATTTCTGTTACCATTATGATTTAAAAAGGAGCCAAACAACTATGTGATAATAAATGGCTTCAAATGATCACTATCCTTAAATAAAATACAGTTTTTTTGCATGATCAGTCATATTTTCAAAATCAATGCCAAAAAAAGGGTATACAAACGTTTGAGCACAACTGTATATAACAAACAAATCATAAAATGTAGCTTCTTTAATGAAAAATAAGCTAAAAGAGTATATTTCAGTTTCAAATTGATATATATATATATATATATATATATATATATATATATATATACATACATATATATATATATATATATATATATATATATATATATATATATATATATATATATATATATATACAGAGTATAGGATGATGGATGGATGGATGGATGGATGGACGGGTGGATGGATGGAGATTATTTGCCACAAAAACGATAGCTTTCAAACATTTTGCCTCAGATCCTGTCTCCTGTGCCTCACTAGCGCTCTTCACCTTGGAACGTATTTGAAGTGCATGTTGGGATATTTACACATTGACCCTCCTGCTTAGCACTGGAACCCATTCCCCATAGCGGCTGTTTTGGGTAGGGGGTTATTGTTCCATACACATATCTGGAAAAGGGTTGTCCTTTTAGAAGCCACCTGATCAATAGTGTCCTCTTTAGATCACTGCCCAAACTTGAGCTATGATAGGCTTGATCAGGCTGCCTGATGAAATGAAACACCAGCTGAATGACTGAATAGCATCAAAGGCTGGATGTGGAGAAGTGAGCAGGTTGGCCAGGCAGAGAGACAGCAGCAGCAGGGATGTGTAATAAATCTTTCATTCAGTCTTCTCGGCTTATGACTTCTATCTCCCTCTGTCTCTTAGTTCAACTTTCTCTGTGTTTCAACAATGGAGCTAAAGAAACTGGAGCAACTTGAAGGTATTGTTCACCCAAAAATAAAAATTATACCGTCATTTATTGTACTCACCCTCCTCTTGTTTTTAAACTTGTATGGATTTCTTTCTTCCATGCATGGAACACAACAGAAGATACAGTATTAGCTAGTATGTTAATCTCAGTCATCATTTCCATTGTATTTTTTCCATACTAACATTATGACTAACATACTGCCAAACATCTCCTTTTGTGTTGAAAAAAGTCATACCGAAAGAGTTTGGAACAACATGAAGGTGAGTAAATGACCAAATTTCTATTTTTGGTGAACTATTCCTTTAAGGGTAAAGTGTCATTTCTGTTCCTCTAGTGGCACCAAATGGAACTGCAAGAATAAGGATTTTTTCCAAACAGGTTTCCCGAACACTCCCTTCATATGCTATTGATCGCATAAACAGATAATCCCTCTCCAAACTCACACCATTGGCTGAGCCAATGTTGCTACGTCAAACTGGTTGGTATGTTTAAATAAAAACAGCAATGTTTTGATATTGCCACTAGGGGTGTACAGCGAAGCCATTATCTGTATTTGTATCTGTATCTGTTCATATGACAAAATGATCTGTATCTGTTTCTGTATTAGGATAGAATGGAGTGTAGGCGGGGCTTAAAACGGAAGTGTGTCAAAACTAAATGAAACGCCAATTTTTAAATGTTACTCTTACATTTATAGTTTCTATGAATAAAATATGCCTTGTATATGCCTTTTCATAATAACAGCCTAATAATAATAATAATAATTATTATTATTATTATTATTATTATACAATTATTGTTTAAATATCATCTTACCAGATGAAGCTGAATTTGTAGGCTACATTAAATCTGGAATATGTTGTAAACTTTGGTTTCTCCTGGTATTTCTGATATTAATATCTGCATGAAACAGAATGTCTGTATAACAACATTATTCTGGAGGCAAGAGGTGTCAAGCAAAATGTGAAATGTCAAGCACACATTTTGAAGTGAATAATAAATACAAATTCAAACATTAAAATAAAATAAAATAAAATAAATATAGCCTACAAACAGGTGAAAGTCCCATAAGTCTATCAAGAATTTTTACGATAGGACACCATTATTTAGTTAAATAAAATAATAATAATAATAATAATAATAATGTTACATTTATATAGCGCCTTACCAGAGTTCAAGAACACTTAACATTCTCAAATTTAGCACAGTTTAAAGAAGAAGAAGAAAGAAAGACAGAGTTTCAGTTTCTTCATTTTACTTGAGGAATATTCCTAACTGATGAATACTCTATGGAGCATTTAAACCTTTATGGAGCATTTTACCTTTTTTTCAGAATAAAGTCTTAACCAGTTAATAACCTTAATCACTGATGTGGATATAAATGTGGTCCACTTTAAGAGACGGATAGATGAGAAATCATCATTTCAGGTCAGGAATTTAACATCGCGCTCAGGTTTAGGCAATAAATAAATACATGAGAATCACGTGTGAATCGTGTGGTACATTAACATAGACATTTCAAGAAGCTGAAAGTGTATTGGATGTCGTATCTTAATGTTACAATTGATATGTTCCAGATGCGCACAATTTACAGAGACCGCAAACGAAGTCGAGACTGCGCCCATCCGAATCTGAAATCACACACTGTGCGCATTTTCATTCATAAGGTTTACACTTTAGAAATATTGGCTACACAAATTCATAAATTAATTATTATATATATATTATTTATTTAAAATGTTGCTTTATCCTTGTGCTTTTTGGATAATCAGTCATACAAATATTTTTTATATTCTTTGGATGAATCCATTATTCGTTATGAAGTCATTAATTGTACCTTTCAGAAATAGGGTATTAGGCTTCGGGCACATCCCTAATTGCCACAGTGTTTACACTTTTTGGGGAAATCAACCTAGACATGGATTACTTACAGTTATCTATGCATATTACTAGAAAGTATTCTGACATCAAGAAATTAAACACTTCACCTTTAAAGACAAAGTTGCAGACAAGTCTATGCAAAGGCCATGTTTCCAGTGATCAAAAATAGCCTCTAATAACTGACAGAAAATGAAACTAAAACATCACAGATAGGGAGGGCTAACAGTATTTCAAGGTAAAAAGAGCTTAGAGTACCAGACTAAAATGTCTGAGGACTATATATTTTGTTGTAAAAATATTTCCATACCCCTACTGGTCTTGAAAAGTGGGTAAAAAAAAAAAAGCTGTGGCAACAAATGGGGGCTGAGTTATCTAAACTCTGCCTGCTGTGGTATTAGATATGTGTGGGCTTATAGACTTCACTATGTTAATCATTGCAGACCTACCTGCATAATATGTTAAACACCACAGACTTATTAAAAACTTAGGAGTTTTTACTGTGCATATATCCTCTTGTTTTTATATTCTAGTCTTTACACATTCCTACAAGACCAAAAGAAAAGTAGCAAAAGTGTCTCTACAGCTATGTTTTTAATGAGGCCTAGAAAAACACGAAGGAGGGCTGGCTGACATCATGAGCCATTGACGGCCTCTGGGGTCAGACGGAGGATCCTCTAGGGCCCTTAATGCGGCCAGAGTGGAGTCTGCTACTATGAGGACCACCCTGCTCAGACACTCAATAATGTTTTTCTCAGAGTGACAATCACTTCTGACATGGTGCTAATGGTGAATTTACTGAAGCTAATAAAGGATACCCTGGAGAGAACCACGTACCAGTGTTTTTTTCATTAATGCTTACTTGTATGTTTAATGCACACAGATGCAAAAACGAAGCACTAACAGGCATACAAACACACACACATTCATATCAATGTTTCAAGGTAGTGCTAGTCAGTGAATAGCATGCAAATAAACCTGTAGTAAAGACACTTCCGTTTTAATATCCGCGCTCTTAAAGGCACCTCAGCCCTCTTAAAGGCACCGCTTAAAAGGGCACCTTTACATTTGTGAAGGGCACCTTTTGAGTTGTGAACGAAAGGGGCAGGGGCTTGCGCCCCTATAGCCCCCGTTATGTGCACATCATTGGTAGGCTTGTTTGAATAGTATCCTGTTACGCTCTGAACAGTGAAATATTGAGACATTAGAACAACAACCAGCTACATAAACATTACGATGCTGATCCTATCTTTATGTCCAGGGAAAAATTAGTAACTTTACCCATTTGACTGCTTTGATTGGTTGAGGGTTCCTGGGAATGGGCAGTTTCTTAGATTGCAAGAAATGTATGTTGCACAAAGCAAACAGCATTCAAAGACAGATATCTTGCAATAAAGATTTAAAATAATCCAAGTGCAATTCAAGTAGTACAATTTAAAAATAGACTCTATGATCAGGGTTTAAGATTCTACTTCAAGCATTGAATGAAAGGGACAAAAAAGTAAAAACAAAAAGATTGCTCACCGCTTTGGTACAAGGTACATCCTTTCCCAACAGCCAGTTGAGCTCCAGGTTTCCCTCTCCTTGATAGCAGGACTGCATGCGCTCTTTGATACGAGCATTGATGTCCCGGATGGAAAAGACGCAGAGGGCAGAATCATCCGGTGGGTGGTGGTACTGTTTCTGACCTTTGGAAAAGATGGCAAAGAGCACATCATCCTGAGCGCTAATGTTAAGGGATGCCGCAAGCACTCGCCCAGGCTTGCCCAGGTAGGCCGCCTGCAAAAGACGGTACTCTACCCTATTTCGGACACAGCCTATTGGTAATGACACATAAGAGTGGAATTTGTGGTCATCTTTACAGAGCCGGACAATGCGGGAGGTGTAAAACAGGTCATTTGAGGGTCCACTGGAAGACATGCTATTCTCTGGTGTCTCAGGTTGCACAGTCAGAAAGTAGACAAAATTGCCACTGGCAAAGCCATAGATGTAGTAGATATCGAAATGAGAGACCAATGCCAGTGTGTCGGAGGGGATCTTGATGAGTGATGAGACAAAGTCAGTGTGGAGCTCGAAGTCCAGCATTGCAGAAGACTCCGGGTCATGCGGAAGTTTACGGCTGGAGATAGTCGGAAAGTAGTCTTGCTTTCCGTCCACAGCTGTACCAATGAAGAGTGTCCCATCCTTGCCCTGAGATGGTACAATGACTCCATACATGGTGCCTGTCTGGTTCACACTAGAGAGGTAGTGCTCCTTTTTGTGAGAGGGCTCTACTAGGATGAAGAGGTCGTCCAACCGTAACAGTTTGCACACACCTTGGTACAGGCTTCCGCAAGCCAGCAGTCGGTTCTGGGAGTAGTCAATAAGCAAGAGTTTGTTGATGTTGTTGGTAGAAACCAGTGGTTCAGTGCATGGCTGAACAATCAGTGGTGGGTAGCAGGCCTTGTTGTCATCTTCTGGACCAGTATCATGGGATACTAGGAGCGTTAGGTTGCCTGATAACTTGTAGGCGCGATTGACAGCGCCAATATAGAGTGCCCCTGTCGTCTTGTGAACTGTCAGGTGGTTGAAGGCCCATTCTCGTCGCTCAGGGTGAAATGTTGTAAAGGACTGTTCACTGCACACTATGGGCAAGGTTAAGACTAACAAAAAGCCAGCCAAGGGTAATGTGGAACCCTGTGCAGAGTTTTGTTTCAAAGTTCTCCGTGTAGCCTGCTGTCCCCCCATGATCTCCGCAAAGTGGAAGTGGAGAAAAGGAAGAGCGTAAAGGAATATACGAAGGCAGAATCTTCCTCCTCGTAGTGTGAAGGTTAATTTTGTGGTCTAGTACCTCACCAGGGTTTTCACATGTTTCTGAAAGAGAGAAAGAGAGGAAATAAATCAGTGTCAAAGCATCCACACTCAGATATAAGCCAAAAGGAAACAGACAATGGAAATTGCAGTTCATTCACCAAACTGAGTCCCTCGCTAAAGTGTTAAAAGGGGAGGGGCGGCTGCTCTTTGAGATGATGGCAGGAAAGTTTTATCTTCACATTCCAAAGGAGTTGTCGGGTTGGATAACACTATGCAGGAAGGTGAAGCGCACTGTAGAGATGGAATTAGCCTTACCTGAGTCACACTGTTTGTTTGTACTCTGAGACAGTAGTTCCTAAGAACAGCATTAAGTCAAAGATCTCTGGAGGAGTGTCTGTTATGTCAAGACCAGTGTAAAGATAAAAAAAGAAACCTATGATAGCAAGAGCATTTGTGAATAGGTGACTTATCGTTCTAAAATGTTAAAATTTTAGCCGCCTGGCTGTTTCATTTTCTTCAAAAATCCTAAGAATATTTTTGGAATAATGCATTTATGTCAGGAATAGTAGCTTAAGCGCATTTATGATAAATGTTAACAGTGCCCTCTCATTTTTCTGCATATGTTTTTTTCTCTACCCTTCCCAGTCTATTTGTCAGATGATCACTGTGAGAAGAGAACATCAAGGAAAAAATGCTATTTATGTAATAGCGGGTTGCAGTGGGTGGTAGAGATCTGTCTCCCCCTCACAATAAATTAAAAAGGGGGGCCCCATTTCTTCTGAATTTATCCCAGGGTGTTAATTATCCAATCCACTGCACGATGGAGGCCTGGATCTTATTACTACAACAAAGTGTGAACAAATTGGGTGCAAGTTCCATGCACCCTGTTTTTACTATCTGTTCTGTGAGGGGGCTGTTTAACAGGATCTGAATCCATTAATTATGCCTTCCAATTCTGTTCGTCTGTTTTACTCTCTTCCCTTTTTTGTATCCCTTTGACACCATTAAGTCCTGGAGGGATTAATCATTGCCACTAGAGCAATCATCCCTAAATGAATAAGGCAGCCATTAAAGATATACAATCTCCGCTGTCCAACTGTGTTCACCATATTTCCGTTCCTATTTTTTTTTCTGTTTGATTTGCATGCTTTATCAGTGCAAGGTGGCACAAGGGGCTAACAAGTGCAGACAATGCCTATGCATCAGAGAATCACATATGATTAAGCAAAGCAGTCCAACAATAGTAATTAGGTCCAACATGGTTGTGGGTTTGAAGTGAGCTGGGCTTTGCCAGTGTGCCGGAACATGTCAGGATATGGAAGCTATTGTTCGTTGCTTCGTGATTTGCATTCAGAGGCTGAAGGGACAAAGTTATCAAAGGTAAAAGATGTGAGTGAATTAAAAACAGCCTTGTGTTTCAAGTACATTTACATCAGAATTCTGATATCCTGTTGAAACGTCAATTAAAATGTTCAACAAAAATCAGTTTTTGTTGTCCACCCTACCATACATATGTTTCTCTGCTGAAAAGACCAGCTTAGACCAGCATGAATTTCCAGTTCACCACCAAAAATGCTCATTGACAAGCTTGGTCTGGTTACGGTAGTTAGAAAGCCTGGTAGGGAGACAATCATACCAGTATGTGCTGGTGACCACCAATGCTGGTCTTTTCTCCAAGATTACTAGCAGAGGTGCGGTAAGTTCGGAGGTATATTAGGCAGTACATTAGCACGGCAGTAAAGAAAGTTGTAAAACCCAGGCCCAGGCTTGGTTTTAACCTTCACACTGTTCTTTTGTGTGAGTTCGCAATTGCTGGAGGTGCAAAGCACATTCATCAGGCGTTTGCTGAGCAAGCTACTTCCTGCAGACTTATGGCCTGTAGGCATCACATTCAAGAGCTCGCCCACCCCTTTCTCTGTCTACAAACATCACTGGCCTCACCCTATATGGTTTTATACATGTAAACACCAAACTAGGTGTGATAAGGAGGAGGGCAGGGCCAGGCCATGACTATGCATGGCCGGCCCCCAGTTGGGCTAATCAGCCGAGGAGAGGGATAAGTGCAACAAGATGTGGCAGTTCGGGAGCTACAGGCAGCTGCCCTGTATGTGTTTATGTTTGTGTGTCTTTGTGTTAAAGTTTATTAAAAACATTACTTTGATGCTTCATCTGGTTCCCGCCTCCTCCTTTCCATTGAACCCTGTTACATTGGTGCCGAAACCCAGGAAGGAGGAGGGATGTGCCGTCGTAGAGTCCTCGCCACTCCCATCCACCCCAATGGAGCAGCCGCAGCCATCCGCCGGGGAACGGAGGAGTTGCTACAGGCCGCCTGGACGCAGAGGAACAGCCGCCATCTGCGAGGGGAGGAGGGGCTCACTGCTGGCTGCCTGGAGCGGTGGGGCCGCTGCCAGGGGTGGAGGAGTTCCCTACCGGCTGCCAAAATGCGGCGGGGGGGGGGGGAGAACTGCCGCCGTCCACGAGGGGAGGAGGGGCTCGCTGCCGACCGCTTGGAGCGGTAGAGCTGCTGCCAGGGGTGGTGGAGTTCCCTACTGGCCGCCCAAATGTGGAGGGGCGTTCTGTCCACCAGGGGTCGGAGGACTAGCTCCGGTCCGCACGGGGAGGAGTGGCTGTTGTCTGCCAGAGGGTGGAGGAGTGATCGAGGACCAGGCGACGGTGTGTCTGGAAATCGGCGAGTACGTTTTTCCTCTCTCTCCTCTCTCTCTCACTGTCGCTCTGCGTTGGCCTTTTTTTGTTTTGTTTTTCCCTTCCCTTGTCTCCCTCCCAGGTCGCGGAAGGCGGGGAAGGCCTGCCGGCAGGTCTTTTCATTCTTTATCATTAACAATTTTCAATCAAGGATGTTTCTGAAAATTTGCAACCCTACATCCTTTTTTCCACCTGCTTTTTCTCTACCCCTCTCCTCTGCTGGCTCAGAGCACCCTTTTAATGTCACAGCGACAGCTGCACTGAAGAGGGGACCGAATGCTGTAAATTATGACTGTTCAAAGTTTAGCAGTGGTGCTGTCAGGAACAGAAGCAATAGGCTCTTTGTTTATTATGCTTTGTCTGTTTTCCCCCTTTTTTCTGCGACGCTTGACAGGACTTTCCTTATTATGCAGACCGGTCATAGAATGTAATAGATGAGACTGATTCGCCACTTAGTTTCCTTTTATTGTTTGAAGTCAGTCTTTTACATTGGGCTCTCGGAAGAGATTACCATGTCAATGTGTGCACCTGTGAATCATGGGTTAGTCACACCAACGCCTATACCGATAATGGCGCGCTTAAGGCAGGTTTGTCAGAATAGGCTTCTGTATTGTAGAGGCTGCAGCACAGGCATTTTGGCAGGAGCTGTAATTCACCATGGCAGTGATTTACATCCATACAGTGCACCAGTGGAAAGGTAACAGTTGCCTCATTAGCATAACCATTATTATTCAAAACCACAAGCAACTGGGCATTTGAGCCCAATGTTCTGCCCCAAACGTGGGTCTGGTTTGATTTGTGGTGGAGTTGCATCTGCGTTAGTGCAAAATGTAACGTACATGTAAAAAGACACAGTTTTTGCACACTGAGGATTACGTCAAATAAAAATACTGCCCAAAACACAACCTGAAAGTGACTCTTTGGCATTATTCTTTGTCTCACAAGCCTACCCTTAACAGTAAGAGGTGGTTACCTTATTGCCAAGGCCATGTCCACACTAAAACGTTTTCCATTTTCTAACAATATTGTTTTACAAAGTATGCTGTACTAGAGTCCTTTTTTAAAGTCTCTATTTTTAATGGAGGAAAACACCATTCTAGTGTGAATGAGAGGCAAATACGCATTAGTGTGGATGTGGAATTAAACAATGGGCTGCTATTAACACACTATTAACACAAAGTTCCAAAACCAAGGAAAATAATTTGTTTAAATTGAACAATATACTTCCATAATGTGATGTATTTCTGAGTGAAAAGGTCTATTCAAAAAAAGGAAAAATTTACTGTAGTGTGTGACTTGATTTTATCCATTGAGAACTGTTTGTGAAAAGTGGTCTCTATATCTTGTTGGTGAGGAGGGGTTAAAAAATAAGAGGGCTTGGTGATGTCAGTCAATCAATCAATCAGTCAATCAAAATGTATTTATAGAGCACTTTAAAAAAACACGAAGTGTACCAAAGTGCTGTACAATTACAATAAAACAATACAATGATATAAAAAGACTTATAAAAATTTAACTGAATTAACTTAAAATAAAGAAAAATAACAAGAAACGTTATAATGTTCCAAATGCTTCACTAAACAAATACATCTTGAGATGGGTTTTAAACATATTGACAGATGTTGAGGCTCTGACAAACAAAGGTAAACCATTCCACAACTTTGGTGCGGCAACAGAGAATGCATGATCTCCTTTACCCTTGAACCGTGATCAAGGAACATCAAGAAGCAGCTGGTTATTCGATCTAAGAAATATATGGGAGTTACGAATGGCAATAAGTTGAGAGATATAATCAGGAGTCAGATTGTGTAAGGCTTTAAAAACATACAACAATACCTTATATTGCACTCTAAATTGGACAGGTAGCCAGTGCAGCGATGCCAGAATAGGGGATATATGATCCCTCTTTCTTGTGTTCGTCAGCAGTCTTGCTGCAGCGTTCTGTACCATTTGAAGTCTTGATAATGATTGTTGATTAATACCCATATATAGTGCCTTACAATAATCGAGACATGATGAAATAAAAGCATGAACCACTTTCTCCAAATCATTAAATGATAAGACAGATTTAAGTTTGGCAATATTTCTCAATTGAAAAAAGCTGTTCTTTACCACAGAATTTATCTGCTTACCAAATTTTAACTCCGAGTCAAAATTAAAACTCAGATTTTTGACATAGGCACACAGATTAGATGACAATGGGCCTAGACATTCTGTATAATTGTTTATACAGCTACTAGGGCCAAAAATGATAACCTCTGTCATATTATCATTTAATTGGAGGAAGTTGTTATCCATCCAGCTTTTTACATCTTTCATACATTCACAGAGAGTTTTAACAGATACATCATCACCTGGCTTCAAAGGGAGGTACATTTGTGTGTCGTCCGCATAAAAATTAAACAAAATACCATATTTCTTAAAAATAGCACCAAGAGGAAGCATATATAATGAGAATAAAACTGGTCCTAAAATAGATCCTTGTGGAACCCCACAGGTTATCGGAGCTGATGATGACATGAAATTGCCAGTCAAAAAGGAAAGTAATTTCTTTGGCAGAGTACTGTAATTATTAAATTGTAATGGAAGAATACGAAGACAAACAGTTTTACTCTTTGGAATACCGTGCACAAATGAATCCTTCGCAATAAGACCAGGAATGTGTATTAGGAAAGTAAAAAGTATATTTTGATTTAATGTTGATTTTAATCCCAGGTTGCATCAGGGTCACTATCCCTGCAATTAATGCACTGAACAGAAGGTAAAGAAGTGACTGCTTTCTAACTAAAGAAACTATCACTAATATTCCATTAGACCACTAAGTGGTATTTTATTTCCATCTGACTGAGCATCAGCACATAGTTCCAGGGAGTGTTATTTTATCATGTGAAAATCCATCCCTGGGTTATAATCCGCTCATCACATTTACATTAAACTGACCTCCGGGATACAATGCTGTTCAGATGGGATCCAAATTTAGCACCATAATCTCTTGCAAACCATGGCAAATTCAAGGCTATGCCTCTAAAAGATTCCTCGGATGAAATGTGCACAGGAACAGAGCTGATTTTTCAGGGAGCAGTGGTATCTTTTACTCTGCGCTATCCAACTGGATAAAACTCCAAAAAGGGGGGTCACAGAATTTGCTAGTGTGTTATATCTGAATACATGGCTTTGGATATCAATGCAGGGCTAAATGTGAGTTTGCAGATTGAAAGAACAGGAAAACCACTGTATTCCAGTGAGTGCTGAGACTGTGATTGCAGTACAGGAAAAACGGTTGTTTTCCTTAATGAATAGGGAGGCTAAACAAACCACAAGTTCTCATCAGTGGCTCTTGCTGCATAAACACACAGTGGTCTTGTGACAAACTCTGTGTGGTTTGCTCAACTATACATGCTAGCATGTCGCTATTAGGATGTGCTGGCCTGGCAATGCTGGTCTCAATGATTGGTTTGCCAATACAGAGCCCTGCCAGCGACACTGAGTTAGCTAGATCATCTCTGGACCTACAGTCTGAGTCAAGCTATATATTAGGTTTAGAATGCACACGTTATAATTGGGTTGGTGGGGATGAAAGAGTAATGCTATATTGTGATTTAAAAGACTCTCTACAATTGCTAGCAAAGATGAACTATTTCAAATGGACAGAAGGGTAATTTTGAGCTCCGAGGGCTGATCTCTATAAAGAGAAAGCCCAGCTCAGGGGCTCAGGCTATGGATACCAAAGCACTGCAAGCCCCCGCCCCCCTCGCTGTGTGCCTTGACATATTTTCCCTCCTTCTATAAGCTACTTTACAATAGAGCCAAAGTTGTTTGATCTTTTAAATTCATATTTACAGCTATTGTACTGCCACAGATAAAGAACCCTAACCACAATCCCGTTATGGCGTAAAATCCTATTAATTGTTGTGGAATGAAAAAAAGGCACTTTGGAATTTCATGCCCAGGACTAATCCACCATTCCCAATAATAACTAATCTTTGAGCATGTAATCTAAATGGTTAAATTATACTAATAGTCATACCGACGAGGAGGAAAGTTAATTAAGCATACTAAAATCAAGCAGTTGGAAAAGAAACCAAGGTTTGAAAAGTTGATAAATTTGAAAGGAGTGTTCACTTGGCAGCGCAGAGCCTTATCTGTGATGCCATTTTTTGCAAGTTAAAAATAGAAAGTTTAATTTTCCTTGAGGGATACAGCACTTTGTGGGAGTGTGTCTAAAAAACTATTAGTAGGAGAGGTTAGTCCATTAGTCTTTATTTCTTCCCTGACATTCTCTGGTGGTGATAATGAGCGGCTTTGTGAAAGCAGGGTGTCGTGGCAGTGTAGCGATATTTATAATTTCTTTTATCTCTGCGGGAGCTCTGACTGCGCCAGTATTGGCTGCCTTTCTCTGTGCCAGAACCCAGTGTTGAGCACATCCATTCCCCCATGGGGAAATGACACAGTGCAAAGCAGGGACAGATTACTCTCTCACTGACCACATAGCTTCATGTTGGTCTTCTCTGTCTTACTCTGGGACATTTCTGCATAGTACTCTTCTTTCAGGGAAAACAAGCGCTTGAGTGTTAGCTAGACTTATCTCGGGCTGCTGATTCTTCGATTGGGCAAAATGACTAGTGGGTAAGTAGGGTTAGTTCACCCAAAAATGAAAGTTTAGTCATCATGTTCTAACTCTCGTTTTGTTCCAAACCAGTATGACTTTCTTTGATCAGTGGAACACATAGGGAGATATTAGGAATAATTTAGTCTCAGTCACTATTCACTTTGTAATCTTTTTTTTTTTTTTTTTTTATACAATGCAAGTGAACAGTAACTGAGGCTGTCATTCAGCCTAACATCTTCTAAATATCTCCTAATTGACCTAAAATCTCAGTAAACGATGACAGAATTTGCATTTTTGGTTGAACTATAACTTTAAAGAAATGTTCCCGGTTTAAAACAATTTAAAGGAATATTCCAGTATCAGTACATGTTAAGCTCAATCTACAGCATTTGTGGCAACATCGAATATCTAGTTTTATTTGGAAATACATCACATTACAGAAGTAAAATGGGTTGTGAATGCTGATTCATGTTGATCCTAACAGCTTTTAACGTTACAGTCTTAAACTGATTATGTAACATGTTTACCAGGCCAATCAGACAGAATATCATCACCGTGTCAGTTCAAAATCCAAAAATTGGAAGGATACGATGTCTCATTCTATCTAGCCAGTATTTCTTTACAAAATGCTTATGTGAACTGCCACAGGCCATTGTAACATGATTAAAAAAAAACACCAGACCCATATTTAAGCGATTGTTTGCATCGGAATCTCCACTGGTGTGCTGTGTATTCATTAAGCAAATGCCAAATCACTAAAAGGCACAGTCCTAATTAGTACGGCTCAAGAGATGAACTTTTGTACTTTGCGGTCAACTATACAATGTGCATGTTCAATCCTCAGGCAACTTCTTAAAGAACAGTTTCCCATTATTACCTCAGTCTGTCTCTCAATGGTACATTGAATGATACAGTCTGACTGAAGCATATCAAAGTCTATTAAATCCCTCACACAGTGTGATTTCCCACAGAAAAAGTCATGTCAACATGACATCAGAATTAGCAGCCGTCTGCAGATGCTCTTATCTGTGAATACAAACAAGGTGTGGATCTAATCTATGCCTTTCACCCACAACCCTGCTGCGACGTCCTAGCATCCTTCACAATTGAATTCAGAGAAAATAAACTCCCTCTTTCGCTCCCGAAACAGTCCCGCAACTCCGCTCAGGGGAGATTATAATATTACTGTTATTCTAATGCATTTTGTACTCCCTCCCACATTTGCCACCTCCTTGGCTAACAAACATGCAAAGACGTACAGTAACAGGAGCTTGATCGAAATCACAGTGTCTTGGCCCCACACCTATTACGACAACTGACAATCAGCTTAAGTATTTTCACACACACACACACACACACGCACGCACACACACACGCACGCACGCACGCACGCACGCACGCACGCACACACACACACAGAGGAAGTAGTTCTCATCAGAACTGTCAGTCAAGCTTGGCACAGGTTTATATTAAGGCTTATTTCCATAAATCTAAATTTTAAAGGGCGGTGACAGGAGACAGGGAGCTCTCGGAAAGACACGAGACTCAAACGGAAAATGTCACCAGAGGCCACAGGATTCAGATCTACCTCCCTCAGATATGCTGCTATGAATTTAATTAAGCTTTGATTGATGCAACGCACATTTATCACTCAGGAAGCACAGTGTATGCTTTTTGCTGTGCAAATAATCCAGGAGTTTTGAAAGTCAATATTATGGCGAGAGTTGCACATGAAAGAGGAAATTGTTAGCGGGTAAAATCTGTCGCTGACAGTTTGGCATTTTCTCCTTTTCAGCTCCACCTTTTACAGTCAGTAGTTGTTTATTCACACAATTTTGCAGGAGGTGTGATGGGAGTTTTTGATAATTGTGGTTAAACATTCATTCCAGAGTTATTGTCCAAAACATTTGCAAAAATGGACAATTGTTTATGATGAACGTTTGGCTTTTATTTAAATCGTGTCATGCTAGGTTGGCCGCCCACATTGAAATCTCATTTGTCCAAAATACCAAATATGTTTTGATTGACTGTGATTTCATGGTGTTGCGCAGAATTGTAACTTTCAGTGTTTACAAAAAAATTACTTGTCACTGGAAAATTGTTGAGCTGCACCTTGTTAGGACACATTAACTGTCTACGAAACTACAAAAGCCTTGTTTAACCCCACATGATGTTATTAAGGGCATTTAATGATTAATACGAAAAATACAACTTTAAATTTACACTTTAACTTTTATTTCATATGTATGTTCAAACTGTAGTGACTAATACCCCCACAGTGTGAGTTATTTAAAGTGCGCTGTAATAAATAAATGTCAGATTACACTTCGCAGCAGATGCACTAGAGGATAAATTGTACATTAATAAACATATAACGTTATTTTAATACTTTTATAATGATTCATAAGTTGTGATTGCAATTGCGATTACCAGTATGTGCATAGCCATGTTGTTTACATTGCAAAGCTGCATGAGATTCTGAGTTCATCATAGCAAAGATGGTTATAACAAACCAAGCCTTCCACTTGTTGCCCCGGAAGTGGTAAAAATGAGTGAAGGACAAACTGGGAGAAGGCTCAAGCAGATTAACTAGTAACCAAATACATTAATTGTTTGACGTCAAAAACCACTGCCACATCAAAACAGCTAGTTCAACCAAACTATAAACTTTTATCCCAATACTTCTGTGATTATTTGAATGTTGGTAACATAAAAAATAAAGATACTGTGTGGTTGAAAAGATCGGTTGATTAGATGTTTCATTATGACAACAGCTTCAGTCTCTCTCTCCGGGTCAACGGTAAATAACAGCGTGAATGCAGATCACACTGGTTTGGTCATGGGCCTCAGTAACCCCAGAGTGATAACACTTGTTTGATCATGCATGTAAAGTAGTAAATATACACTCACTGAGCAATTTATTAGGAACACTCTGGTCCTAATAAAGTGCCCGGTGAGGTCTTCTGCAGTTGTAGACCATCCGCCTCAAGGTTCGACATGTTGTCCATTCTGAGATGCTATTCTGCTCACTACAATAGTACAGAGTGGTTATCTGAGTAACCGTAGCCTTCCTGACAGCTCGAACCAGTCTGGCCATTCCCAGTTGGCCTCTCTCATCAACAAGGTGTTTCCGTCCGCAGAACTGCCGCTCACTGGAGGTTTTTTGTTTTTGAAACCATTCTGAGTAAACTCTAGATTTGTGCGTGAAAAATCCCAGGAGATCAGCAGTTACATAAATACTCAAACCAGCCCATCTGGCACCAACAATCATGCCACGGTCGAAATCACTGAGATCAAATTCTTTCCCCATTCTGATGGTTGATGTAAGCATTAACTGAAGCTCATGACTCGTATCTGCAATGATTTTATGCATTGCACTGCTGCCACACGATTGGCCGCTTAGATAATCACATCATAAAATGTGTATATGTGTTCCTAATAAAGTGTTCAGTGAGTGTAAATTGGTTATCCAACATTACATTGCAATAATATTGAACAGAGCAAGATTGTTATTTAGCATAAACTACTGTGAAAAAAATACTGATCTCTAAAAGCATTCCTTCAACAGATCACTTCAGTGAAATTCTCTCTTCCTCTATTCATCTCTTTCATGCCCTTTCTTATCTAGCACCCATATTTTAGGGTCAAGTCTTTAGGGTGTTAGTGCACAGAGTATTAAGCTTGAGTAGGCGCAGTATTAAGTGTCCTCCAGAAGAAAGGAGGACGGGAGAGATTTGCCGGGTGCAGGATTACATAAACAGCAGTGCTCCCAGCTGTGAGAAGTGTGTTAAGCTCTTTCAGGCCCACATCCTAAAACCCCAGACTGGGGTCAGTTTTAAACCGAAGCTTTCCACTGGACTCAAACTGGCAAAAGTAAGCAACTGATTTTGCCAATGAACTAAATCACTGCACTGCCCGCAGCCAATCAGATCGCTGCGAACTAAAACAGACACTCTATCTAATAATCAGCCCAAATCATCCTCAAATGTCAATAAAGCTGGCTGCCTTACAAAAATACACCCTACTTATCTCTTATTTAGAAAACACAATGAAGCCTGATAAAACTTTAGAACAAAAAATCAAAGCACACTTTTAAACTTCATGTGGATTATCAGGACTGTGGATTCCTCCCAAAAGAGTTCTTCTGCTTTGCATCAGTGTATCTGTGTGTGTGTGTATGTGTGTGTGGGGGTGTCCGGGCTTGGCTGGCAGGGAATGCGGCTGTGCAAGGCTCTGGCACCCAAGAGAGAGGGAGAGGCAGTAGAGCCCCAGCCATTCATTACTCCAGCTGGGCAACAACCCGTTACAACAGCAGTCACAACTCCAAAAACTGGCACCCACACATAGACTATTATCTGGGGCAGATTTACACAGCCTGGCACAGAGAAAGAGAAAACGAGAGTGAGAGTGAGAGAGCGAGGGAGATTTACAATGTTTGTGAGGAAAATAAACTAGAGAGACAAAAGATGAGATAAATGGATGAACAGTAAGAGGAATGTGTGAGTATTTTATTTCTTACTGTCTATTGGACCTCACTGTACTCCCTCACATAACAAAGATCATACACATATCTACAAATTTCAGTGTCATGAATTAACTTTTTTATTAAAAGGATAACCCAAAAAAGAAAATTCTGTCATCATTTCCTCAACCTCATGTTATTCTAAATCTTTATGACTTTCTTTCCTCCGTGGAACATAAAAGGATGTCAAGCAGAATGTTAGTCTCAGTCACCATTCACTTTTATTGTATGTAAAAAGAGAGCAGTGTCAACATTCTTCAAATGTCTCCA